>NC_137684.1:6988059-7023059 GCF_963989245.1 Nansenia antarctica
GACATGGTGTAGGATGGAGTAGGATGGAGTAGGATGGTGTAGGATGGTGTAGGATGGAGTAGGATGGAGTAGACATGGAGTAGGATGGAGTAGACTGGAGTAGGATGGAGTAGGATGGTGTAGGATGGAGTAGGATGGAGTAGGATGGAGTAGACATGGAGTAGGATGGAGTAGACTGGAGTAGGATGGAGTAGGATGGTGTAGACATGGAGTAGGATGGAGTAGGATGGAGTAGGATGAAGTAGACATGGAGTAGGATGGAGTAGGATGGAGTAGACATGGAGTAGGATGGAGTAGACATGGAGTAGGATGGAGTAGGATGGAGTAGGATGGTGTAGGATAGTGTAGGATGGAGTAGGATGGTGTAGGATGGAGTAGACATGGAGTAGGATGGAGTAGGATGGAGTAGGATGGAGTAGGATGGTGTAGGATGGAGTAGGATGGAGTAGACATGGAGTAGGATGGAGTAGACATGGAGTAGGATGGAGTAGGATGGTGTAGGATGGAGTAGGATGGTGTAGGATGGAGAAGACATGGAGTAGGATGGAGTAGACATGGAGTAGGATGGAGTAGGATGGAGTAAGATGGAGTAGGATGGTGTAGGATGGAGTAGACATGGTGTAGGATGGAGTAGGATGGAGTAGATATGGAGTAGGATGGAGTAGGATGGAGTAGACTGGAGTAGGATGGAGTAGGATGGTGTAGGATGGAGTAGGATGGTGTAGACATGGAGTAGGATGGTGTAGACATGGAGTAGGATGGAGTAGGATGGAGTAGGATGGAGTAGACATGGAGTAGACATGGAGTAGGATGGAGTAGGATGGAGTAGGATGGAGTAGACATGGAGTAGGATGGAGTAGACATGGAGTAGGATGGAGTAGGATGGAGTAGGATGGTGTAGGATGGAGTAGGATGGAGTAGGATGGTGTAGGATGGAGTAGACATGGAGTAGGATGGAGTAGGATGGTGTAGGATGGAGTAGACATGGAGTAGGATGGAGTAGGATGGTGTAGGATGGTGTAGGATGGAGTAGGATGGTGTAGGATGGAGAAGACATGGAGTAGGATGGAGTAGGATGGAGTAGGATGGAGTAGGATGGTGTAGGATGGAGTAGACATGGTGTAGGATGGAGTAGGATGGAGTAGACATGGAGTAGGATGGTGTAGGATGGAGTAGACATGGTGTAGGATGGAGTAGGATGGAGGAGACATGGAGGAGACATGGAGAAGGATGGAGTAGGATGGTGTAGGATGGTGTAGGATGGTGTAGGATGGTGTAGGATGGAGTAGGATGGAGTAGACATGGAGTAGGATGGAGTAGACATGGAGTAGGATGGAGTAGGATGGTGTAGACATGGAGTAGGATGGAGTAGGATGGAGTAGACATGGTGTAGGATGGAGTAGACATGGAGTAGGATGGAGTAGGATGGAGTAGGATGGTGTAGGATGGAGTAGACATGGTGTAGGATGGAGTAGGATGGAGTAGGATGGAGTAGACATGGAGTAGGATGGAGTAGGATGGAGTAGGATGGTGTAGGATGGAGTAGACATGGTGTAGGATGGAGTAGGATGGAGGAGACATGGAGGAGACATGGAGAAGGATGGAGTAGGATGGTGTAAGATGGTGTAGGATGGAGTAGACATGGAGTAGGATGGAGTAGGATGGTGTAGGATGGAGTAGGATGGAGTAGACATGGAGTAGGATGGAGTAGGATGGTGTAGGATGGAGTAGGATGGTGTAGGATGGAGTAGACATGGAGTAGGATGGAGTAGGATGGAGGAGACATGGAGAAGGATGGTGTAGGATGGAGTAGGATGGTGTAGGATGGAGTAGGCAGAGTAGGATGGAGTAGACAGAGTAGGATGGTGTAGGATGGAGTAGGATGGAGTAGGATGGAGTAGACAGAGTAGGATGGTGTAGGATGGAGTAGGATGGAGTAGGATGGAGGAGACATGGAGAAGGATGGTGTAGGATGGAGTAGGATGGAGTAGACAGGATGGGATGGTGTAGGATGGTGTAGGATGGAGTAGGATGGTGTAGGATGGTGTAGGATGGAGTAGGATGGAGTAGACAGAGTAGGATGGAGTAGGATGGAGGAGACATGGAGAAGGATGGTGTAGGATGGAGTAGGATGGTGTAGGATGGAGTAGACAGAGTAGGATGGTGTAGGATGGTGTAGGATGGAGTAGGATGGAGTAGGATGGAGTAGACATGGAGAAGGATGGTGTAGGATGGAGTAGGATGGTGTAGGATGGAGTAGGATGGAGTAGGATGGTGTAGGATGGAGTAGGATGGAGTAGGATGGAGGAGACATGGAGAAGGATGGAGTAGGATGGTGAAGGATGGAGTAGGATGGTGTAGGATGGTGTAGGATGGAGTAGGATGGTGTAGGATGCAGTAGGATGGTGTAGGATGGAGTAGGATGCAGTAGGATGGAGTAGGATGGTGTAGGATGGAGTAGACATGGAGTAGGATGGAGTAGACATGGTGTAGGATGGAGTAGGATGGTGTAGGATGGAGTAGGATGGAGTAGGATGGAGTAGACATGGAGTAGGATGGTGTAGGATGGAGTAGACATGGAGTAGGATGGTGTAGGATGGAGTAGACATGGAGTAGGATGGTGTAGGATGGAGTAGGCTGGTGTAGGATGGAGTAGGATGGTGTAGACATGGAGTAGGATGGAGTAGGATGGAGTAGGATGGAGTAGGATGGTGTAGACATGGAGTATGACGGAGTAGACATGGTGTAGGATGGAGTAGGATGCAGTAGGATGGAGTAGGATGGTGTAGACATGGAGTAGGATGGAGTAGGATGGAGTAGGATGGTGTAGACATGGAGTAGGATGGAGTAGACATGGAGTAGGATGGAGTAGGATGGAGTAGGATGGAGTAGACATGGAGTAGGATGGAGTAGACATGGTGTAGGATGGTGTAGACATGGAGTAGGATGGAGTAGGATGGTGTAGGATGGTGTAGACATTAGGGGTGCAACGGTTCTCGGTTTTTTTTACGGACGGTACGGTTTGCGTTCCACGGCTCAATTCACTAGTGAACCGTGACTTTTTTTTTTTTTTTTTTACCTTTATTTTACCAGGAAGTCACATTGAGATTAAAACCTCTTTTACAAGAGAGACCTGGCCAAGACAGGGTCAAAATAGTAGCTTAAAAAAACAGTTCAGATAACAAGACAGGACATAAGACAGTGGCAACAATACAATAGACAAACAATGGTAGGGGTATTTACAAGGTGATTAAAACATTGAGAAGTCTAACCAAAGCAGGTACAGCGAGCGGTGACCACATCCTTTAATCTACGCTTGAAGATACTTATGGAAATAAGGGCCTCTAATTTAAAAGTAGTCTGTAGGTCATTCCAAGACCAAGGGCCATAATAAGACAAGCTTGCCCTTCCAACATTGTTCATGATAAGTGGCACCTTGTATTGTAGCCATCTACGAGACCTGAGACCCGAGCCACTCGGTATAGGGATGAACTTCAGGCCCAGATAATTCGGTAAGAAGCCAGAGATGATTTTAAACACAAGAGTGTACCAGTGTTGGAGCCTTCTGACAGAAAGAGATGGCCATCCAACCAGACTATACAGTGTACAGTGATGGGTCCTGAAGGCACTATTGGTGATGTATCTTAGAACCGAATGATACAGGGGGTCTAGCTTGGATAAAGTGGACAGAGAAGCAAACCTATATACTGTATCACCATAATCCAATTGTGAAAGGAAAAGGGCGGAGACAAGACGTTTTCTGGAAGCCAAGGAAAAGCAAGATTTAAATCTATACAGGAAGCCCACTGTACGCTTAAGCTTTATGGCGAGAAGATCAATTTGGCCGCGTTCGTAAATTAGCTCTGAGAGCGCCGGAGCGTCCACGTGAATGCCTCGAACGCGGCCTTTGGTCAGAGGTCGAGTTGGTCTGGAACGTTTGTTTCTGAACCGAACCGTACCGAAAACCGTGACCCAAAATACCGAACCGTACCGAACCGTGGGCCAACTGAACCGTTGCACCCCTAGTAGACATGGAGTAGGATGGAGTAGACATGGAGTAGGATGGAGTAGACATGGTGTAGGATGGAGTAGGATGGTGTAGGATGGAGTAGGATGGAGTAGGATGGTGTAGACATGGAGTAGGATGGAGTAGGATGGAGTAGGATGGAGTAGACATGGAGTAGGATGGAGTAGACATGGAGTAGGATGGAGTAGGATGGAGTAGACATGGAGTAGGATGGAGTAGGATGGTGTAGACATGGAGTAGGATGGAGTAGGATGGTGTAGGATGGAGTAGGATGGAGTAGACATAGAGTAGGATGGAGTAGGATGGTGTAGGATGGAGTAGGATGGTGTAGGATGGAGTAGGATGGTGTAGGATGGAGTAGACATGGAGTAGGATGGAGTAGACATGGAGTAGGATGGAGTAGGATGGAGTAGGATGGAGTAGGATGGTGTAGGATGGTGTAGACATGGAGTAGGATGGTGTAGGATGGAGTAGACATGGAGTAGGATGGAGTAGGATGGTGTAGACATGGAGTAGGATGGAGTAGGATGGAGTAGGATGGTGTAGGATGGAGTAGGATGGAGTAGACATGGAGTAGGATGGAGTAGACATGGAGTAGGATGGAGTAGGATGGTGTAGGATGGTGTAGACATGGAGTAGGATGGAGTAGGATGGAGTAGGATGGAGTAGACATGGAGTAGGATGGAGTAGGATGGAGTAGACATGGAGTAGGATGGAGTAGGATGGTGTAGACATGGAGTAGGATGGAGTAGGATGGAGTAGGATGGTGTAGACATGGAGTAGGATGGTGTAGGATGGAGTAGACATGGAGTAGGATGGAGTAGGATGGTGTAGGATGGAGTAGGATGGAGTAGGATGGTGTAGGATGGTGTAGGATGGAGTAGGATGGAGTAGGATGGAGTAGGATGGTGTAGGATGGATTAGACAGAGTAGGATGGAGTAGGATGGTGTAGGATGGAGTAGACAGAGTAGGATGGTGTAGGATGGAGTAGGATGGTGTAGGATGGAGTAGACAGAGTAGGATGGTGTAGGATGGTGTAGGATGGTGTAGGATGGTGTAGGATGAAGTAGGATGGAGTAGGATGGAGTAGGATGGAGGAGACATGGAGAAGGATGGTGTAGGATGGAGTAGGATGGAGTAGACAGAGTAGGATGGAGTAGGATGGAGTAGGATGGAGTAGGATGGTGTAGGATGGAGTAGGATGGTGTAGGATGCAGTAGGATGGAGTAGGATGGTGTAGGATGGAGTAGACAGAGTAGGATGGAGTAGGATGGAGTAGGATGGAGTAGGATGGTGTAGGATGGTGTAGGATGGTGTAGGATGGAGTAGGATGGAATAGGATGGTGTAGACATGGAGTAGGATGGAGTAGGATGGTGTAGACATGGAGTAGGATGGAGTAGGATGGTGTAGACATGGTGTAGGATGGAGTAGACATGGTGTAGGATGGAGTAGGATGGTGTAGGATGGAGTAGGATGGTGTAGACATGGAGTAGGATGGAGTAGGATGGAGTAGGATGGTGTAGGATGGAGTAGGATGGTGTAGACATGGAGTAGGATGGAGTAGACATGGAGTAGGATGGAGTAGACATGGAGTAGGATGGAGTAGACATGGTGTAGGATGGAGTAGGATGGAGTAGGATGGAGTAGGATGGAGTAGACATGGAGTAGGATGGTGTAGGATGGAGTAGACATGGAGTAGGATGGTGTAGGATGGTGTAGGATGGAGTAGGATGGAGTAGGATGGAGTAGACATGGAGTAGGATGGAGTAGACATGGTGTAGGATGGAGTAAGATGGTGTAGAAATGGAGTAGGATGGAGTAGGATGGTGTAGACATGGAGTAGGATGGAGTAGACATGGTGTAGGATGGAGTAGGATGCAGTAGGATGGAGTAGGATGGTGTAGACATGGAGTAGGATGGAGTAGGATGGAGTAGGATGGAGTACGATGGAGTAGGATGGTGTAGACATGGAGTAGGATGGAGTAGACATGGAGTAGGATGGAGTAGACATGGTGTAGGATGGAGTAGGATGGAGTAGGATGGTGTAGGATGGAGTAGGATGGAGTAGACATGGAGTAGGATGGAGTAGACATGGAGTAGGATGGAGTACGATGGAGTAGGATGGAGTAGACATGGAGTAGGATGGAGTAGGATGGAGTAGGATGGAGTAGGATGGAGTAGACATGGAGTAGGATGGAGTAGGATGGAGTAGGATGGAGTAGACATGGAGTAGGATGGAGTAGACATGGTGTAGGATGGAGTAGACATGGAGTAGGATGGAGTAGGATGGTGTAGGATGGTGTAGACATGGAGTAGGATGGAGTAGACATGGAGTAGGATGGAGTAGACATGGTGTAGGATGGAGTAGGATGGTGTAGGATGGAGTAGGATGGAGTAGGATGGTGTAGACATGGAGTAGGATGGAGTAGGATGGAGTAGACATGGAGTAGGATGGAGTAGACATGGAGTAGGATGGAGTAGGATGGAGTAGACATGGAGTAGGATGGAGTAGGATGGTGTAGACATGGAGTAGGATGGAGTAGGATGGTGTAGGATGGAGTAGGATGGAGTAGACATGGAGTAGGATGGAGTAGGATGTGTAGGATGGAGTAGGATGGAGTAGGATGGTGTAGGATGGAGTAGGATGGTGTAGGATGGAGTAGACATGGAGTAGGATGGTGTAGAATGGAGTAGACATGGAGTAGGATGGAGTAGGATGGTGTAGGATGGTGTAGACATGGAGTAGGATGGTGTAGGATGGAGTAGGATGGAGTAGACATGGAGTAGGATGGAGTAGGATGGTGTAGGATGGAGTAGGATGGAGTAGGATGGTGTAGGATGGAGTAGACATGGAGTAGGATGGTGTAGGATGGAGTAGGATGGAGTAGGATGGTGTAGACATGGAGTAGGATGGAGTATGATGGAGTAGGATGGAGTAGGATGGAGTAGACATGGAGTAGGATGGAGTAGGATGGAGTAGACATGGAGTAGGATGGTGTAGACATGGAGTAGGATGGAGTAGGATGGTGTAGGATGGAGTAGGATGGAGTAGGATGGAGTAGGATGGTGTAGGATGGAGTAGACATGGAGTAGGATGGTGTAGGATGGAGTAGACATGGAGTAGGATGGAGTAGGATGGTGTAGACATGGAGTAGGATGGAGTAGGATGGTGTAGGATGGAGTAGACATGGAGTAGGATGGAGTAGGATGGTGTAGGATGGAGTAGGATGGAGTAGGATGGTGTAGGATGGAGTAGGATGGTGTAGGATGGAGTAGACAGAGTAGGATGGAGTAGGATGGTGTAGGATGGAGTAGGATGGAGTAGGATGGAGTAGACAGAGTAGGATGGTGTAGGATGGTGTAGGATGGAGTAGGATGGTGTAGGATGGAGTAGGATGGTGTAGACATGGAGAAGGATGGTGTAGGATGGAGTAGGATGGTGTAGGATGCAGTAGGATGGAGTAGGATGGTGTAGGATGGAGTAGGATGGAGTAGACAGAGTAGGATGGAGTAGGATGGAGTAGGATGGAGTAGGATGGTGTAGGATGGAGTAGGATGGTGTAGGATGGAGTAGGATGCAGTAGGATGGAGTAGGATGGTGTAGGATGGAGTAGGATGGTGTAGACATGGAGTAGGATGGAGTAGACATGGAGTAGGATGGAGTAGACATGGTGTAGGATGTAGTAGGATGGTGTAGGATGGTGTAGACATGGAGTAGGATGGAGTAGGATGGAGTAGGATGGTGTAGACATGGAGTAGGATGGAGTAGACATGGAGTAGGATGGAGTAGGATGGTGTAGACATGGAGTAGGATGGAGTAGGATGGTGTAGACATGGAGTAGGATGGAGTAGACATGGAGTAGGATGGAGTAGGATGGAGTAGGATGGAGTAGGATGGTGTAGGATGGAGTAGGATGGTGTAGGATGGAGTAGGATGCAGTAGGATGGAGTAGGATGGTGTAGGATGGTGTAGACATGGAGTAGGATGGAGTAGACATGGTGTAGGATGGAGTAGGATGGTGTAGGATGGAGTAGGATGGTGTAGACATGGAGTAGAATGGAGTACACATGGTGTAGGATGGAGTAGGATGGAGTAGGATGGAGTAGACATGGAGTAGGATGGAGTAGGATGGAGTAGACATGGAGTAGGATGGAGTAGGATGGTGTAGACATGGAGTAGGATGGAGTAGGATGGTGTAGGATGGAGTAGGATGGAGTAGACATGGAGTAGGATGGTGTAGGATGGAGTAGACATGGAGTAGGATGGAGTAGGATGGAGTAGGATGGTGTAGGATGGTGTAGACATGGAGTAGGATGGAGTAGGATGGAGTAGACATGGAGTAGGATGGAGTAGGATGGAGTAGGATGGAGTAGGATGGTGTAGGATTGAGTAGGATGGAGTAGGATGGAGTAGGATGGAGTAGGATGGTGTAGACATGGAGTAGGATGGAGTAGGATGGTGTAGGATGGAGTAGGATGGTGTAGGATGGAGTAGACATGGAGTAGGATGGAGTAGGATGGTGTAGGATGGAGTAGGATGGAGTAGGATGGTGTAGGATTGAGTAGGATGGTGTAGGATGGAGTAGGATGGAGTAGACATGGAGTAGGATGGAGTAGGATGGTGTAGACATGGAGTAGGATGGAGTAGGATGGTGTAGGATGGAGTAGGTTGGAGTAGGATGGTGTATGATGGAGTAGACATGGAGTAGGATGGTGTAGGATGGAGTAGACATGGAGTAGGATGGAGTAGGATGGTGTAGGATGGAGTAGGATGGTGTAGGATGGTGTAGACATGGAGTAGGATGGAGTAGGATGGAGTAGACATGGAGTAGGATGGAGTAGGATGGAGTAGGATTGAGTAGGATGGAGTAGGATGGAGTAGGATGGAGTAGGATGGTGTAGACATGGAGTAGGATGGAGTAGGATGGTGTAGGATGGAGTAGGATGGTGTAGGATGGAGTAGACATGGAGTAGGATGGAGTAGGATGGTGTAGGATGGAGTAGGATGGAGTAGGATGGTGTAGGATTGAGTAGGATGGTGTAGGATGGAGTAGACATGGAGTAGGATGGAGTAGGATGGTGTAGACATGGAGTAGGATGGAGTAGGATGGTGTAGGATGGAGTAGGATGGAGTAGGATGGAGTAGGATGGTGTATGATGGAGTAGACATGGAGTAGGATGGTGTAGGATGGAGTAGACATGGAGTAGGATGGAGTAGGATGGAGTAGACATGGAGTAGGATGGTGTAGGATGGTGTAGGATGGTGTAGGATGGAGTAGGATGGTGTAGGATGGAGTAGGATGGAGTAGGATGGAGTAGGATGGAGTAGACATGGAGTAGGATGGAGTAGACATGGAGTAGAATGGAGTAGGATGGAGTAGGATGGTGTAGGATGGAGTAGGATGGAGTAGGATGGTGTAGGATGGAGTAGACATGGAGTAGGATGGTGTAGGATGGTGTAGGATGGAGTAGGATGGAGTAGGATGGAGTAGACATGGAGTAGGATGGAGTAGGATGGTGTAGACATGGAGTAGGATGGAGTAGGATGGAGTAGGATGGTGTAGGATGGAGTAGGATGGTGTAGGATGGAGTAGGATGGAGTAGACATGGAGTAGGATGGAGTAGGATGGAGTAGGATGGTGTAGGATGGAGTAGGATGGAGTAGACATGGAGTAGGATGGAGTAGGATGGAGTAGGATGGAGTAGACATGGAGTAGGATGGTGTAGAATGGAGTAGACATGGAGTAGGATGGAGTAGGATGGTGTAGGATGGAGTAGACATGGAGTAGGATGGAGTAGGATGGAGTAGACATGGAGTAGGATGGTGTAGGATGGAGTAGGATGGAGTAGACATGGAGTAGGATGCAGTAGGATGGAGTAGGATGGAGTAGACATGGTGTAGGATGGAGTAGGATGGAGTAGGATGGAGTAGGATGGAGTAGGATGGAGTAGACATGGTGTAGGATGGAGTAGGATGGTGTAGGATGGAGTAGGATGGAGTAGACATGGAGTAGGATGGAGTAGGATGGAGTAGACATGGAGTAGGATGGAGTAGGATGGTGTAGGATGGAGTGGGATGGAGTAGGATGGTGTAGGATGGAGTAGACATGGAGTAGGATGGTGTAGGATGGTGTAGGATGGAGTAGGATGGTGTAGGATGCAGTAGGATGGTGTAGGATGGAGTAGAATGGAGTAGACACGGAGTAGGATGGAGTAGGATGGTGTAGGATGGAGTAGGATGGAGTAGACATGGAGTAGGATGGAGTAGGATGGAGTAGACATGGAGTAGGATGGTGTAGAATGGAGTAGACATGGAGTAGGATGGAGTAGGATGGAGTAGGATGGTGTAGGATGGAGTAGACATGGAGTAGGATGGAGTAGGATGGAGTAGGATGGAGTAGGATGGAGTAGACATGGAGTAGGATGGTGTAGGATGGAGTAGACATGGAGTAGGATGCAGTAGGATGGAGTAGACATGGTGTAGGATGGAGTAGGATGGAGTAGACATGGTGTAGGATGGAGTAGGATGGAGTAGGATGGTGTAGGATGGAGTAGACATGGAGTAGGATGGAGTAGGATGGAGTAGGATGGTGTAGGATGGAGTGGGATGGAGTAGGATGGTGTAGGATGGAGTAGACATGGAGTAGGATGGTGTAGGATGGAGTAGGATGGTGTAGGATGCAGTAGGATGGAGTAGGATGGTGTAGGATGGAGTAGACATGGAGTAGGATGGAGTAGGATGGAGTAGACATGGAGTAGGAAGGTGTAGGATGGAGTAGGATGGAGTAGACATGGAGTAGGATGGAGTAGACATGGTGTAGGATGGAGTAGGATGGAGTAGACATGGTGTAGGATGGTGTAGGATGGAGTAGGATGGTGTAGGATGCAGTAGGATGGAGTAGACATGGTGTAGGATGGAGTAGGATGGAGTAGGATGGAGTAGGATGGAGGAGACATGGTGTAGTATGGAGTAGGATGAAGTAGGATGGAGTAGGATGGAGGAGACATGGAGTAGGATGGAGTAGGATGGAGGAGACATGGTGTAGTATGGAGTAGGATGGAGTAGGATGGAGTAGGATGGAGTAGGATGGAGGAGACATGGTGTAGTATGGAGTAGGATGGAGTAGGATGGAGTAGGATGGAGTAGGATGGAGGAGACATGGAGTAGGATGGAGTAGGATGGAGTAGACATGGAGTAGGATGGAGTAGGATGGAGTAGACATGGTGTAGGATGGAGTAGACATGGAGTAGGATGGTGTAGGATGCAGTAGGATGGAGTAGGATGGTGTAGGATGGAGTAGACATGGAGTAGGATGGTGTAGGATGGAGTAGGATGGTGTAGGATGGAGTAGACATGGAGTAGGATGGTGTAGGATGGAGTAGGATGGTGTATGATGCAGTAGGATGGAGTAGGACGGTGTAGACATGGAGTAGGATGGAGTAGGATGGTGTAGGATGGAGTAGACATGGAGTAGGATGGTGTAGGATGGAGTAGGATGGTGTAGGATGGAGTAGACATGGAGTAGGATGGTGTAGGATGGAGTAGGATGGTGTAGGATGGAGTAGACATGGAGTAGGATGGTGTAGGATGGAGTAGACATGGAGTAGGATGGAGTAGGATGGTGTAGGATGGAGTAGGATGGAGTAGGATGGTGTAGGATGGAGTAGGATGGTGTAGACATGGAGTAGGATGGTGTAGGATGGAGTAGACATGGAGTAGGATGGTGTAGGATGGAGTAGACATGGAGTAGGATGGTGTAGGATGGAGTAGGATGGTGTAGGATGGAGTAGGATGGAGTAGGATGGTGTAGGATGGAGTAGACATGGAGTAGGATGGTGTAGGATGGAGTAGGATGGAGTAGGATGGTGTAGGATGGAGTAGACATGGAGTAGGATGGAGTAGGATGGTGTAGGATGGAGTAGACATGGAGTAGGATTGAGTAGGATGGTGTAGGATGGAGTAGGATGGAGTAGACATGGAGTAGGATGGTGTAGGATGGAGTAGGATGGAGTAGGATGGTGTAGGATGGAGTAGGATGGAGTAGGATGGTGTAGGATGGAGTAGACATGGAGTAGGATGGAGTAGACATGGAGTAGGATGGAGTAGGATGGAGTAGACATGGAGTAGGATGGAGGAGACATGGGGGATAGTGGTGGCCTAGTGGATAGTGAGCTAGACTGGTGATCAGAAGGTCATCTCCCACCTGGGAACACCACCACTAGTGTGCCCTTGAGTAAGGCACTTCGCCCTAAGTTACTCCAGGGAGACTGTCCCTGTAATCTCTCATTGTAAATCGCTTTGGATAAAAGCGTCTGCTAAATGGTTCAGATGGAAATGCAACATGGAGGAGGACGGAGCAGGCGGATGAGGGGAAACCACAGTGAGCTCTGGTGAGTTCGGTCACAAAATGACTTCCTATGACAAAGTCAATGAGGTAAAGACTGCTGTTCTCCCGTGTGTGTGTGTGGGGGGGGGGGGGGGGGGGGGGATCTGCTCACTAAACAGAACCAGAGGACAGACATGATGAAACAGAGCACATCGCCTTGACGATCAGGATGTTTATTTTGAGCAGCAGGTAGAATGGGGGTGTACAGATTCGGAGGGGGGGGGGGGGGAGTTTTACTATGGCTGAAGCGGCAAAACAAAAATACAGCGAGTTGTTACAGATCAGGTATAGAGCCAGTAGTTTGGTACGTCTGTGTGTGTGTCTGTGTCTGTGTGTGCATGTCTGTGTCTGTGTGTGTGTGTCTGTGTGTGTGTGTGCGTGCGTGCGCACATGCTTACGTGTGTGTGTATAGAGTGAGTTATAATAAATGTGTGTGCGTGCGTGCGTGCGTGTGTGTGCGTGCGAGTGTGTGTGCGTGTGTGTGTGCGTGCGTGTGTGTGCGTGCGAGTGTGTGTGTATGTGTGTGTGTGCGTGTGTGTGTGTGCGTGTATGCGTGTGTGTGTGTGCATGTGTGTGCGTGCGAGTGTGTGTGAGTGTGTGTGCGTGTGGGTGCGTGTGTGTGTGTGTGCGTGTGTGTATGCGTGTGTGAAGCTTGCCCTGTCCCGCCAGGTAGAAGCAGCCTTGGCTGTAACTCTGACACCGGGAACATCACGTAACAACCCAGAAACCTGAGGATGGAGCTGCAGAGAGGAGGACAGACTCACACGCCACAAAAGAGAGTCTAGCAAACAAACAATCAACACAACAAAAGACAGGTAGAGAGTCGGTAGGGAGAGAGAAACACAGCCCCAGAGTAGGCAGAGAGAGAGAGAGAGAGTGTGAGACAAACAGAAAGAAAGAGAGAGAGAAACAGACCCAGAGCCCAGAGTAGGTAGAGAGGTAGAGAGAGAGAGAGAGAAAGAGAGAGAGAGATAGTATGAGACACACAGAAAGAGAGAGAGAGAAACATAGAAACAACCCCTAACCCAGAGTAGGTAGAGAGAGAGAGAGAGAGAAACAGAGTAGGTAGAGAGAGAGAGAGAAACAGAGCCAGAGTAAGTAGAGAGAGAGAGAGAGAGAGAGAGAGAGAGAGAGAGAGAGAGAGAGAGAGAGAAAAACGTGCCCCGGGTGCTTTTTTTTTACGCGAGTGAAGGATTGGAAGGCTTAAGGGGCGGTGCGGTTTTGTTGGAAAAGTTTGTTAAAGCGCTTAGGATAGAACACACGGGCGGAGCTTAGGACAGAACACACGGGCGGAGCTTAGGACAGAACACACGGGCGGAGCTTAGGACAGAACACACGGGCGGAGCGCGGCGGCGAGAAGAAGGCAGGGGCGCGGGCCCCGGGGAGAAGAAGGCAGGGGCGCGGGCCCCGGCCGCGTCTTGATGTTGGGCCCCAGGTGCTGCTGCCCGGGACACAAAGGGAACCTTGTGTTCTTCCCATGAGAAAAAAAAAGCGCCATTACAACCGCTCATTAACGGCTCCGATGCCTGCTTGCCTCCAGAGCCAGGGAGCGCAACCGTCGACACGATCGCTATCAAACGTACTCCCTCCATCACTTACAGGGGCGGAGGAGAGGCATCGATAACTGGGTGGGGAGGGGGGGTTGGTGGGTGGGGGCCGGCAGGGGGGGTTGTGTGAGAGAACGTGTCTGTGTGTGTGTGTGTGTGTGTGTGTGTGTGTGTGTGTGGAGAGAAGGAACAACAAGGTGTTGTAAACGCACGGTGGATTTGGCAGCGTATCAATCAAGGCATCAAAGGCAGCAGGAAAAACACCAATACCCACCTTTCACAGGCGCACACACACGCACACACACACACACACCACACACCACACACCACACACCACACACACACACACACACACACACACACACACACACACACACACACACACACACGCTTACATAAACGGCCCAGGAGTCTGGCACAAACAGGCCGGGAATGGGAGCGGGGGGGAACCCAGCACCTGAATGAATAGATTAGGGGTAAGCCCCTGCAAAGACGGTTTGATGCCCCACTTCAAACTTCAATTTAGCTCCAGTGTAGCTGTTGGCCCCTGATCCCCATAGCAAAGGTGACCTCTGCGACCCTGGCTGAGGTAGCGGAGGTGAGCATGACCGGGTCAGCACTGCACAGCCATGTACTGAAGGGACACAGAGGTAACCCTGCTTCTAATATATATATATGTATATATATGTTACGGTACATGTGGGAATACGGTACATGTGGGAAAACTAGGGTTAGGGTTAGGTGCTACGGTGCTAGGGTTAAGTTTAGGGTTATGGTTAGGGGTAGGGGTAGGGTTAGGGTTAGGATTACGGTTAGGGTTATTATATATATATCTCTCTATATATATAGAGAGAGAGACATGCCAGCATGTACCAAGTCGACGTAGCACCTAACCCTAACCCCAGTTTTCCCACATGTACCATATTCCCACATGTACCGTAACATATACGTAGATATAATTTAGCTGACGCTTTTACCCAAAGCAACTTTTTTCAGTATATACGGTCCCAGCGGGAACCGAACCCACAACCTAAGCGCCGTTAGCGCCAACGCTAACTTCCAAGTGAGCCGCAGAGCCAGAGGACCATAAGAGGCTTCTATACCACAACTGGTATCAGCCAGTATTAGCCACCGAGGGGGCTAACCTTGACCGTCATCTGAACCCCATGATTTTGATGAATTTACATTTCTGTGTGAAGAAGAAAAAAAACAAAACACAAAATAAAAAAAATAAAAAGTCCCATCTCTCTTTCCTCCCAACCCCACCGCCCCCTCCTCTTAACCCTGAGGGTAACTGTAAACACTCAACACAACAACAAACAGCTCATACACTCGCTAATCTGCCGGGAGAGATACGACCACTTACTGTGTGTCCTTTCAATGACCATCTGGCGATACAGACAGTTATCATATTATTAGACACACACACACACACACACACACATACACCAACACACACACACGCATACAGAATCATCATTCGCCTGGTTTACACGCTCGGAACGACCTTGCCCTGTTGACGTAGGTGAATGCAGCTGGTAACATCATAAGAATGTTGTTGTTGTTTTTTCTGATCCTACCGCCTTGGCACCATCTGAACTCAGTAGTCAGTCAGTGCTGGGGTTGGGGCAGGCTAGCCTGCTACTGCACTGAACAGATGTCTGGCTCTCTGTTCTTAAGGTTAGCACCCCACCTGGTGGCCAGGGGGCAGAACTGCATAGTCATTCTGTCGATTCCACTTGTGTCAATTGAGTGACAATATAATACATAATGACAAGTTAGTGACATTAAACACAAATATTATCATATTGTTACATATATAATATCTAAATTGTAACAATATATTTTCTGTGCATAATAGACCCCAACCCTAACCTACCAAGGCCTAATCCTAACCTCAACCTTATCCGTCTTTATATTTCAACTTCAATAGGGTGACATCAGTCAGCCCAAGCATCACATTCGCCATCACACAATTCACAACAGGAAGTAGATTTGTGACCCCAGACAGACAGAGACAGACAGAGACAGAGGCAGACAGACAGACAGACAGACAGACAAAGACAGAGACAGAGGCAGAGGCAGACAGACTGACAGACAGAGAGGCACACAGAGGCAGACTGAGACTGACAGACAGACTGACAGACAGACAGAGGCAGACTGACAGACAGAGGCAGACTGACTGACAGACAGACAGACAGACAGAGACAGACAGAGAGTGTGAGACACAGAAAGAGAGAGAGAGAGAAACAGACCCAGAGGAGGTAGAGAGGTAGAGAGAGAGAGGTAGAGAGAGAGAGAGAGATTTGCCATCACACAATTCACGACAGGAAGTAGATTTGTGACCCCAGACAGACTGACAGACAGAAAGACAGAAAGACAGACAGACAGATAGAAAGACAGACAGACATACAGACAAAAAGACAGACAGAAAGACAGACAGAGTCAGACAGGCAGACAGACAGACAGACAGACAGACAGAGAGGCAGACAGACAGAGAGAGAGAGAGAGAGAGAAACAGACCCAGAGTAGGTAGAGAGGTAGAGAGAGACAGAGAGAGAAAGAGAGAGAGAAAGAGAGAGAGGCAGACAGACAGAAAGACAGACAGAGAGGCAGACAGACAGACAGACAGACAGAGGCAGACAGACAGGCAGACAGGCAGAAAGGCAGACAGACAGACAGACAGACAGACAGAGGCAGACTGAAAGACAGACAGACAGACAGACAGACAGACAGACACTTACTCCATGGGGATGCGGAACTGGACCGTGTCTTCGGGCTGATCCTTCCCAGGTCGGACCAGCGTCATGGCAAACGTGGGCCGGAAGATTCTGAGCTGAGGGTTCCCCAGCTGGTAGAGGGGGTACCTGCGTGGGGAGCAGGAGACACACGTGTCATCAAGGTGCGTCTCAACATCCTCAGGGGCTTTTTCACACTACTTCCTTTTCTGCCTTGCCGCAATGAGCCGTCCAGCTCCTCCCTCTGGCTGGCTGGACCGGGCTGATCAGAGCCAGGCTGGGGGAGGCTAGTTCATACTGGACTGTTCTTATTCTATAGAATGTTTCACATGTCTACTTTATTTTTGTCTAGGATTCTATTGTCACTTTATTTTGTTGTTGTTTGTGAGCTGCTGTAATGTCTTAATTTCCCCCCCCGGGGATCAATAAAGTGTCTGTCTGTCTGTCTGTCTGTCTGTCTTTCTATCTGTCTTTCTGTCTGTCTTTCTGTCTGTCTGTCTGTCTGTCTGTCTGTCGGGCCGAAAAGAACCCCACTGTGCTGGTTTAGGGGTCGGCTGAGAGCAGGAGACACGTGACATAAAGGTGAAACGTAGTTTTAGGACCTTTTCTATTAGTTCATTTGCATAACCATGTCATTCCACCAGATTTAGCTAAATGGATAACTTTCATCTGTAGTCCCTGAGCAGGAGACAATCAACATCAATACAATGTCACACATTATAGAGAAAGTACTGAGACAAGTACTGAGACAACAAAATGTAGTTTGGCATCTAACCGGTGCAAATAGTGGCCCTAGAGGGGTAACCCTAACCATAACCTGCTGGCTTAGATATTCTCCATTCACACTGTCCACATTCACACTGTCCACATTCACACTGTCCACATTCACACTGTCCACATTCACACTCTCCACATTCACACTGTCCACATTCACACTGTCCACATTCCAGCACTGTTTCAGCAACTATGGTGAATGCTAACCAGGCCAGCTCAGTATAGCCCAGTACAGCCCAGGCCAGCCTAGTACAGCCCAGTACAGCCCAGTACAGCCCAGGCCAGGCTAGTACAGCCCAGACTGGCTGGTGGAGGTATAAATCGGAGGATATGATGTTTGATACCATTGCTGGACCCGATTCCATTGCATGCATTACAAAGATCCCATCCTCCAATTTCTACCTCCACCAGCCTCCCCTGGTGTACAGTAGAACATAGGTGCACACAATCTACCGATTGAATAGCTACAGATTCATGAGACATATTGTTCATTAAATGAATCAGAATCAGAAACAGATTTATTGCCAAGTAGGTTTTCACATGAATGTGACCGTTATCTAGCCAGGTAGGTAAAGTCTCTTTAACTGGTTAGAATACAAGAGCACAGCATTGAGAACATGGGCCAATGCGTTAACTTGAGTGTTTTAACAGTCAACAAACACACACAAAGTTTGTCTCAAACACACTGAGACATATTTTACTTCACTTATTATTGTAATTGTGTATCTTGATGCTGAAACTGCCATTGTTAAGGAACCAAAGCCAAAGAATGTTACTGTGTGATTGTGAAGACACAGGAGAATAGGTGTTTTTAATGCATTGTTGCTAGTTTGCAGAATGACAGGTGATGGTGTTTCTTGTTCTAGTAGAAAATAAGCCCAACAACAGCTCGCTATCGAAAGTAGACATGTATAAAGTAGACATGTATAAAGTAGACATGTCGTGAGCTTAGAATGATAAGGTTCTATCTCCGTTTAGGGCAGTTCAGAGATATTGAGCGTCAAAGTTTTTACATTCCATTATGTTTTGTGAGATGGAACCTTTGTATTTTATGAATTACTAACTCAAAAATGTCAACATTTAATAAATAACACCACACAGGCATTAATAAACACCTAATGGATCAGATTATGTAAAAAAACTCAATTTTGATAAAAATGGAGATATAACCTATAATTCTAACGTCACGATGTGTTAAGTCATAAAAGTGTACATTTTGAAGTAGAAATAGGGTAGTAGCCAGCCAGGCTAAACTCTACCTCTATACCCCTATATAACTCTACCTTGCTTCGTTACTGATATGACATGCCAGACATCAGAGAAGCTTCATTATAGATATGACATGACAAACATCAGAGAAGCTTCATTATAGATATGACATATATACATATATATATATATATATATATATATATATTATAGCTTCATTATAGATATGACATGACAGACATCAGAGAAGCCAGGCTAAGCTAAGCAGCAAGGACTACACATACCTAGAAACATTTGCTATGTGAACAAGCCTTTTTTCTCAACCGCTACTATTATGCGTTCATACAAAGCTTCATTCACCAAACAATTCTCACTTACATGATTCTGCTGGCCATGGCTGGGTCGCTAGTTAAAGGGATGATGTCTTGTTGTCGTTCCAAGGACTCCTGTCAGGGGGACACGTGTGTGTGGAGGACTTCCGGGAAAACACCATATGCGCATGCGCGTGTGCATCAGTTTGTGAGGCTCGGGTGCCGTCGAATCTTCAATGGAATACGGTGATGCTAAACGGGATGCTCGGGACGGTGAATGCTAAACGGGATGCTCGGGACGGTGAATGCTAAACGGGATGCTCGGGACGGTGAATGCTAAACGGGATGCTCGGGACGGTGAATGCTAAACGGGATGCTCGGGACGGTGAATGCTAAACGGGATGCTCGGGACGGTGAATGCTAAACGGGATGCTTGGGACGGTGAATGCTAAACGGGATGCTTGGGACGGTGAATGCTAAACGGGATGCTCGGGACGACCTGCGTCTGATAGGGCTTTCACACCGGCAAAGAACCGTGCCGGTTCGCGTTCGCGTTCGGAAACCTCTGAACCTTGGTGCTGTCTGGCGAACGAGCCCGCGTTCATACCAGTGTAACCTGAACCATCCGCGTCATCAACGCTGGGTGATGAAGGGGCGGGATAAACAAAACTATTCACAACTAGATGGCAGCTACTTCACTGGAAAAGAGGATAATATCTTCCACTACTACAGTATCTGACATAAAGACAATTTTATGTGAAACAAAACAAAAGACACTTTCTATATGCGTTCTTTTACTAATCAGCTGCTCCATTACAGGAATAGAAATGGCTTACGAAATTCGCGTTCGCGCATGTCCGCGCGCGTGTGTGTGTTTGCTGAGCATGTGAGGATGAAGATAGAGAGAATAATGACACTTTTGATATTGTTTTTGATCACTAATGATTAGATTTAGATTAGATTACATTGTGTCTACTTCCTCCTTGCTGGTCTCTGCAGCCTAGAATATGACACACCCACTGACGACGTGACTGTTCTACGTTTTGGTTCGCGCTTGAGAACCACTATTTTTGGGTGCCCGCTGCGAACCAACTTTTCAGGTTCCGAACCAATTGAGCTTCGGTCTGAACGCGCCGGCCGGTTCCAGACTTGGTTCGCGAACGCGAACCGGCACGGTTCTTTGCCGGTGTGAAAGCCCTATGACTGAAGTTGCGATTGAACACAACAGCCGTGCCTATTTTACCTACTATAAGAGCCGCCTCGGGGTCAAAAACCATAGTCTTTACAATGGAAAGCTGCTATTTACACACAACGACCACTAGTTGGCGCGCCTCATTAATTAGCCTGCCTCCTACACAGAAAAACTGCAAAATAACTTTGTCGTAACTCATGCTGATGTGATTTTGAAAATGTAAGGATACTGGGTGGTAGAACCAGAACCAGTGGCGTAGCGGACGGGCCCGCAAGCGACGCACCGCGGGGGGGCCCCAGCCACTAGGGGGCCCCCTAACATTGGATCCACATTTTTTTTTAATTTTTTTTAAAAAATAATTTAAAAATATATAAAACAAAGAAAATAAGTGGCCCTTCATTGTGTCAACCTTAATTTTAATATATAGGCCTATATTAAAAAATATATACATGGTTAGCCGTATCCAATAGCAACATGACTTTGACGTCACACGTAGGCAGCGAGACACAAGGAAAATGAGCAAGCGAAAATACAATACAAAGTACAATAAGCATTCTTTAGGTGGTGATAGATTCTCTATTCGGACATTATAGCCGCTATATGTGGGACTGTCGGTCCGATATTGTAAAAAAATCCAATAAAAAATGTATGTTTACGGAAGTACATGTCTCAAGTATTATCTCGGCGGTTAGTCGAGTGAAAGAAAAACAACACACAGATGATAATTCACACAATATAATACCACGAAAGCGTACAGCACTAAACAATAACATTTATTTGGGCAGCATCATACTCAAACTCAGGCAGAAAGGCAGGGTCCAGCCAGGTTCACAGTCACAGGCCGTCAATGCATCATACAGGTACATAATTCAGCATGGTTAGGCTATATATAGCTGTTTCTTTTTCTATTCTACTATTCTATTCTACTTCTGCTGTCTGCGTCTCCCTGGGTATTCCTAGACCAGATGGCAAACAGTAAAGAAATGCCACAATATACCAGGACTTAAGAAACGAGATGTCCAACAAAGGATTTGACTAACCCTGGCCAATTTTACGCAACAAGTAGACTCTGATGCAGCGGAGACAGGGTTGCCAGATTGGCTGGTTTTTGGTGGATTTAGACGTTTTTAGATTGATTAGGTTGGAAATTCTCAATCCCATCTGGCAACCCTTAGCGGAGAGTCTACAGATATGTTTACAGATATCACACTGCTGTGCACACCACACTTTGTTAAAATAAATAAAGCTTGTACTATTCTACTTATAATACATTCTACTGATGTAGTGTAGTCTACCATTTGGCTATTGCTCTCACTTGTTTGTTTTTGATTGATTGATTGATTGAAAACTTTATTAGAATGTTTGCAGAAGTAGGTACATGAAAGTACATATTACATACAAGGTCAAACTAAGAGGATAAAAACCCAAGAAAGCCACTGGCTTATTTCAATTGGGGTCCTTGATTTTCAATTCATCGTTACATGTAAGACAGACATAAGAAAAGAACTAGTACTATCTACATGATAATACAGACAAATAACTATTACTATCTACAAGATAAACGTACATCCATCATGGGAAGAACAATACAACAAAACATAAGGTATGTACAGCGGGTAGGACAGGTGGGGACATACACCACAGGTGGGGGCGGGGGACAAAACACAAAGTATGTACAGTGGGTAGTTCAGGTCTTTTAATCTGATTTTTGTTTTAGAGGGTCCAGTTACGGATTGCAGCCTCCTGTAAATGTTTTTTGAGAGTGTCTTTGAAGGTGGGCAGTGTTTTGCACTCCTTTAAGATTATAGGAAGGGCGTTCCACATCTTTACTGCATAGTTTGCAAACGAGTTTAAACCCTTGTTTGTGGTGCAACGCGGTTGAACGTGGTTCGTGGAGCTTCCTCTGGTGTTGTAAGTGTGGACGTTGTTCACTTTTTGGAAGTATGTTGACAGGTACTTGGGTGTCTTTGTGGTGTAGCGTATCTTGAAGACTAGGCCCAGTGCAAGCTGCTGCACTCTGTCAACTACTCGTAGCCAATCAAGGCTCAAAAAATGAGCAGCGGTTAGATGTGTCCTAGGGTTGAGGCCTAGCAGAAGCCTAACCAGTTTATTTTGGGCTGTCTGGAGTCTTGTTTTATGGGCCTTTGTGGTTCTATAGTACCATGATGTTACGGCATAGTCGAAGTGACATTGAATGAGAGCTCCTGATAGGGTCCTCAGTGTGTTTTTACTGACAAGTGAGGATATCCTGTACAAGAATCTAGTTTTATGGTTCACTTTTTTGATTACTTTTGCTGCCATTTTATCTCCGGAAAGATTTGCCTCTAAGATGGAGCCCAGGTATGTAATATCCTCTTTTCTTGTGATATTAATGTTACCCACTTTTATTTTAAAATGTTCAGCCTTTCTGAGTTTAGATGGGGATCCGTATAGGATGGTTTCAGTTTTACCTAGGTGTATTGATAGTTTATTGTCAGCTAGCCAGATGCAGATTCTACTCAGTTCAGTGCTTAGCGCTTTTTCCACCTGCAATATGTCCCTGTCAGAGACCAGCAGAGCCGAGTCATCCGCGAACAGGAACAAATTGCAATTACATGCTGATGACATGTCATTCACATATATTAGGAACAGTAAAGGTCCCAAAATGCTTCCTTGTGGAACGCCGCAGGTCACTGGGAGGGGGGGGGACAGTGTTCCGTTCACACTAACCACCTGTTCCCTCCCCTCTAAGTAGGATTGCATCCAGCTCACCGATGTTCTATCGAACCCAATTGCTTTCAGTTTATCTAACAATATGTGGTGATCTACTGTGTCGAAGGCCTTCTGGAGGTCCAGCATGACCATGCCGCAGTACTTGCCCGAGTCCACCTCATGGTTGATGTGGTCGTTCAAATAGAGAAGGCATGTGTCAGTGGAATGGGATGTTCTGAATCCTGATTGAAATTCATACATCAGCTTTTTTTCGGTAAGGTACCTATCGACCTGTTCATAAACTATTTTTTCCATAAGTTTCGAGATGGAATTAAGAATAGAAACAGGTCGGTAGTTGCCTGGGTCTAATTTGCTTCCTTTTTTATACAGTGGGGTTACCCTTGCTATTTTAAAGTCAAGGGGGACGTGTCCCTGTTTGATGGAGAGGTTTATTATGTGGGTGATGATTGGGGTAATGGAGGCAGCTGAGTCTTTTAGAAATCTGGCTGGAATATTGTCATGGCCCGTGGCCTTTTCTGAGTGTAGAGCGCCTAGCTTTTTAAACACCTCATCGTTTGACACCATGGTGAGTTTAAAATCATCATTGCGTACACCCAGTTTATTGTAGAACTCACGGATGTGCTCTACACCATAACGCCCTGAGTGGGGTGGTAGATTGTTAACTAATTTAGTGGCTATGGTTGTAAAGAAAGTGTTTAAGCACTTAGCCACATCCAGCTTGTCTGTAAGGAGAGAATCACCAGATTTTATGCTGATGTTTGTAGACCTGGTTTTGAGTTTTTGACTGCAACCTAGTTGGCTATTAAGTAGCTTCCAAAGGTCACGTGGTTTGTTTAAGTTTTCTTCGATTTTGTTATCGAGGTATTCTTTCTTAGCAGATTTGGTCATGGTAATTACCTGATTGCATAGTTTGTTGCATTGTTTTTTAATTTTCTCAAAGTGGGTTTTGTGATCTTCGTTTAAGTGTTTCACTAATTTTGATTTGCATTTTTGAACTTCAGAGCATTTTAGGTCTCTGACTTTCATAGCATTTAGAATGTCCGAATTCATCCATGGTTCCGATCGGGTTTTAACCCTGGTGGTTCTCATGGGGGCTATACTGTCAATAATATTTAGGAATTTGGTTTTGAAACCTAGCCATGCCTCTTCAACCTGTGTGCATTTTAGTTCATCAAACCAGTCTTGATTCTCCAGTTTATGGTTTAAGGCCTCACTAGAATAGGATTTAAGGGATCTAGTGGTTACAGTTTTATGACCGCCAGCCTTGGGTTTATGTTTTTTACGAGTGCAAAAGATCATGTAATGATCACTTAGCCCACATACAATAACCCCACTCTTGGAGATTTTGGACTCATCCGATGTTAGAATGAGATCTATGGTGGTTTGAGTAGAAATACACACCCTAGTGGGTTTGGTAATTTGTTGACGGAGACCGTGTAATTCAGAAAACCTAGTGAAGGATTTGAAAACGGATGCTTCATTTCTGAGCATGTCCGTGTTCAAATCTCCAATAAGAATCTTTTCCACACAGTCAACGTCATCCATGCACCCCTCAAGAATATCATAGAAATCATTCTGATCGGGAGGTCTGTAGATAGTACCAACCAGCACCGGTTTTGCTTTGTTAAAGATAATTTCAACCCAAACAGATTCTAATTTGTCATGATTCAGGTCATACCGGGTGTTAAAGATAATATCGTTGTGAATGTACATGCAGACACCACCCCCATACCTGTTTCTGTCGTTTCTGATGACTGTGTAGTTAACTATTTCAATCTACCTTTTGCTAAGTCAAGCATTTAGAATGTGTTTTTTTTTTTTTTTACTCCGTTGCGAAAGGGCCCCCGCCGCCACCTTGCGGGGGGCCCCGGGATTTTGCGCTACGCCACTGGGTAGAACGCACATATCTAGGAAAGGTCATGAAAGGACAGTCTTGAATTGTTTTACCATGGCTGTTCTAGTGTTAAAACGTGGTGGTTAGGGTTCTAGTTATGGTTAGGGGTTAGTGTTGAAGGTAGATATTGAGGATCCCACTTTGAAGCACTAGAAAGACTATGGGCCGCTGCTGCTCTGCTCACACGTTCATGGGCTGCGTTCGTAAATTCCCTCTGGAAATCTGATCAGCACTCATGGAACGCCTCTTGTCCAATCAAATTACTTGGTCCCTTTATGATGTTGAACCCAGTGTGCACTCCGGCGCTCTCAGAGCGAATGTACGAACACAGGCCATGATCTCTCACCTCAGGTAACAGGGTAGCAAATAGTAGCGACTGCCGACCGGCCATCTGCAGCCCCGGGACAATGTCAGGCTGGGCGGGGCTGGTTGATCTGTGGGCCGTGTGGTCGGTGAGCGACGCAATCTGTAAAAAAAATATTTGTTAATATATAATTTTTAAAATCACTTCCCTGTTGATGTACAACATCTCTTGTCTCCCTTTTAAGTGTGTCATTTACTTCCAAGGACATCTGCATCATGGAATCCCTTTAGCCTACTTCCCTAGAATAAAACATTGACCAGACAGTGCTACAATAAGTCTCCAGGATAGACCACAACAAGGTCATTGGCACCACAACGTTGGTAACCAGAAACGACACCACTAGGTATCACCAGAGGGAGTCCTTGTCCCAGCCATCCTCCAGCCCCCCCCCCCCCCCCCCCCCCCGCGCCTGACCCTCACACCCGCTCCAGGATGCCTGATGTGGGGGTAAGAATGGCAGAGGGCCCCCCTGAGAGGAACATGAGTCCCCGGCTAAGCTGGTTCCACCGGGCTGGCAGGGGCAGGACCACTCACAGCCCCTCAGACAGGGAAGTTTCCATCGCCTAGTGAGTGATAGAGAGATAGAGAGATAGGTAGGTAGGTAGGTAGATAGATAGGTAGGTAGGTAGGTAGGTAGGTAGGTAGGTAGGTAGGTAGATAGATAGGTAGGTAGGTAGCTATAGATATATGACATTCCTCTTTCCGTCCCATGCGTTAGAGTGACCCTGTCCTCTGATTTCTACCTCCACTAGCCTCCCACAACAGGTCTACAGTAGGACAATGCTGCAGTGTTCAATGATTATGAATGCATTATTGCATTAAACCGGTGCGCTTTCAGTGAAGCCGTACGAAAACCTGGTTCATTTATCAGCATTTTACAGACTAAGCTTATTATGCGTATTATTTTTATTTGATCCCTGCCCGGTTATTGACACTACACTGTGCTACTCAGCGTCTTTGAGCCTCGTAAAAGTGCTATATACATTTAATGAATTATTAATTATTATTATTACTGTAGTGGGGAGGTTTTGCCCATTTCATTGTCCCATTTCTATCTGGATTCTGATTTGAATCGATTTATAATTGCGGCCCTCTGGTTAAGTGCTTCAATACCCGTTCACACAGTTTATTTGCCAAATAAATCCAATTACGCGATGAATCAGGCATAATGTTCATCCAGCACATTCTTAATGTAACGGCAAATGCCAGTTTCAGTGTGAGACAGCCTATTGGCCATATGATCTGATCATTAGTAGGTCAGCTTCAGAGAGTGCATGGGAGCAGTGGGGGGGTCACTGGAGATGGGTGGGGGGGGGGGGGTAATGGGGCCATGATAGGGATACCAGCGGGACGAGAGGGATGGGAAATGGGTTGGTTTGGAAGAGAGGAGGGTGTGTGTGTGTGTGTGTGTGTGTGTGTGTGTGTGTGTGTGTGAGTGTGTGTGTGTGCGTGCGTGTGCGTGCGTGTGTGTGTGTATATACATGTATTCCAGCAGACTAGAAAGATGGGAAAAGGGGTGGTTGCCGTGAAGAGAGGCAATCAAGGAGCGTGTGTGTGTGTGTGTGTATGTGTGCAGCCACGTGTGTGTGTGTGTGCCAGTGTGTGTGTGTGTTTGTATGTGCACATGTGTGAGTGTGTGTGTGTGTGTGTGTGTGTGCGTGCTTGCGTGTGTGCATGTGTGTGTGTGTGTGTGTGCGTGTGTGTATGGCACCCCAGGTCCCACCCCATACGCCCCCCCCGCCCCCCTAGTCCCTACTCCCCTTGGCCCACGTCCTGGAGCCCCACTGAGGGACCTGGAGCTGTCTCTGACTGGCTCGGACTGGGTGCCAATGTTTAGTCAGGCCCCATCCAAGACGGGGGCTGGCTGGTCGGGGGGGGGGGGGGGGGGCAGCAACTCGACCCCTCTCAACCTTCAGCCAAAGGTCTGGTCACACACCGTTGTCCAACTGCCATTTATAGACGTGACACCGCTCAGTCTGTCTGTGAGTTGAGCTGCAGTTATCTCAATAAAGGAATAAATGTCCTGGGGGGGTCCAGGGGGTCTTGGGGGGGTCCAGTGGTCTTCAGTGCACACATATGCCAGTGTCGGTATGGGTTTGTTCGAATCCGGCCCATTTCCTTCTGACATGCCCTCTCCTCCTTACTTTCCTGTCTACCTTCATTATCTCTCTATCCAATAAAATGAAACGTATGAGTGGGACTGCCGCCACTCAGGAAATAAAGTGAATTCTATTATCTAATTTCCCTGGCCGTGACAAGGGTCATAGTGTATGTCATTAATTGGTTTTATTGCTGTTCACATGACTACCGCAAAATTCCCCAAAAGAATTCGGCACTCATTATCGTTTATTTCGTTCAAAGTTTGCTCTTTGCGTAAGCAGCGCTTTTTTAAGATGTGAGAGGACGTTTTATTTTTATAATTATTTGAAATTAAGTCATATTATTTTTAAAGGCTTGCTCTCTCACAGTTTCTACTGTACTCCCTGAGAAAGTCCTCAACAAATGTGCGCACGGACGCACACACACATGCACGCACACACAGACACAGACACACAGATGCACACGCATACACATTCGCATGCACACACAAACACATACATACACACACACACACATTCATAGGTGTTTTGACTTACAGTTTGTGTTGTTGGCATTGGATGTAAGAAGGGACATTGGATCTTAGGAGGTTATTCCCCTCCGGTGCAGCTGAGCTCCTGTTGGGTCTGCAGATGATTTCCATGCCTAAGGCCCTCTCTCTCCATACCCACTGTTTCTGCTTCTCACACCAACCCAACAAAGCCCTCAGTGTGCCAAAGTGTTCTTAGATTATGCTCACATCATTCTTCGTGTGTGTGTGTGTGTGTGTGTGTGTGTGTGTGTGTGTCAGTGTGCGTGTCAGTGTGTGTGTGTGTGTGTGTGTGTGTGGAATGAAGGGTCGGCTCTGGGGTAGTGGAAAGAGTGTTGTTGGGTGACAGGACAAAGGGAGAGAGAGAGAAAGAGAGAGAGAGAGGGGGGGGCGGCGGGGGGAGAGGTGGACAGACGGAAACGGTTGGGTTTAAACCCAGGATTGTTCGGCCAAGAGCGTCGCATGGAAACTTTCCCCCTCTGGGTCTCAGGCGGCTTGGGAGAGGGAGGCTGCCCGTATTGAATATCCCATAGAAAAGGGAAATGGTAAATTGAAGATCCAGACAGGAAGATGGAAAAGTTTGTCAGTTAGGAGTGAATAGTTTAGCTTGTAAGGGGACTCGGGGTCTACCGTGCATATTTGTCTCTCTGAAGCGGTGCTGCTCTGTGCTGGTGTCACCGTGCGCACATGCGGTCGTATTCGCTGGGGTTTTATTTGATCAAATCTGCCTCAACCAGTAGCTAAGATATCAGTGAGACACTTGGAATACATAATGGAATGCCAATGTCAACACTCACAGCTGGAGTCATCTGATGACTGGAACGGTGTGGTGTGGGCTGGGACAGAGGGGTGTGGTCTGGGACAGAGGGGTGTGGTCAGGAATAGAGGGGTGTGATCTGGGACAGAGGGGTGTGGTCTGGAGTAGAGGGGTGTGGTCTGGGACAGAGGGGTGTGGTCTGGAATAGAGGGGTGTGATCTGGGACAGAGGGGTGTGGTCTGGAATAGAGGGGTGTGGTCTGGAGTAGAGGGGTGTGGTCTGGGACAGAGGGGTGTGGTCTGGAGTAGAGGGGTGTGGTCTGGGACAGAGGGGTGTGGTCTGGAATAGAGGGGTGTGATCTGGGACAGAGGGGTGTGGTCTGGAATAGAGGGGTGTGGTCTGGAGTAGAGGGGTGTGGTCTGGGACAGAGGGGTGTGGTCTGGAGTAGAGGGGTGTGGTCTGGAGTAGAGGGGTGTGGTCTGGGACAGAGGGGTGTGGTCTGGAATAGAGGGGTGTGGTCTGGGACAGAGGGGTGTGGTCTGGAACAGAGGGGTGTGGTCTGGAGTAGAGGGGTGTGGTCTGGAATAGAGGGGTGTGGTCTGGAATAGAGGGGTGTGGTCTGGAGTAGAGGGGTGTGGTCTGGGACAGAGGGGTGTGGTCTGGAGTAGAGGGGTGTGGTCTGGAGTAGAGGGGTGTGGTCTGGGACAGAGGGGTGTGGTCTGGAATAGAGGGGTGTGGTCTGGGACAGAGGGGTGTGGTCTGGAATAGAGGGGTGTGGTCTGGAGTAGAGGGGTGTGATCTGGGACAGAGGGGTGTGGTCTGGAATAGAGGGGTGTGGTCTAGAGTAGAGGGGTGTGGTCTGGGACAGAGGGGTGTGGTCTGGAATAGAGGGGTGTGGTCTGGGACAGAGGGGTGTGGTCTGGGACAGAGGGGTGTGGTCTGGAGTAGAGGGGTGTGGTCTGGAATAGAGGGGTGTGGTCTGGGACAGAGGGTGTGGTCTGGAACAGAGGGGTGTGGTCTGGAACAGAGGGGTGTGGGCTGGGACAGAGGGGTGTGGTCTAGAGTAGAGGGGTGTGGCCTTGACTAGAGTAGTGATAGAGACAGTAGCTAAGGTGGGAGTAGTGACAGTAAGGTGTGGTTTGCGGCAGGTGGAGGTAGAAAGCGGAGGATTGGCTCATTGTAATGCATGGAATGGAATGAGGAAATGTATCAAATACACTCCAAGGGAAGCTGGTGGAGGTAGAAGTCAGAGTACTGTACTGAGCCCGTCCTCCGATTTCTCCATGATTTCCTCCTCTCTCTCTGGAGGAGAGAGGTGTGGTCTGGAACACACACAGCAACAGTAGGGTGTGGGTTCCACTCCCACCGGGGATGCTATGCGTGCTATGTGTCACAGCCAGGGATGAGGCAGAAATGCGGGGTGGGTGGCAATTATCTTTTCTGGCAGCTGTTAACAAATCCATTTCTGTCCCCCTGTTGACAATCTGTAGCAGATGTTTCGTTGGCGAAGACCATGATTGTGTCCTCAGTGTGTGGATTGCCTCTCTGGCGGTTTTGGAGGAAGTCGCTTGGATGCTGTTTTTAAAAGGGAGAAGAGATGACAGATATCAGGCAGATTAGTGCAGCTCAGTATTGATGACCTAAACAGATGGTTTATGGATATTGTTAACCTCGTCGGGACCAGACCGTCCTAGTTGGGAAAGCCTGGTGAGATCCTTTTTTTAGGACAGCTACAAAGGGGTGGAAACCAGTTTGGAATTAGTGACGCCTCAGGACAGGTCAAACCAATTGAATACCTTGCAGAATTGTCTAAAATCGTCACCTTCTTAAAATAATGGTTTACGTCACTTTTGAGGAAAATTATGTTTTTGCCTATTCTAGATTTGGTTCAGTTTATTCAGTTTTTCGCAAAACTTGGAAAATATGACTTAAAAGCCATTATTTTAAGAAGGTTGCTTGCACCTTCACAAGGTGGATGGAAAGAGTAGGGAGGGCAAGACAACCAAACAATTAAACATCTACTGAGATGAGAATACAGCCAGGCAGAACCATGTAGCTGAGTGAGTGAGATGAGAATACAGCCAGGCAGAACCATTTAGCTGAGTGAGTGCTGGTCCCAGTGGGAAAACCCCAAACCTAAGCCTTAGTGGTTAGTGCCATGCTCTACCAACTGAGCCACAGAGAGTCATCAATTCACTGTAAGATCACTGTCTGCTCACTGATATGTGTCAGTGTATGTATCATATATATATATATATATGTTTGTATGGCAATACTGGTGATCTGTATGCATATACATATGTATAGAAAACAAAAAGATTTGTTTTATCATTTTCCTAAAAAACTCATAAACATATTGTTGAAAAAAACACTGTCTGTTCTCTTGTCACACAACAAAGCTTGTTCCAAGCAGATCGTGAGCGACAAAGAGAATCCTGTTCTCAATGAAAGAATCAATGAAGTGCTCCGTATAAAACAGTAAACCACAAAATCATTACCCCCCACCCCCCGGCCCCCTCAGTATAATAACCATTGCTTCTCCACTGAGGGTCTTTAATTGGTGGCTCTGGTTCAGGTCAGATTCCTCTGTTTTTCATGTCCCATGTTCACACTCCTCTCCAAGAGAGCGAGCGCATGCCACGCAGCAGCCCGCACCCTATTTATAGCCCCCCTCAATGGAGACCAGGGGGGGGCAATGTGGCTGGCCAGTAAATTTAGACCCTCCTCCTGGATGTTCCGTTGATGTCATAAGACTGACCTCTGACCCAGGAGATGGGCTGCCGGAGCGCTGATGTTGAACTTGAATTTCAGGGGAGAGCACGCACGCACGCACGCACGCACGCATGCACGCACACACACACACACACACACACACACACACACACACACACACACACACACCGAGACATGGATACTTGCATGTGCACAACACATATGCTATTACGGTATGCAAAGACATACATGTGAATTCTCTGTCTTGAGCTTGCATACACTCTTACAATCTCTCACTCTCTCTCTGTCACACACACACACACTTTTCCAGGCAGACACACAGAAGCACAGCTATGTCCCTGAGGAGAGGAGCTGTGTTGGGTCAGCTTACTGTATGGCTGAGGTGGCTAGGGCTGTAGTACGGGTGTCACACACACGCACACGCACACATGCACTGATCCTACAAGCAGTTGGAACGTTTAGGTAGGACACTCACACAGGGTGATGAGGTTCCCACAGCCTTATCCAGTAACGCTGCCCCTGCCAGAGGCATGTGGTGGATCAGGGAACCTGACGTGCACAAACTGGGTCTGGGGCAACTGGTCTTCAAACTGGGTCTGGGGCAACTTTAAGGGATTTCAGCCAACACTCTCTGTTGGCTGCTAAACTACGGACATTACTGGGCCTTTCAGCGTATAGCCTACTGTATAATATAATATAATATAATATAATAATCATAATCATAATAATAATATAACATATGCCATTTAGGAGACACATCCATCCAAAGCAACGTACAGTACCGTGAGTGCATAGGTATTTTGTATGTGTGATCCCAGCAGGAATCAAACCCACAACCACAGCATTGCATCCATGGCAATCAAGGCTAGCTAACTTTTCCACAAACATTATTAGATAATTTTTTAGGGCTGATTTTTGTTTGTTTTGTTTGGTGGCATAGCACACTACGGTCATGTTCTCACATGAAAGTCTGAATCGAGACCCGGAGCAAGTGGATGACTTCGCAACATTGTTGCATAAATTATTTCTCTGATTTGCGTTCTCACAGCCCTTCATGTAAACGAAGTAATATACGCAATCGAAGCAACAGACGTGGTAGTTGATTGGTCAGAAAAATTGAGAATTGCCCGTTGTCCCGCTCTTATCCAGATCAACACGCGTGCGCTGTTGTTTTCCTATGGACAGCCTCGAGCAGCGTTCTCACCAAAAGCGAAGCGAAGCAAAGTGATGGATGCGTCGTTTGAAACCGGAGCGAAACCACTCTTTTCAAGCGGAGCATCCGTTGGTTCTTTGCTGCGGGAGCGACTTCGAATGCGCCTTCGAATGCGCGTTCTCATCGCTCCAAACGACGCAGAGCAAAGCGAATTGCGAACTCTGTTTCAAGTGAAGCAAATGTTCTAGTGAGAACACCCCCTAAGGCGTCTGCCATGTAAGGGTCTCTGGTTCAATTCCGGCTGTGGACATATCCTGCATGTCATCCCTCCTCTCTCACCCATCCCAATACAGCAGAAATGCCCAAAAAACATCTATATAAAAAAAGGATAACTGGGGTACATCGAGTCTAGTGGAGGCATAGAACAATGTGTTTGATACCATTCCTCATTCCATCCCATGAATAACAATGAGCCGTCCTCCGATTTCTACCTCCACCAGCCTCCCCTGAAAAAGTGATAAAGCCATATTACCATACACCAAAGAGCTTAAAGGGCAGCAAACGAGTCAGGGTAGGGTAGGGTAGGGTAGTGTAGTGTAGGGTAGGGTAGGGTAGGGTAGGGTAGGGTAGGGTAGGGTAGGGTAGGGTAGGGTAGGGTAGGGTAGGGTAGGGTAGGGTAGGGTAGGGTAGGGTAGGGTAGGGCAGGGTAGGGTAGGGTAGGGTAGGGTAGGGTAGTGTAGTGTAGGGTAGGGTAGGGTAGGGTAGGGTAGGGTAGGGTAGTGTAGGGTAGGGTAGGGTAGGGTAGGGTAGGGTAGGGTAGGGTAGGGTAGGGTAGGGTAGGGTAGGGTAGTGTAGGGTAGGGTAGGGTAGGGTAGTGTAGGGTAGGGTAGGGTAGGGTAAGGTAGGGTAGAGTAGGGTAAGGTAGGGTAGGGTAGGGTAGTGTAGGGTAGGGTAGTGTAGGGTAGGGTAGGGTAGGGTAGGGTAGGGTAGGGTAGGGTAGTGTAGTGTAGGGTAGGGTAGGGTAGGGTAGGGTAGGGTAGGGTAGTGTAGGGTAGGGTAGTGTAGGGTAGGGTAGGGTAGGGTAGGGTAGTGTAGTGTAGTGTAGTGTAGGGTAGGGTAGGGTAGGGTAGGGTAGTGTAGGGTAGGGTAGGGTAGGGTAGGGTAGGGTCCTACCTAGGTAGGGTAGGGTAGGGTAGGGTAGGGTAGGGTAGGGTAGGGTAGGGTAGTGTAGTGTAGGGTAGGGTAGGGTAGGGTAGGGTAGGGTAGGGTAGTGTAGGGTAGGGTAGGGTAGGGTAAGGTAGGGTAGGGTAGGGTAGGGTAGTGTAGGGTAGGGTAGGGTAGTGTAGGGTAGGGTAGGGTAGGGTAAGGTAGGGTAGGGTAGGGTAGGGTAGGGTAGGGTAGTGTAGGGTAGGGTAGGGTAGGGTAAGGTAGGGTAGTGTAGGGTAGGGTAGGGTAGGGTAGTGTAGGGTAGGGTAGGGTAGGGTAGGGTAGGGTAGGGTAGGGTAGTGTAGGGTAGGGTAGGGTAGGGTAAGGTAGGGTAGAGTAGGGTAAGGTAGGGTAGGGTAGGGTAGGGTAGTGTAGGGTAGGGTAGTGTAGGGTAGGGTAGGGTAGGGTAGGGTAGGGTAGGGTAGGGTAGGGTAGTGTAGTGTAGGGTAGGGTAGGGTAGGGTAGGGTAGGGTAGTGTAGGGTAGGGTAGTGTAGGGTAGGGTAGGGTAGGGTAGGGTAGGGTAGTGTAGTGTAGTGTAGTGTAGGGTAGGGTAGGGTAGGGTAGGGTAGTGTAGGGTAGGGTAGGGTAGGGTAGGGTCCTACCTAGGTAGGGTAGGGTAGGGTAGGGTAGGGTAGGGTAGGGCGGTGGTAAGGGGTTAACCCTAACGAAGCAGCTGGGGATATATATTGTAGCATTATACTGAGCTTCTCCACCAGTAAGTCAGCTAATGTCTTTCACCTCGGAGTCAAGTGTGCCTCAGGAATACTAATGTGGTGGTGGTGGTGGTGTGGCTGGTGGAGGTAGAAATCGGAGGACAGTACCGACTCATTCTGTTCCATGCATTACAATGAGCCTGTCCTCAGATTTGTGTGTTTGATAAACAAACACGTGGGTTTGATAGCATTCCTCATTCTGTTCCATACATTACAATGAGCTCGTTCTCCGTTTTCTACCTCCATCAGCCTCACCTGGTCCTTATAACTCAGTGCCATGTGTCAAGCAGGGTGGCAACAGTTCAGCTAGGTGGCCTTGGTGATCCAGACACAATGGCCGTTGACAGACAGAACGCCTGCAAATGTGCCTTCTGCCACATGCCCAAACCCACGACCCTTCAAATGGTCATAAACAGCATTCCCCACCCTCAAACGCTTCTAATTCATACCCTAACACCTAACACCTTCGAGTGACTGCTCACACACATCTACACACACTGGTACTTTTGAAAGCAAAAGCATTTTACGCATTCGTGATATTTGGATCGGATGCATAATTTCAAGTGGTGGAAACTGACAGCGATACGCGTCGACGCAATTTACGCAGAGGGCGTCTGTCACCGGTACAAGTTTATTGGCCCTACTCTATTACAA
>NC_137684.1:7028059-7030559 GCF_963989245.1 Nansenia antarctica
TTATGAACGCATGCGGTTACGCATAGCCAATGTCACCAATGACATTCACAGATACATGATGTGTGGCTTTCCTGATTTGCGGTGTGATTGAATTACATGTTTCATCAGTGATATTTCTGTGTTTTAGAGTGAGTGTTTCTATTTGTGGACATGTTTGCTGAATATTTTTGAAATTATTCAATTAATGTGATGACTTGATTACGCCTATTTAAAGGCTATAACATAAACAAATCAAATCAAAGTGTATTTGTCTTACCCAGAATACAGCCGTAGACGGTGCAATGAAATACTGATTGTGGAATAAGGCATAGCCTAATTGCATATTATGTGCTTGACATGGTTTTTATTTAGTTAGAGTGGAAGATAAGTGTCCAGGGTGGGACAGACATGCTGTGATAGAGAGAAGTGTCCAGGGTGGGACAGACATACTGTGATAGAGAGAAGTGTCCAGGGTGGGACAGACATGCTGTGATAGAGAGAAGTGTCCAGGGTGGGACAGACATACTGTGATAGAGAGAAGTGTCCAGGGTGGGACAGACATACTGTGATAGAGAGAAGTGTCCAGGGTGGGACAGACATGCTGTGATAGAGAGAAGTGTCCAGGGTGGGACAGACATGCTGTGATAGAGAGAAGTGTCCAGGGTGGGACAGACATGCTGTGATAGAGAGAAGTGTCCAGGGTGGGACAGACATACTGTGATAGAGAGAAGTGTCCAGGGTGGGACAGACATGCTGTGATAGAGAGAAGTGTCCAGGGTGGGACAGACATGCTGTGATAGAGAGAAGTGTCCAGGGTGGGACAGACATGCTGTGATAGAGAGAAGTGTCCAGGGTGGGACAGACATGCTGTGATAGAGAGAAGTGTCCAGGGTGGGACAGACATACTGTGATAGAGAGATATTGGATCCCCAGTGTGCCTCGTCATGGGCCGGCACTGGGGTTTTAATAATCACAGCACTTACTGTACTGTACTTTTCCTGTCGTTTAATGATAAACGGGGTTTAACTATTCGGATGTTTTGAAAGTTTAAAGTTTAATCCGTCCATTGGAACATTCTTCGGGCATAATTCCCTGTCAGGTGGCGGGTTCCAGTTGCAGTATAAAGGATTGTCCTTTTCTCTCCAGGGACGCTTAAGTGGCATTTCGAAATGTTCAAATCCGATCAACTCCCAGTGAGTCTCAGGTGACCGCCGGGTAGGCTACTTGTTTCTCTGTTTGGGACAGTTAAGGGCTCTGCACACAGCGTGCGATTTCTGTTGCGCGTCAACATTCCATTTTGAAGTTTGAATGGAAGTCTATGAGAACATCGCATTTCAACACACACGGCCCCGATTTTAATGCGAAATGCGATGTTCTCATAGACTTCCATTCAAACTTCAAAATGGAATGTTGACGCGCAACAGAAATCGCACGCTGTGTGCAGAGCCCTTTAGAGAATAGGCCTAGCCTATGTTCAATTATGCGGGGGGAAAAGCAAAGCATTAACAACAACACGGTTAAGTGAAGCATAATTACAATGTGGGAGTCATGTTATAAAGTATAACATATGCCATTTAGCTGAGGCTTTCTAAGCATGTTCTAAGAAGATATAGATAGGTATGTTATTGGTAGGCCTACCCGGAGGGAAACTCAAGCGTAACAGCAGCTCAGACCACAAAACAACAAAATGTAATAATAGGCTAAAATAAAATAGATAAAAATGCACAACTCTCATCAACTTACATAGAGGTCAGATTGATAAAGTAGAACATTTTTCAATATTTCAGTCAGATTTCATTCAGAATTTGATAACATTTCAAGATCACCCTATATTTAATTCACAGACTAATAATTACCATGCACATAATTACAATTACATTACACACATTTATTTTTGATTGTTTTTGAATGTTTTGAATGCTTTCTGTGATCCTCTCCTGTTATTTCTCTCTCTTTCCATCTCTCTCTTTCTCCACTTCCCCCTCTCCTTCCCCTTTCTGTTTTCCCTTGTTGTCAATTCTCTTCTTCTCTCTGCTTATCTACTTCTATCTCCCATGTTCCCCACTTTCCTCCCTCTCTTCCTTCCACCCCCCACCTCTCTCTCTCTCTCTCTCTCTCTCTCTCTCTCTCTCTCTCACTACCTCTCTCCCTCTCTTGTCATCTCCGCCTTCTTTTCTCTCCTTGCCTCCCTACTTTTATCCCTCCCTCTCATCATGTGTGTGTGTGTGTGTGTGTGTGTGTGTGTATGTGTGTGTCTGTGTGTCTGTGCTTGTCTGTGCATATGTGTACATATGTGTTTGCCTGTGTGCGTATGTGTGTGTGCGTGTGTGCGTATGTGTGTGTGTTTGTGTGTGTGTCTGTGCGTGTCTGTGCATATGTGTACGTATGTGTTGGTATGTGTGTGCCTGCCCGCGTGTGTGTGTGTGTGTGTGTGTGTGCCTCCTGATCAGGACTGCTTCTCCATGACCAACGTGTCGTGGTACGGTGGCGCCAGCGTCCAGGCTCAGAGCTGGCCAATCAA
>NC_137684.1:7035559-7040559 GCF_963989245.1 Nansenia antarctica
AAAGTAAACAACCAGCTTGCACCGACAGTTCGGCTCTCCTGGAGAGATATGGTTGAACACTGGGGTCGCCGCTGCCTGATCTACCCCTCATCACAACGTCCATCACCACTGACAAGACAGGGTCAGTGCGAGTGGCTCTCGTCACTTGAGCAGCTGAAACTGGTGCATCATCCACCTGGCTGAAGTAAAAGATGTCTGCAGCACGCGGCTCCGGCCTAGTGACAGGAAGTGGTAACCTAGAGAGTGCATCCACGTTGCAGTGAAGGTCAGCCTTGCGATACTTGATATCATAAGAGTGTGCTGACAACAGTAATGCCCACCGTTGCATGCGACTCGCTGCGAGTGAAGGTATCCCAGTGTGTGACCCTAGGATGGTCGTGAGGGGTCGGTGGTCAGTCAGAAGTTCGAATCGCCTCCCATACAGGTACTGATGGAACTTGCGAACACCATAGACGATGCTCAATGCTTCCCGCTCTATCTGAGCATAGTTAGCCTCCGCTTTGTTCAATGTTCGTGATGCAAATGCTATAGGCCTCTCTCCTCCGCCTGGCATTAAGTGGGAAATGACGGCCCCTACCCCATATGGAGACGCATCGCAGGCCAACTGAATGGGAAGTGAGGGATCAAAGTGGGTCAGTGCCCCTGATGTCACTAACGTCTCTTTTGCTCTCTGAAAAGCCTCCTGGCAGGCGTCACTCCATTTCCATGTTTTGCCCTTACAAAGCAGGTCGTGCAACGGCTTGAGCATGGATGACAAGTTCGGTATGAAACGGCCATAATAATTTAGTAAGCCCAAGAACGAACGTAACTGGCTCACATTATCTGGAGGCGGGGCGTCCACGATGGCCCGAATCTTGGATGGGGCAGTGTGTAACCCTTTAGCATCAATCACATGTCCCAGATACTCAAAAGATAGTTGAAAGAACTCACACTTGTCTTTGCGAACCCTGAGCCCGTAATCCTGCAGCCTCTGAAGAGCTGCATCCAAATTGCAAAGGTGTTCCTCATCCGTAGCTCCTGTGCACAGGATATCGTCCAGGTAGCACTGCACTCCAGGGAGACTATGTAGGATTTGATCCATGGCCCGTTGGAAATGCGCAGGAGCCGACGTGATTCCGAAAGGGAGCCGGCAATATCTGAAAAGCCCCTTCTGTGTGGTTACTGTGAGCAGTTCCTTAGAATCCTCATGAACGTGCATCTGCAGGTAGGCTTGGTTAAGGTCTATCTTGCTAAACGTTTGTCCATTACTCAGGCCTGCAAACAAATCGTCAATGTGGGGAAGAGGATACTGTTCTGCTGACAGCACCGGGTTCAGTGTCACTTTGAAATCTCCACAGATGCGAATTTCTCCAGTCTTCTTGGGTACGGGTACAATGGGCGTGGCCCATTCGCTGATAGCTACTGGTTCCAAGACCCCATTCTTAACCAGGGCATCCAATTCATCTTCTACTTTCGATCGGATAGCGTACGGCACCGACCTGGCCTTCATGAACTTTGGTGTTGCTTCAGGCTTAACGCTTAGTGATGCCTTTCATGCTGCCTAATTCGTTCCGGAAGATCTCTTCATGTTTCTTCAAGATAGCAGCTAAGTTGGTGGTAGTTTGTGATACCATTTTCACTGTGTGCCAGTTCAGCTTCATTTTCTCTAGCCACACCCGTCCTAGGATGGCCGGGTAGTCCCCTCTAACAATGTAGATGGGGAGTTTCTTTACTTGGTTGTTACTCTGGACCATGACATCTGTCATTCCTGCCATGGGTACAGGTTCTCCCAGATAGGTTTTGAACCTAGTGTCAGAAGGTCTCAGTGGTAGGTGTCTCAAGACTTGTTTGTAAACCCCATCTGAGATGATGGATGCTTTTGAGCCAGTGTCAATTTGCATACTCACTGGATGCCCCTCCAACATGGGCTTGACCCAATAACCCTCTGAGTCTCCATCGACTTTCATTATCCTCAGTGTATGCACCTCCATCACTTGCTCTCCCTCCGAAGAATCACTGGACACTGTCTCTTTTTGTCTCACGGTGTGAACTTGTGTTTTCTTCCTGTTTTTCCAAGGTTCCTGTCTGCCGGCAGACATCGAGGTCTTCTCCATGGTTCTTCTGCCTTGACAGGCACGCTCTATGTGGCCCCTTTTTCCACAACTGCGACAGTCCATATCTTTACACCAGCAAGTCGTGGCGAGATGTCCCGTTCTGCCACAACGGAAACATGGCCCTTGTCCACTCTGCTTCTCTGTCTGGATCATCATCATTGAGCCATGGTGGAGACACTAGCTATAGATCAAATTATCTGGTTTCCCAACAGATTCTGGTAACTTAAGCACTTTATGACAATTTTATTTGTAAAAAAAAGCACTATTCAAATCCATTCCATTTGATAGGTACAGTACAGCAAACTAACTTGGATTATGGTTCCTACCCACCAAGTTCGCCAGCCAATGAAAGCACTTGGATGATAAGAATATCCCTCCCTCACTCTAAACCCCTATCCCCGTCTGGCCTCACAAGAACCATGGGGGGTAAAGGGGACTAAAAGCCCTGTTTTAGGCACCAAATATAGGCCTTGAGTAAGCTCTGTTGAAGCCTGGGAGTGACTGTGGAAGTGTACTTGGCCTTGCCACGCACTGGCAAGCATGGTGTAAGCCCCGCTGTGTAAACCAGGCTACTGAGTGTTTTCAGAGAGTTTGGGATGATTTGGGCATGACATTTCAAACATGCTAATTTAGGTACCATTCACTTCCATTGTTTTTCAGTTACAAAGACTAACTGTTAGCAGTGTTAGTGACAGTGCCCAGATAAACAGAGCCAACGTGTGGATTGAAGTCTGTCCTTGTCCATTGACTCCTCTCAGGGTAAGGAACAAAATATGGGATTTGGGAATTTAGGTGAACTATCCTTTTAACCCAAACCTTCACCATGGTTTAACCAAAAATGTAGAAATTCAACATGGGTTGGCAGGTCTTCCATGTCCCCCCTCAGACTTTCCTGACTTAGACAGTGAGACACAGACAGGCAGTCAGCCAGGCAGGCAGGGGGGGAGAGAGGGAGGTAGTGAGGGCCGGGTAGGGAGGTAGAGAGGTAGATAGAGAGGGAGGTAGTGAGGGCCGGGTAGGGAGGTAGAGAGGTAGATAGAGAGGGAGTGGGGGGGAAGGAGGAAGGGAAGAAAAGAGAAGGGGATGGCCTCAGCCTGTTATAAGGGACATAATGGTTCTGTCCTGCGTGGCTGTCCTGCGTGGCTGTCCTGCGTGGCTGTCCTGCTGTCCTGCAGCAGCTGAATGTCTGTTGTTGTTGTCTGCTTGGTAAGCCGACCCAGCCTGGCCTCCCGTGACCCCGGCGGTAACATTTCAGCCCTGGCAGGAGGGCCACCATGTATATTAAGACATTGGGACACTCCAGGGCTTTTTGATAAATAATAAAGCCATAAGAGTGATTCTACTGTACGCTTGTGTCAGGAAAGTTGATATATATATATATACATATATATATATATATACTATGTATAGTCATGTCACGTCAAGTTTATTTATAAAGCACATTTAAAACAACTTTCACTGACCAAAGTGCTGTACATGGATTAAGATCAGAATAAAAGGCAATCAAATCACAATATACACAAACAATCGTAACAACGCAAGCACAAAGACACACATAAAAGTACAAAAAGGACAACAAATCAAAAGACGCTAAAGAATACAAATCGGTTTTATGTTGGGATTTAAAAGTCGATGGAGGGGGCAGATCTAATTGAGAGGGGGACGCTATTCCACAACCGAGGGGCTGCGACAGCAAAGGCACGGTGACCCCAGAGTTTGAGCCTTATATATACGTATATATATATACTCACCAACCACTTTATTAGGAACACTATACTAATACCGCGTAGGGCCTCCCTTTACTCTCAAAACAGTCTCAATTCTTCATGCCATTGATTCCACAAAATGTTGTAAACATTCCTGAGATTCTGGTCCATGATGACATGATTGCATCAGGCAATTTCTGTAGATTATTCCGGTGCACTTTCAAGCTATGAATCTCCCGTTCTACCACATTCCAACGGTGTTCTATTGGATTCAGATCCGGTGACAGGGAAGGCCACTGAACTCATTGTCATGTTCATGAAACCAGTTTGAGACAACTTTTGCTTTGTGACATGGTGCATTATCATGCTGGAAGAAGCCCTTAGAAGATGGGTACATTGTGGCCATGCCAGGCAGGGATGCACATGTCAGCAACAATACTCAAATAGGCTGTGGCATTCAAGCGATGATTGATTGGTATTAACAGGCCCAAAGTGTGCCAAGAAAACATTCCTCACGCCATTACACCACCGCCACCAGCTTGGACTATTGACAGGTGTACAGGTGATACTAATACAGGGTTCTGTGAGTGTATATTAAGACTTTGGGACAGTCCAGGGGCCTCATTTATAAAAAAAAAAGTACTTGAACGTCATCTCTGACTTGCACATAAGCACATTTTTCTAAACGGACGTAAGCATTATTTATAAAACGGGCTGCGCTTGTTTAACATTGTGTACGTCTGTCGTTCTATAAATACCAAATATACTTGAAATTGAACGCAGGTGAATGAGCTTTGTATTGACGCCCTGTCATAGCGGGGTGCGGACACCAGTGACCACTCAGTGAGCTTCCCGTCTTTGAAAACGAGTCTATAGATCTACTTGAATCATTGCATGCATTAAATTGGATGCAGAACTGGAGCGGGACGGGTGTGTGGGACTGCCATGTACCATATATATACATGCCATGTCATACCTCCGTTTTATATTGAAAAATATAATGATAAATACATGTGGGACGGAGGTATGATATGGCAGATGTGTGGTGTGTGGTCTCGTGCGCCTGTCTCAACTCGTATTATGAGTGCTTACCATCACCAAGTGCGCTCGTCAAATAAAGCACTTGATTACCGTTGATATATACTATACTAGTCCATAAGCACAGTTTGGGAGAACTGTTATTAGACATAATATATTATGC
>NC_137684.1:7045559-7070559 GCF_963989245.1 Nansenia antarctica
GTTTTTTCCTTCGTACCACAACGTGTCTTTTTGTGTTTCTCTCCAATGGCGGAGGATGTGACAGCGTGGGGGTTAGCGATTCCCAAGATGCACCCCTAACGTTTGTTAGCGACTGAGCGTTTACGCCGCCCCAAAGGTTACGGACAACCCTCCGAGAGGTCGGCGTCAAGCTGGAAGCCACACCCCCCTCGCTGCCCCCTTGTATACTTTGTAATGAACAGTTCGATGGTGACTTAATACCTTGGGAAAGGCGGCGGAGATGTCACCAGTATCTCTTTGACATTATCCCATTGCAAACACATGGTAATTATCTCACTGCCATCCATTGCCCAAGCAGATCTTATAGGCGGGGGGGGGGGGGGGGGGGGGGGGGGGGGGGGGGGGGGGGGAGGGAGGAGGGGAGGGTGGGGGGGTGGAGGGGGGGGGACGGTATCCAGGGGCGACATGGATTAAGCCTTTAGTCCTCTACAGTAAATCACACTTCCCAGTGGAAAACATCTCCATTGAAGATGCTTTGTACAGTAGTAATCTAGGATTAGGCTTAATCTGTGTCTTAATCTGTGTCTTAATCTGTGTCCGGGCAACATGCCCGTGCGGTACAGTGCAGTACATAACGGGTCATCTTTCTCCGTCTGTAATCAGGTTCTGTTGTGTGTGTTTCAATAGAGCCTGTGTCTCCTGAGCAGAACGGGTCAGGTCTTGGCCAACCTGAACACAGTAGAACCATTGAAATGCGAGAGAGCCTCGTCAGAGCCAAGCTCTCAGGGTTCTCAGTGTCCGCTACTCTCCGGGCCCGAGGGGAAAGTTCCCTTCAGACAGATCCAGGATCAGTTTACCCTCCACTAAATCCTAACCTGAACTATTCATTGGGGACAACCGGTCAGCTGATCCCAAATCAGTGTCCCTCAAGTCAAGGGTATGAGATTCATCTGTCTATCTGTCTGATAGGGTCTGTCTGTCTGTCTGTCTGGCTGGCTGGCTGGGTGGGGAGGGGAAATGTGGATTTCATAGATCTGAGCTGAGAGCGGTGGGGGGGGGTGGAGCGGAGGGGGGCGGGTAAGGAGGGGTGAGAGAGGGTGAGAAGAGGTGAAGGTGAGGAGGGGTGAGGGTGGGGGAGAGGCTGGGGGTTGGGGGGGTTGGGTGGAGGTGAGGCTAGGGTTTGAGGGAGGTGGGGGTGATGAGGGGTGAGAGAGGGTGTTGAGGAGGGTTGAGGCTGAGGGTTGGGGGAGCGGTGGGGGTAAGGACAGGATGGGGGAGGGGTGAGAATGGTGAGAGTGGGGAGACGCTGGGGGTTGAGTGGGTGTTGGGGGTGTTGGGGTGAGGAGGGGTAAGGAAGGGTGAGAGAGGGTGAGGAGTGGTGAGAGAGGGTGCGAGAGGGTGAAGAGGAGTGTAGAGAGGGTGAGGAGGGGTGAGGCTGAGAGTTGGGGGAGTCGGTGGGGGTGAGGAAGGGTGAGAGGAAGGGCGAGAAGGGGTGAGAGAGGATAGAGAGGGTGAGGGTGGGGGTTGGAGGGAGTAACCTGAGAGGTAGGAGGCATTCCTAGCAGGGCAGCTACATCTGTGGACACAATTATCTGCTTCACATAATCTCATGATTTCACATGGGCACAGGGACAACCCATAAATACAAACAGGAGACCCATGAGAGAGGGAGAGGGAGAGAGAAGGAAGGAGAGAGAGAGAGAGAGAGAGAGAGAGAGAGAGAGAGAGAGAGAGAGACTTTGGTCCCGTTTTAAGGGTTTTTTAAGGGCTCCGTTTTTACGGGCTTGGTATCAAACATATTCCGTTCCATACATTACAAAGAGCCCGTCCTCCGATTTCTACTTCCACCAGCCTCCCCCTGGTACATACATATACCCACACTCACTGGGTATGCCTTCCCCAACCAATCGCATCCCACGGATACTTCTACCACTCCTCAGAGTGCACTGATATGGAGCTGCCTCTCTTCTCCCTCTCTCCCACCTCAACTTCTCCTCTCCCACCCCTCCTCCTCCTCCTCCATCCCCCCCCCCCCCCTCTCTCTCTCTCTCTCTCTCTCTCCTCTCTCTCTCTCTCTCTCTCTCTCTCTCTCTCTCTCTCTCTCTCTTTCTCTCTCTTTCTCTTTCTCTCTCTCCCTCACAACTTCTCCTCTCCCACTCCCCCTCCTCCTCCTCCATCCCCCCCCCCCTCTCTCTCTCTCTCTCTCCCTACGCAACTTCTCCTCTCCGACCCCTCCCTCCTCCTCCATCTCTCTCCCTCTCTCTCTCTCACTCTCTCAGTCTCTCTGTCTCTCTCTCTCTCTCTCTCTCTCTTCTCTCTCTCTCTCTCTCTCTCTCTCTCTCTCTCTCTCTCTCTAACACTCTCACACTATGTCACAGTAATGGAATCTCCTCCCTCCCCCTCCCCCCTCCCCCACCCCCCTGCAACCGTCCTGCGGCCTCGTACCTACGACCGAATCACAGCCGTGCTGATATTCAGTATAACAGCACGACCTCGAGTGTGATATTGCTTTTATACAACAGTTCTACAGCGCGATTTATTAGTTAACAGTAATAAGCGACAACAGAGTATGATTTGTTTGTTTATTTAATCATAAAAATAAACAAAAATTAGTTCCGCAACTGAACTTCAAATGGACGGTTGCCTAGTAACGTGAACACAAACATGTAGTCTAATCAACGGTCATTTAGTAGAACATCTGTGCAGTGGAGTGATAGTTACATATAGTTAAAAGTCCCAGTGCTGTTATACTTTACATTTACATTTTTGGCATTTAGCAGACGCCTTATTCCAAAGCGACTTACAATCAATACATTTGAATACTAAGCATGTGAATCAGCAGTCCACCATTCGTTGCAGGAAGAGTACTCTAGCTCGGGCCCGGGGCCACTGATAGAAGGAAAAACCTTCTCCCTATTATCGCCTTCTACTAAACTTATTATTATTATTATTTTTTTTTTTTATTATTATTATTTATTATTACTGGAGAAACTGAGAAACAGTACAAGGGGGGCAATAGAAGTTCTTAGGGACACAGTAGAGGGGAAAGCGGGTGTCTTTAGGAGACGTAGTGGTGAGGGTCAGAAGATGTCTCAGGAGGAGCAGTTAAGATGTAACCTGAAGAGATGGGTCTTCAGTCTACGACGGAAGATGGGTAGTGACTCTGCCGTTATACTGTATATCGTAACTCATGGAATGCCTCTTGTCCAATCAAATTACTTGGTCGGAACTAACTGTTGTATAATCAGACGTCAGTGTGTTGTAAACAGTAGCCCCAGGTGAACAGAACCCCCCCCCCCCCAGCAATCCATGTGGCTCCAACCAAGTCTTGAACTCACGACCTCTGACCTCTTACTTGTCGACACATAATATTACCTGTTTTCTCAAACACAGTGTTAACCAGCTACACTAGTGAAAAGCCAGCAATTCAGCGCGACAGCGTGAGTTGTATTGTGATTGTGAGGTGTGGTTGTGTGTGCGATTATGCTCTCTAGTGTTATGCTATGGGTTTATGAGTTTATGACTATTATTATTATTATTATTATTATTATTATTATTATTATTATTATTATTATTATGACTCTATTATGAGAGCAGTGTGTCTATTATGTCACTGGAATGATATGTCATGTCTACATCTCCCCCCCACCCTGACCACCCTCACCCCCATCTACCTACCCCCCCAACCCTCACCAACCTCACCACCATCAATCTACCCCCACCCCTACCCTGACCACCCTCACCCCATCTACCCCCCCACTCTGACCGCCCTCCGTCCCATCTCTCTACCCCCCCACCCTCACCACCCTCTGCCCCATCTACCTACCCCCCCCACCCTCACCACCCTCACCCCCATCTACCTACCCCCCCCACCCTCACCACCCTCACCCCCATCTACCTACCCCCCCACCCTCACCACCCTCACCCCCATCTCTCTACCCCCCCACTCTGACCACCCTCACCCCCATCTCTCTACCCCCCCAACCCTCACCACCCTCACCTCCATCAATCTACCCCCACCCTGACCACCCTCACCCCCATCTATCTACCCCCTACCCCCTCACCCTCATCTATCTCCCCCCCCTCCCCAGGTGTTGCGGTGCTGGTGTCCCCTGCCGTGCCCCTGCAGGTGAGCATGGAGAGCAGGCAGCAGTTCTGTCTCCAGTCCGCCTCCAGCCTGGAGCGCCTGCCGCTGCAGTACACCGTGTGTGTGGGCCGCAACGCCCGGGCCGTCCACCAGGAGGCAGCGCGGCAGCTGTCGCAGCAGCGCAGGGAGCTGCCCAACATGGACACCTTACGGTGAGGACGGGGGAGGACGGGGGAGGACGGGGGAGGACGGGGGAGGATGGGAGAGGATGGGGGAGGACGAGGCTGTTGTTTGACTGTGTTTTCGTTCAGTACTGCTGGGTGACACTTCCATCATACGTCCTCCATCACCTCCTCACCCAGGGGAGGTAGACACATCTGTCTGTCTGTCTGACTGTCTGTCTGTCTGTCTGTCTGTCTGTCTGTGTGTCTGTCTGTCTGTCTGACTGTCTGACTGTCTGTCTGACTGTCTGACTGTCTGTCTGTCTGACTGTCTGTCTGTCTGACTGTCTGACTGTCTGTCTGTCTGACTGTCTGTCTGTCTGACTGTCTGTCTGTCTGTCTGACTGTCTGTCTGACTGTCTGTCTGTCTATCTGTCTGTCTGACTGTCTGTCTGTCTGACTGTCTGTCTGTCTGTCTGTCTGACTGTCTGTCTGACTGTCTGACTGTCTGTCTGTCTGACTGTCTGTCTGACTGTCTGTCTGTCTGACTGTCTGTCTGACTGTCTGTCTGACTGTCTGTCTGTCTGACTGTCTGTCTGTCTGACTGTCTGTCTGACTGTCTATCTGTCTGACTGTCTGACTGACTGTCTGTATGTATGTCTGTCTGTCTGACTGTCTGTCTGTCTGACTGTCTCTTTGTCTGTCTGACTGTCTGTCTGTCTGACTGTCTGTCTGTCTGACTGTCTATCTGTCTGACTGTCTGTCTGTCTGTCTGTTTGACTGTCTGACTGTCTGACTGACTGTCTGTCTGTCTGACTGTCTGTCTGACTGTCTGTCTGTCTGACTGTCTTTCTGACTGTCTATCTGTCTGACTGTCTGTCTGTTTGACTGTCTGACTGTCTGACTGACTGTCTGTCTGTATGTATGTATGTCTGTCTGTCTGTCTGTCTGACTGTCTGTCTGACTGTCTCTTTGTCTGTCTGTCTGTCTGACTGTCTGTCTGTCTGACTGTCTATCTGTCTGACTGTCTGTCTGTCTGTCTGTTTGACTGTCTGACTGTCTGACTGTCTGACTGACTGTCTGTCTGTCTGACTGTTTGTCTGTCTGTCTGACTGTCTGTCTGTCTGTCTGACTGCCTGTCTGACTGTCTGACTGTCTGTCTATCTGTCTGACTGTCTGACTGTCTGTCTGACTGTCTGTCTGTCTGACTGTCTGTCTGACTGTCTGTCTGTCTGTCTGTCTGACTGTCTGTCTGTCTGTCTGACTGTCTGTCTGTCCGACTGTCTATCTGTCTGACTGTCTGTTTGACTGTCTGACTGTCTGACTGTCTGACTGACTGTCTGTCTGTCTGACTGTCTGACTGTCTGATTGTCTGACTGTCTGTCTGTCTGTCTGTCTGTCTGACTATCTGTCTGTCTGTCTGACTGTCTGTCTGTCTGTCAGTCTGTCTACCCATCCATCCAACCTATCTATCTGACTGACTGACTGACTGTCTGTCTGACTGACTGTCTGTCTGTCTGTCTGTCTGACTGTCTATCTACCTATCTATCTGTGTATCTGAAGTGAGAGTTGATCCAGAGTTGATCCAGACTTGTTGTCCACCAGGCTGCCGTTCTGGAAGCTGCTGGCCGTGGTGGACTCAGGGCCGAAGGTGGAGAGGGAGCTGAGGACCTTCTCCAACCGTCTGAGGAGACACCAGCTGGGGGAGGGGGTCATCAGCCTCAACCTACATTCCACCGCCCTCCTCTCCGACATGGTAGGTCCGGTCGCTCCCTCCGTCTGTTCTCTCTCTCTCCTCTCCTCACTCTCTCCTTTCTCTCTCCTATCTTTCCTATCTCATCACTCTCTCCTTTCTCTCCTCTCTCTCTCCTCTCTCTTTGCATATTGTGTGTGTGTATGTGGGTCCATGTGTGTGTGTGTGTGTGTGTGTGTGAGGTTGGTGAAGACAGACTCAGGGCTCAGTGCTGGTGAGAGATGGGGGACATGAAAGGCTTTGGAGGTACGAGGGGGGTTTGATTTGTGAGGACTTCGCCATGCTTGTGTGAACCTAGAGAGTGAGAGGGCCGCTCTTTAAACATTTCAACAGAACGTATCCTTTAACCAGTATAAACACCATTTAACCAGGCTTTAACCAGTATAAACACCATTTAACCAGGCTTTAACCAGTATAAACACCATTTGATGTTGTATAGCGTGTATTTATATATTCTGAGTGGGTGGATTATGTCTTGTAATGGCACTTGAATGAATGCTACACAACAACGCTGTTTCATTAACTGCCTTTCCTAGACATGATTGAGATTACAGATTACAGATTACAGATTACAGATTACACCCCAGACAAGATCAGGAGATCGTGAGGAGAGATTAGCAGCTTTTCGCAATGAGGTTAACATAAGGTTTACGAAACTGACTTCTTTCAATGTTAAAAACATATGCATAAAAAAACCATGTAAATAACACAGCTCGATTATTAAAATCATGCACTTTGAGATGATTCTTGTATAATGAAAAGCACATTAAAATGTAATACAGTATTATTACTCATATTGTTATTTGATTATGATCAAATGTATTAAAGTCAATACCCGTTGATATCCCATAATAGACAAACCTGGTTTAGAGAGAGGAGAAGCAGTGAGGGTCGGATACCAGGCCTGGGGGGGTCCTGGGGGTCCAGGGGGGGAGGGGTTGAGAGACAGGCCTGGGAGGGAGGCAACAAGCCAAGAGTAACTGGTTCAGGTGAACTTGACACCAGGCTAATGCTGCCATTGGCCATGCTGCACTAGAGGGGGGCCGCCAGCTCACATACTGTTATTCTGAATGCTCTGTCCATCACCATGGGAACACAGAGAGGAGGTTAGCTAAGCTTTCCATCCTCACAGGCAGCAGACATGTTATGTTCCTTCACCCACCATGAGAAAACACTCAGGTTAGCCTAGCTTTCCATCCTCACAGGCAGCCCACCATGAGAAAACACTCAGGTTAGCTTAGCTTTCCATCCTCACAGGCAGCCCACCATGAGAAAACACTGAGGAGGTTAACTTAGCTTTCCATCCTCACAGGCAGCAGCCATGTTATGTTCCATCAGAACCCTGAGGAGGGTAGCTTAGCTTTCCATGTTCCCACAGCCCAGAGTAGAGCTATCTTAGGAGGGAAGGGAAAGGGGGCGAGGGGGTGGGGTGGGGGGGTGGGGGGGTGAGGGGCAGGGGGACTGAGAAGGAGAGAAAGAGAGACTGGCAAAGACACAGAGAGAAAGAAAGGGTTATACTGTTATTCTAAATGCTCTGTCCATCACCATGAGAACACCCTGAGGAGGTTAGAGAAAGGGAGAGAGATGGGGGAGAGAGAGAGAGAGAGAGAGAGAGAGAGAGAGAGAGAGAGAGAGAGAGAGAGAGAGAGAGAGAGAGAGAGAGGGAGAGAGGGAGAGAGAGAGAGAGAGAGTCTGGCAAAGACAGAGAGGGAAACAAGGGTGATGAAAGAGAGGATCAGTTCAGAAATTGGAGAGGGAGCGATATACTCCCTCTCCAAAGGAGCATATTGTTAAACGTTGGAACAATATAGTCCTTTATCCTGATTTATTTTGTGTAGTCTAGGTAAATCATACAGTAGGTATTCACACAGTAGGCGTCACTCAGCTCACGTTGCTAATTACTTGCAGAATAACCCAAGCATACAGTGACGTATGAAACTATGGAAACTCAGGTCACATGGTGGCGTAACGCACCAAGTACCAACCATGTAAGCACAGGGTTCCCGGTTCGATTCCGGCCACAGACATATCCTGGTATCCATCATCCCTTCTCTCTCTGTCACCCATCCTTCCTGTCAAATCTCTACTGTCTCTATTGCAATAAAAAGGAAAAATATGAGTGGGACTGCCCGACTCAGTAAAAATTACTTTAAAAGAAAATATGGAAACTCAGGCGCGATTGTCAAAGTTTGTCTTAAGCCTGGTACACACATAAAGATAATCTGGCAAATGTTGGCCCGATTTCCCCCCTTCCGACCAAGGACAGCAAACGTCTGATTATCTGATAATTAAAGATTATCCTACTAAATTATCCTGTGGTGTAAGGTGTGTTAAAAGTCCATTTCTCCCGACAATCTGCTCGGAAAATGGTCGGGGCCGACGATCGTAAATATTAAACGTGTTCAATATTTACGATCAAAGGTTTTCTTGTCTGTGGTAAAAATGTACAACTCCCGAGTCCAATTGTGACGTGGAATGGAATGTAGCCAATCAAGATGCGAGCTGACTGACGCGACTTCTTCTTTTTGTTCTTCGGCACTTTATTTGCCATGTCGCACATGGCTGCCTCGTACAGGTCAGTCAGGGTACTACTACCCTGATCACGCGAGCTTTCTGGCTTGGGGGACGAGACTCTAGACTGTCGTAGGACAGATCTTTATGTATGTGGTAAGTAAGATTTAGTAGATTTAGTAGTTTTTTAAAAGCCTCGAACGAGACCGCTGATCTAAGATCCAAGGGAAGAGATAGAGCATTCCAAACCATGGCTTTCAATCTGGCACGGGGGACAACCAACACACCCTGGTCAGAGGACCTGAGAGACCTACTGGGGCTGTAAGGACGCAGTAGGTCACAGATGTAGGCAGGTGCCTGACCATGGAGGGCTCTGTAGGTGATGACCAGAACCTTGAAATGAATTCTATATTTCATGGGGAGCCAGTATAGGGATGCTAAGATGGGAGTGATATGACATGACTTTCTGGACCTAGTCAGCAGCCTTGCAGCTGCATGTTGGACCATTTGTAGCCGGCCCAGGGTGGATGCGTCGATGCAGGGAATATTAGGAATATTGGGATATTGGGAATATCACCACACACAATACTATTAAAACTGTTCAATCCATGATTTTTTAATCTTCATGTGTCTCATTTATCTCTCTCAGATAAAAAATCTGTTAAGATTTAGAAAATTGTTATGTGTGTACCAGGCTTAAGTGTGAACAGCAACAATGAATCGCTGCACAAACTATGCTTCCCTCTCGCTCTATTTTTACGACGTTTCATAAATTATCAGTCACGCTATGAGTTTTCTTTTCTAGTTTCCATATTAGCGTTGTACAACAGACTCATGGAGTTGGAACAACTACTTGGCGCGGAGGGACGTTGGTTATAAATAGGATTGCCAGGTCTTTATTACTGAAACCCTGCATTATGCATAGTTGGCCAACCAAAACACAATCTGATCATAAATCTATAAAACAGAGAGGCTCTGGCTACCTCATCTCATTGTCTCTGGTGCGAGTGTGTGTGGTAGTGTGTGTGTGTGTGTGTGTGTGGTAGTGTGTGTGGTAGTGTGTGTGTGTGTGTGTGTGTGTGTGTGTGTGTGTGTGTGTGTGTGTCTGGTACTGGCTTCTCAGTGTTTGGGATAGACAGAAGACAAAGAGGTCATTGGGTTCTCACATTCTCAAACAGTAAAGAATAAATAGTCAAACTTTATTATTATAATTTTTTCTTATTAATTCCATATCTTCCACATCACATGTACTCTGCTTGCCTCCATTCACGTGAGTTATTGGGTTAAATCAGTGTTATATAAGAGGTTTTCCCGCAGAAATCTGTTTTCACCATGGGATTAAGCCTGACGTTGAACGCCCCTGACAGAGGTCATGTTGTCATAGTTACACGTTTTCTTAGGCCCCGACCACACTATGGTCCTTCAGATAATATCTACCTTTGAAGTCACCATCTGATTTGATCCCTGGAATTCCTAAGTGAACAAACAGAGCTGTGACCGCTCCTAGAGCGTTTCTGATTGGCTAAACAGGCGATGGCGCGTATAGCACGGCCTGTCAGATGGCTTCAAAACCCGGGACGCCGGGGTGGTACAGCTCACTAAGGCGCATGCCACGTCATCGCAGGTCTCCCTGGTTTGATTCCGGCCATCGACCCCTCCTGCATGCCATCCCTCCTTCCTGTCAATCACTACGGTCTGTCTCAATAAAGCAGAAATGCCCTAAAAACATCTTAAAAAATAAAACACATCTATGAAAAACGAAAAAAGTATTTTTTTCTAAGTGGGTCAGTCCCACTCATATTTTTCTTTTTTATTGGGATAGAGACAGTAGAGACTGACAGGAAGGATTGGTGAGAGAAAGAGAATTGATGACATGCAGGATATGTGCGCGACCGGAATCGAACCGGGAACCCTGCGATTACATGGTTGGCAGCCTAGTGTGCTACGCCACCAAGCGCCCCACACAGAAATAACTTTGTCATCTCTCTTGTTTGTATCTAATGGATGACCTCCGTAGAGAAACCATTGGCTTACTCTGTTATTGACACGTACGACTAGCGCGGCCCGGCCTTGTGTGTGAACATTAGTTTTTATTTGATCATAGACTTTATCTTGATTGCACGTGTTCAGGGCTGTGTAGTCATGGCGATCAAAAATACATTGACACTACTGCCTTCAGGATGCAAGCATTTCCCTTTTGTCGGCCATATCTTTTCTTTTGATTTCAACAAGGTGAGGTTTGACGGTATTACAAACATGCATTTGATGACATCTTTGGTTATTTATAGTTTAACAGTTATTATTGTTGACAAAATACTAGTGTTCCTTATTTATTTTACATGAATGAATATTCACATGTATAACCTCACCCTGTGTTTGTACCTCAGCCAATCATTGAGGCTCTCTAACGCCCCTCTGTCTCTGCCCCTGGAAGGGAAAGGGGGAGAGAGAGAAAGAGGGGCAGGGGGGAGTGAGGGGCTGAGAGGGAGAGAGAGGGGGAGAGGGGGTGAAAGAGAGACTGGCAAAGACACAGAGAGAAAGAAAGGGTTATAACATACTGTTATTCTAAATGCAGCTAATCATTCCAGGAGTGAAAACAAAACACGGTGCAGCAGCTTTCAGTCAGGCTGCTGCATGCTCTTGGAACAAACTCCCTGAAGAAATCAAACAGGCCCAAACCTTACACATATTATATATATATATATATTTAAATCTAAGCTCAAAACGTTCATGTTTTGCAGCAGTTATGATTAAACACTTCTATCAATGTCTTTTATCCATATTGTCTTATTGAATGTTTTATCTATTTACTTATTTGCTTTTATTCATTGTCTTTTTAAATAATGTATGTTATAATGTATGTTATAATGTATGTAAAGCACTTTGAATTGCCCCTGTTGTATGAAATTGTGCTATACAAATAAACTTGCCTTGCCTTGCCTTGCTCTGTCCATCACCATGAGAACACACTGAGGAGGTTAGAGAAAGGGAGAGGGATGGGAGAGAGAAAGAGAGAGAGAGAGAGAGAGAGAGAGAGAGAGAGAGAGAGAGAGAGAGAGAGAGAGAGAGAGAGAGAGAGAGAGAGAGTCTGGCAAAGACAGAGAGGGAAAGACAGAGAGGGAAAGACAGAGAGGGAAACAAGGGTGATGAAAGAGAGGATCAGTTTAGAAATTGGTTAGGGAGCGATATACTATTCAGATCTCTAACCTCACCCTGTGTTTCTACCTCAACCAATCATTGAGGCTCTCTAACGTCCCTCTGCCCCCCCCCCCTACAGGACCACAACTACCTCAACAGCAGGAAGCGGGGGACGTCTAAGAGACAGACCAGGGACCTCCCGTTCGTCAAGCTTCTAAACATTTCCATCACCCTGTCCCCTTTCCTGAGCGTGGACACCACACAGTTCCACCTGTCCCTCCTGGAGGGGACCGAGGCCTACTGGCTCAGCCTCCCCGCAGCCCCACAGGGACACCTGGTGAGCACGCTGCCCTAGCCGACCCTCACTGTTCCTGGGGAAGGGTGGCACTTTAGTGAGGGGTTTCATGTTGGGCCTACAGTGGTGGTGGTGGTGGTGGTGCTGGTGTTCACCGACCGATGGATATAGAGGCCAATCTTCCCCATTCAACTCTCTCATTCTCCCTCCCTTCCCCTCTACTTCCTCCCTCCCTCTCTCCCTCTCCCTCCCTCCCTCCCTCCCTCTCTCCCTCCCAGATCCCTGTGTTGACCCAGTGGCGAGGGAGGTTCTGTGTGAAGCTGAACGTCACTAACCCCGGGGCGGTGGGGTGGTTCCTGGACAGGGTGAGCTCCCTGCAGTCCCACCTGGGTATGGAGTACGTGCTCCTGGAGGGGGCAGAGGGGAACCTGTTTGAGGAGCAGGCCCTGAGACCCCCCCCGGCCCTCAGTGGAGACCAGTACATTGGCCTGCTGGCAGACCTGGCCACCAGGATAGGGGACTCAGCCATCATGACCGCAGGGACAAGGTGAGGGAGCAGAGTGTCCCTATCTATCTATCTATCTATCTATCTATCTATCTATTTATCTATTTTCCTATCTATCTATCTATCTATCTATCTATTTTCCTATCTATCTATCTATCTATTTTCCTATCTATCTATCTATCTATCTATCTATCTATCTATCTATCTATCTATCTATCTATCTATCTATCTATCTATCTATCTATCTATCTATCTATCTATCTATCTATCTATCTATCTATCTATCTATCTATCTATCTATCTATCTATCTATCTATCTATCTATCTATCTATCTATCTATCTATCTATCTATCTATCTATCTATCTATCTATCTATCTATCTATCTATCTATCTATCTATCTATCTATCTATCTATCTATCTATCTATCTATCTATCTATCTATCTATCTATCTATCTATCTATCTATCTATCTATCTATCTATCTATCTATCTATCTATCTATCTATCTATCTATCTATCTATCTATCTATCTATCTATCTATCTATCTATCTATCTATCTATCTATCTATCTATCTATCTATCTATCTATCTATCTATCTATCTATCTATCTATCTATCTATCTATCTATCTATCTATCTATCTATCTATCTATCTATCTATCTATCTATCTATCTATCTATCTATCTATCTATCTATCTATCTATCTATCTATCTATCTATCTATCTATCTATCTATCTATCTATCTATCTATCTATCTATCTATCTATCTATCTATCTATCTATCTATCTATCTATCTATCTATCTATCTATCTATCTATCTATCTATCTATCTATCTATCTATCTATCTATCTATCTATCTATCTATCTATCTATCTATCTATCTATCTATCTATCTATCTATCTATCTATCTATCTATCTATCTATCTATCTATCTATCTATCTATCTATCTATCTATCTATCTATCTATCTATCTATCTATCTATCTATCTATCTATCTATCTATCTATCTATCTATCTATCTATCTATCTATCTATCTATCTATCTATCTATCTATCTATCTATCTATCTATCTATCTATCTATCTATCTATCTATCTATCTATCTATCTATCTATCTATCTATCTATCTATCTATCTATCTATCTATCTATCTATCTATCTATCTATCTATCTATCTATCTATCTATCTATCTATCTATCTATCTATCTATCTATCTATCTATCTATCTATCTATCTATCTATCTATCTATCTATCTATCTATCTATCTATCTATCTATCTATCTATCTATCTATCTATCTATCTATCTATCTATCTATCTATCTATCTATCTATCTATCTATCTATCTATCTATCTATCTATCTATCTATCTATCTATCTATCTATCTATCTATCTATCTATCTATCTATCTATCTATCTATCTATCTATCTATCTATCTATCTATCTATCTATCTATCTATCTATCTATCTATCTATCTATCTATCTATCTATCTATCTATCTATCTATCTATCTATCTATCTATCTATCTATCTATCTATCTATCTATCTATCTATCTATCTATCTATCTATCTATCTATCTATCTATCTATCTATCTATCTATCTATCTATCTATCTATCTATCTATCTATCTATCTATCTATCTATCTATCTATCTATCTATCTATCTATCTATCTATCTATCTATCTATCTATCTATCTATCTATCTATCTATCTATCTATCTATCTATCTATCTATCTATCTATCTATCTATCTATCTATCTATCTATCTATCTATCTATCTATCTATCTATCTATCTATCTATCTATCTATCTATCTATCTATCTATCTATCTATCTATCTATCTATCTATCTATCTATCTATCTATCTATCTATCTATCTATCTATCTATCTATCTATCTATCTATCTATCTATCTATCTATCTATCTATCTATCTATCTATCTATCTATCTATCTATCTATCTATCTATCTATCTATCTATCTATCTATCTATCTATCTATCTATCTATCTATCTATCTATCTATCTATCTATCTATCTATCTATCTATCTATCTATCTATCTATCTATCTATCTATCTATCTATCTATCTATCTATCTATCTATCTATCTATCTATCTATCTATCTATCTATCTATCTATCTATCTATCTATCTATCTATCTATCTATCTATCTATCTATCTATCTATCTATCTATCTATCTATCTATCTATCTATCTATCTATCTATCTATCTATCTATCTATCTATCTATCTATCTATCTATCTATCTATCTATCTATCTATCTATCTATCTATCTATCTATCTATCTATCTATCTATCTATCTATCTATCTATCTATCTATCTATCTATCTATCTATCTATCTATCTATCTATCTATCTATCTATCTATCTATCTATCTATCTATCTATCTATCTATCTATCTATCTATCTATCTATCTATCTATCTATCTATCTATCTATCTATCTATCTATCTATCTATCTATCTATCTATCTATCTATCTATCTATCTATCTATCTATCTATCTATCTATCTATCTATCTATCTATCTATCTATCTATCTATCTATCTATCTATCTATCTATCTATCTATCTATCTATCTATCTATCTATCTATCTATCTATCTATCTATCTATCTATCTATCTATCTATCTATCTATCTATCTATCTATCTATCTATCTATCTATCTATCTATCTATCTATCTATCTATCTATCTATCTATCTATCTATCTATCTATCTATCTATCTATCTATCTATCTATCTATCTATCTATCTATCTATCTATCTATCTATCTATCTATCTATCTATCTATCTATCTATCTATCTATCTATCTATCTATCTATCTATCTATCTATCTATCTATCTATCTATCTATCTATCTATCTATCTATCTATCTATCTATCTATCTATCTATCTATCTATCTATCTATCTATCTATCTATCTATCTATCTATCTATCTATCTATCTATCTATCTATCTATCTATCTATCTATCTATCTATCTATCTATCTATCTATCTATCTATCTATCTATCTATCTATCTATCTATCTATCTATCTATCTATCTATCTATCTATCTATCTATCTATCTATCTATCTATCTATCTATCTATCTATCTATCTATCTATCTATCTATCTATCTATCTATCTATCTATCTATCTATCTATCTATCTATCTATCTATCTATCTATCTATCTATCTATCTATCTATCTATCTATCTATCTATCTATCTATCTATCTATCTATCTATCTATCTATCTATCTATCTATCTATCTATCTATCTATCTATCTATCTATCTATCTATCTATCTATCTATCTATCTATCTATCTATCTATCTATCTATCTATCTATCTATCTATCTATCTATCTATCTATCTATCTATCTATCTATCTATCTATCTATCTATCTATCTATCTATCTATCTATCTATCTATCTATCTATCTATCTATCTATCTATCTATCTATCTATCTATCTATCTATCTATCTATCTATCTATCTATCTATCTATCTATCTATCTATCTATCTATCTATCTATCTATCTATCTATCTATCTATCTATCTATCTATCTATCTATCTATCTATCTATCTATCTATCTATCTATCTATCTATCTATCTATCTATCTATCTATCTATCTATCTATCTATCTATCTATCTATCTATCTATCTATCTATCTATCTATCTATCTATCTATCTATCTATCTATCTATCTATCTATCTATCTATCTATCTATCTATCTATCTATCTATCTATCTATCTATCTATCTATCTATCTATCTATCTATCTATCTATCTATCTATCTATCTATCTATCTATCTATCTATCTATCTATCTATCTATCTATCTATCTATCTATCTATCTATCTATCTATCTATCTATCTATCTATCTATCTATCTATCTATCTATCTATCTATCTATCTATCTATCTATCTATCTATCTATCTATCTATCTATCTATCTATCTATCTATCTATCTATCTATCTATCTATCTATCTATCTATCTATCTATCTATCTATCTATCTATCTATCTATCTATCTATCTATCTATCTATCTATCTATCTATCTATCTATCTATCTATCTATCTATCTATCTATCTATCTATCTATCTATCTATCTATCTATCTATCTATCTATCTATCTATCTATCTATCTATCTATCTATCTATCTATCTATCTATCTATCTATCTATCTATCTATCTATCTATCTATCTATCTATCTATCTATCTATCTATCTATCTATCTATCTATCTATCTATCTATCTATCTATCTATCTATCTATCTATCTATCTATCTATCTATCTATCTATCTATCTATCTATCTATCTATCTATCTATCTATCTATCTATCTATCTATCTATCTATCTATCTATCTATCTATCTATCTATCTATCTATCTATCTATCTATCTATCTATCTATCTATCTATCTATCTATCTATCTATCTATCTATCTATCTATCTATCTATCTATCTATCTATCTATCTATCTATCTATCTATCTATCTATCTATCTATCTATCTATCTATCTATCTATCTATCTATCTATCTATCTATCTATCTATCTATCTATCTATCTATCTATCTATCTATCTATCTATCTATCTATCTATCTATCTATCTATCTATCTATCTATCTATCTATCTATCTATCTATCTATCTATCTATCTATCTATCTATCTATCTATCTATCTATCTATCTATCTATCTATCTATCTATCTATCTATCTATCTATCTATCTATCTATCTATCTATCTATCTATCTATCTATCTATCTATCTATCTATCTATCTATCTATCTATCTATCTATCTATCTATCTATCTATCTATCTATCTATCTATCTATCTATCTATCTATCTATCTATCTATCTATCTATCTATCTATCTATCTATCTATCTATCTATCTATCTATCTATCTATCTATCTATCTATCTATCTATCTATCTATCTATCTATCTATCTATCTATCTATCTATCTATCTATCTATCTATCTATCTATCTATCTATCTATCTATCTATCTATCTATCTATCTATCTATCTATCTATCTATCTATCTATCTATCTATCTATCTATCTATCTATCTATCTATCTATCTATCTATCTATCTATCTATCTATCTATCTATCTATCTATCTATCTATCTATCTATCTATCTATCTATCTATCTATCTATCTATCTATCTATCTCTCTCTCTCAGACATGTTCAGGGTAGCTACATCATGTTTCTCCAATTCACCTAATCTTCTTCTTCTGGATGATGTCACTGTCACCCCAGACCAGTGAATCTCTCTCCTGGTCCTGGAGAGCCACTGTACTGCAGGTCCTTGTCCCACCTCAGTTGACCACCTCACCTGATTCAGCTAATCAAGATCTGTTGATTAGTTTAATTAGGTGTGATAGATAGGTAGACAGATATATAGATAGGTAGACAGATAGATAGATAGATAGGTAGACATATAGATAGATAGACAGACAGACAGAACTGAGGATGGCTGCTTTAGATACTGTAGCATAACAGAACTGTGATAGAAGGATATTTGTGTGTGTGTGTGTGTGTGTGTGTGTGTCCTCCTGTCCCCCAGGTCGAGCCACGAGCCCCTGTTTGTGCGTATGACCCCCCTGCAGTCAGACTGGAGCTCCTCTGGGCTGAAGGCTCTCATTCCCTCTCTGCTGCACCACAGTCTACTGGGGTACAACTTCCTCATTCCCGACGCAGTAGGTAATACCACAGCAGCCTATGGACAAGCACTACCCACTACCCACTATCCACTACCCACTATCCACTACCCACTACCCACTATCCACTATCCACTATCCACTACCCACTACCCACTACCCACTATCCACTACCCACTATCCACTATCCACTATCCACTATCCACTATTCACTATCCATTGCTACTGTACAGCTCGTCAAGCCTACCATTCTGTCCCCCGTGCTGCACTGGGCTACAGTGACCACATCCTCATACACCTGATCCCTCGCTACAGGCAGAGGTTAAAACTCTCTAAACCTGTGGTACGGCGCTTCAGGGTGTGGTCCAGTGAGGCATGTGAGCGACTCTGCGCCTGGTTGGAGAGTGCAGGCTGTGACCAGGACTTGGTGGAGTGGGCGGGGCCAGAGGCTGGTAACAATCTGGATGTATACACAGACACTGTTACATCATTTATCAGCTTTGGCGAGGAGGTGTGTGTCCCCCTCCGCTCCAGAAAGTCCTTCAACAACGACAAGCCCTGGTTCTCATCCCAACTCAGGCGTCTGAGGTCAGAGAAGGAGGTGGCTAGGCGCAGTGGGGACGTGGTCCGGGTCAAGCAGGCCAAGTACAGGTTCGCCAAAGCGGTGAAGGAGGCGAAGCATCGCTTTTCGGAGAAGCTGCAGCAACAGCTCTCTGAGGGGGATTCCGCCTCCGTCTGGAAAGGCCTAAAGACCATCACCAACTACAAACCCAAGTCCCCGCTGATGTCCGACAACCTCCCTCTCGCTAACGAGCTGAACGAGTTCTACTGTAGGTTTGAGAAAGAGAGGTTCCCGCCCACCCCCGCCCTCTCCCTCCACCCCCCCCGGCTACAACCACCACCCCCGTCCCCCAGGGGGGCCAATGTTCCTCCTGCTACCCCCACCCTCCCCCCTCCCCCCTCCCTCCCCCCTCCTCACCCGCCCCACCCACCCCCACCCCCCTTTCCCCACCCCCTCTCTCTGTCACAGTGCGAGAGGTAAACAGACTGTTTAAGAGGCAGAATCCCCGGAAGGCAGCTGGTCCGGATTCCGTCTCTCCCTCTGTCCTGAAGCACTGCGCCGACCAGCTGGCCCCGGTGTTTACCCACATCTTCAACGCCTCGCTGGAGCTGTGTCACGTCCCAGCGTGCTTCAAGGCATCAACCATCATCCCCGTCCCCAAGAAGGCCAAGGTCACAGGCCTCAACGACTACAGACCCGTCGCTCTGACCTCTGTCGTCATGAAGGTCCTGGAGCGCCTTATCCTGGCCTACCTGAAGCTCATCACGGACCCTGTGCTGGACCCCCTGCAGTTCGCGTACAGAGCCAATAGATCCACGGAGGACGCCGTGAACATGGCTCTGCACTACGTACTAGAACACCTAGACACTGCAGGCAACTATGCCAGGATCCTGTTCGTGGACTTCAGCTCGGCCTTCAACACGATCCTCCCACACATCCTGGAGCACCAGCTATCCCTGCTGCAGGTGCCGGACTCCACCTGCAGGTGGATCACGGACTTCCTGACTGACAGGTCTCAGCGGGTGAAGCTGGGGAAGAGCATTTCCAGCTCCAGGTCCACCAGTACGGGCGCCCCGCAGGGCTGCGTCCTGTCTCCAGCACTATTCTCCCTTTACACCAACAGCTGTGTCTCCCGCCACCCCTCGGTCAAGCTCCTGAAGTTCGCAGACGACACCACCCTGGTGGGCCTCATCTCCGGGGGGGACGAATCTGCCTACAGGGGTGAGATCGAGCGGCTGCAGAGCTGGTGCAGTTTAAACAATCTGGAGCTAAATGCTCTGAAAACAGTGGAGATGGTGGTGGACTTCCGTAGGAAAGCAGCCCTGCCCCCTCCCATCACGCTGGGAGGTACCCCGGTGGCCTCCGTGGAGTCATGCCGCTTTCTAGGCATGACCATCTCCCGGGACCTCAAGTGGGAGCGGAACACCGAGGCCCTCACGAAGAAGGCCCAGAAGAGGATGTTCTTCCTCCGGCAGCTGAGGAAACTCAGGCTGCCGAGGTCCATGATGGTCCAGTTTTACACGGCCATCATAGAGTCCATCCTCACCCACTCCATCATCACCTGGTTCCCTGCTGCAACGACCAAGGACAAGGCCAAGTTGCAGCGGGTGTTACGTTCAGCAGAGAGGGTGATCGGCTGTCCCTTGCCCTCCCTCAACTCCCTGCATGACACCAGGGCTCTGAGGAGGGCAAGGAAGATCATGGCAGACCCCTTCCACCCCGGCCACGGCCTCCTCACCCTGCTTCCCTCTGGAAGAAGGTTGCGGCTGCCTAAGGCACTGAAGGCCCGCCACAGGCTCAGTTTCTATCCCTCAGCCGCCAGGCTGATAAATGACTCTGGCTTCCCCCGCCCCCAAGTCTGCCCAGGACTGAATCACTGTAAAAACTCTGCACTGCACTTTATATTGCACTATCCAATGCACTGTTGTCTGTCCTGTGTTTGTCCTGTTTTTTGTCACGTGAAAAAAGTATAAACGCACTTACTGTAATGTCGAAGCAAATTCCTATATGTGTATGCATAATGGCAATAAACGTTATCTGAATCTGAATCTGAATCACTATCCACTACCCACTACCCACTACCCACTATCCACTAGTCACTACCCACTACCCACTATCCACTATCCACTATCCACTACCCACTATCCACTACCCACTATCCACTAGTCACTACCCACTACCCACTATCCACTACCCACTATCCACTATCCACTATCCACTATCCACTATCCACTATCCACTATCCACTATCCACTATCCACTATTCACTACCCACTACCCACTATCCACTATCCACTATCCACTATCCACTATCCACTATCCACTATCCACTATCCACTATCCACTATCCACTACCCACTACCCACTATCCACTATCCACTACCCACTATCCACTAGTCACTACCCACTACCCACTATCCACTATCCACTATCCACTACCCACTATCCACTATCCACTATCCACTATCCACTATCCACTATCCACTATCCACTATCCACTATCCACTATTCACTACCCACTACCCACTATCCACTATCCACTATCCACTATCCACTATCCACTATCCACTATCCACTATCCACTACCCACTACCCACTATCCACTATCCACTACCCACTACCCACTATCCACTAGTCACTACCCACTATCCACTACCCACTACCCACTACCCACTACCCACTACCCACTACCCACTATCCACTATCCACTATCCACTACCCACTATCCACTATCCACTATCCACTATCCACTATCCACTATCCACTATCCACTAGTCACTACCCACTACCCACTATCCACTATCCACTATCCACTATCCACTATCCACTATTCACTACCCACTACCCACTATCCACTATCCACTATCCACTACCCACTATCCACTATCCACTACCCACTACACACTATCCACTATCCACTATCCACTATCCACTATCCACTATCCACTACCCACTATCCACTATCCACTATCCACTATCCACTATCCACTATCCACTACCCACTATCCACTATCCACTATCCACTATCCACTATCCACTATCCACTATCCACTATCCACTACTCACTATCCACTATCCACTATCCACTACCCACTATTCACTACCCACTATTCACTACCTACTACTCATTATTCACTACCTACTACTCATTATTCACTACCCACTACCTACTACTCACTACCCTCTACCTACTACCCACTACCCACTACCCACTACCCACCATTCACTATTCACTACACACTATCCACTATCCACTATCCACTATCCACTATCCACTATCCACTACCCACTATTCACTACCCACTATTCACTATTCACTACCTACTACTCATTATTCACTACCTACTACTCATTATTCACTACCCACTACCTACTACTCACTACCCTCTACCCACTACCCACTATCCACTACCCACTATTCATTATTCACTATTCACTACCCACTATTCACTATTCACTATCCACTACTCACTATCCACTATCCACTACTCACTATTCACTATTCACTATTCACTACCCACTATTCACTATTCACTATTCACTACCTACTACTCATTATTCACTACCTACTACTCATTATTCACTACCCACTACCTACTACTCACTACCCTCTACCTACTACCCACTACCCACCATTCACTGATATACATTCATATCAACGGTGGATTAGAACAACTTCAAACAGAAGTGATTCCAGGGTCACAGTCAGCTCCCGCAGCTGCAGAGGTTAGGTTCTATTTAAAGCAACGTTCACCTGACCACCTTACATATTCTGGACCGCTGCCTAACCTATTCCCAAAGGTGAAACATCCTGGGGAATTTGTCGAAATGCAACCGTATTCCCGAAATATCCCAAATTCCTGTAACAGCCAAGCAGGCAGGCGGGCAGGTGGGCAGGTGGTAGTATTTACTTTGAAGTGGAGAAAACAGAGATCTGTCAGGAGGGGTGGGGGGGGTTCGATGGGCTGAAGATCACCGTCAGACGATTCTGCTACATTTGGTTTTATTGATTTCACGCCTCCGACGGCTCATCCATCAGCTGAGGACCGGTTGCTAAACTGTCCAGTGGAGGTTATTTACTGGGACTTTATATACTGTATGTCACTCTGAATAGACGCTAAAATGTGTGAAATCATTATCTTATTGCCTCCTATTCTAGTTTATTAGGTATAAGGTAACTTTACATTTCAATAATGTATGGACAGTGTGTACCCTGATAATATGCAGGGAACGTTTCCTGGCTACACAGTGTACAGGGTTTTTACCTTTGCTGCTCTGTCATCATGTGAAGCGCATTGAGTCACATCTTGTGAGAAATGCGCTATACAAATAAAACTTGATTTGATTTGATTTGATTTTATTTGCAAAGAAATTGGGATGATAACTTGAAAGAGAAGGGGAATATGATGCTGCTCCGATGATCTAATCAAGACAGTGACACGAACAAACAACGGGTGCGTTCGTAAATACGCTCTGGAAATCAGCTCTGAGCGCTCAGAGCACTCTGGTTTCAACTGAAATCAGTTAATTTCCGAATGGTCAGAGAGCACCCCGGGTGCGCTCTAGCACTCTCAGAGCGTATTTACGAACGCACCCAACGTTTCGACCTCCATGTCTCTGTCCGACCTCTTGATGACATCACTGGAGCAGCATAACAGTTTGAACAGACTTTCCCCTGTCAAGTTTCATGTTTCAAAGTTTCAAGGTTATTGTTCTCATCTCATTATACATGTATAAGAGTAAAGTTCTGAGGCTTCAAGATCTGTCTGTCTGTCTGTCTGTCTGTCTGTCTGTCTATCTATCACAGCTAATTAAACTAATACACAGATCTAGACTATTCCTTCACTCCATGTTCAACAGCACATCCTATACTCAACCCTAATCTCATTATAATCCCCCCCCCCCTCTCTCTCTCTCTCTCTCTCTCTATCTCTCTCTCTCTATCTCTCTCTCTCTATCTCTCTGTCCCTCTCCCCCTCTCTCTCCCCCTCTCTCTCTCTCTCTCTCTCCCTCTCCCTCTCCCTCTCCCTCTCTCCCTCTCTCTCCCCCTCCCTCTCTCTCCCCCTCTCTCTCTCTCTCTCTCTCTCTCTCTCTCTCTCTCTATCTCTCTCTCTGTCCCCCCCCCTCTCTCTCTGTCCCCCCCCCCTCTCTCTGTCCCCCCCTCTCTCTCTGTCCCCCCCTCTCTCTCTCTCCCCCTCCCTCTCTCTCTCCAGGTGGCTCTCTGTCTGGGGACCTGGTCAGTGATGAGGAGTTGTTCATCCGCTGGCTGGAGATCGCTGCCTTCCTCCCGGTCATCAGCTTCCACACCCCCCCATGGGTCTGCGGAGAGGACCGGGTGGGTACACACCTCTGTCTGTCTGTCTGTCTGTCAGACTATCTCGGTCGGTCGGTCGGTCGGTCGGTCGGTCGGTCGGTCGGTCGGTCGGTCGGTCGGTCGGTCGGTCGGTCGGTCGGTCGGTCGGTCGGTCGGTCGGTCGGTCGGTCGGTCGGTCTGTCGGTCTGTCTGTCTGTCTGTCTGTCTGTCTGTCTGTCTGTCTGTCTGTCTGTCTGTCTGTCTGTCTGTCTGTCTGTCTGTCTGTCTGTCTGTCTGTCTGTCTGTCTGTCTGTCTGTCTGTCTGTCTGTCTGTCTGTCTGTCTGTCTGTCTGTCTGTCTGTCTGTCTGTCTGTCTGTCTGTCTGTCTGTCTGTCTGTCTGTCTGTCTGTCGGTCGGTCGGTCGGTCTGTCTGTCTGTCTGTCTGTCTGTCTGTCTGTCTGTCTGTCTGTCTGTCTGTCTGTCTGTCTGTCTGTCTGTCTGTCTGTCTGTCTGTCTGTCTGTCTGTCTGTCTGTCTGTCTGTCTGTCTGTCTGTCTGTCTGTCTGTCTGTCTGTCTGTCTGTCTGTCTGTCTGTCTGTCTGTCTGTCTGTCTGTCTGTCTGTCTGTCTGTCTGTCTGTCTGTCTGTCTGTCTGTCTGTCTGTCTGTCTGTCTGTCTGTCTGTCTGTCTGTCTGTCTGTCTGTCTGTCTGTCTGTCTGTCTGTCTGTCTGTCTGTCTGTCTGTCTGTCTGTCTGTCTGTCTGTCTGTCTGTCTGTCTGTCTGTCTGTCTGTCTGTCTGTCTGTCTGTCTGTCTGTCTGTCTGTCTGTCTGTCTGTCTGTCTGTCTGTCTGTCTGTCTGTCTGTCTGTCTGTCTGTCTGTCTGTCTGTCTGTCTGTCTGTCTGTCTGTCTGTCTGTCTGTCTGTCTGTCTGTGGAGAGGACCGGGTGGGTACACACCTCTGTCTGTCTGTCTGTCTGTCTG
>NC_137684.1:7075559-7153059 GCF_963989245.1 Nansenia antarctica
CTCCATCATCCAATGGAAAGGCTTTTACTTGAACTTACCTGGTGCCAGGTCTGATGTATGATGAATGTACCTCAAGTTCAGTTTTTACTTGCTTTACTTTACATGAACTATTCTCTCAATAATCAGAGAGACAAACCCACCCTCCCTCCTCCTTAAACCCACCCTCCCTCCTCCTTAAAGCACTTATTCTTAAAATAGTAAAGATTGACTTGAACACAAACTCCTGTCACGGTAACAGCACGTGCAATAACTGACAGTATATATGCCAGGGGAGGCTGGTGGAGGCAGCAATCAGAGAACAGGCTCAACGTAATGCATGGAACAGAATGAGGAATGGTATCAAGCAAGTGTTACACACCATTCCTGATTCCGTTCCATGTATTGCAGCGAGCCCGTCATCCGATTTCTCCCTCCACCAGCCTCCACCACTGATCTATGCCCCGTAGCCAAGCCCACCAGACTCTAACCTTCTCCTACAAGTCTGCTGTCTTAAATGCTTTTAATAGGGCGGCCTTTTTTTTTTTTTTTACCCCGCTCTCCTCTGCTGTGTTGATGTGCTCTTTCATGGTCGCCAGAGAAGGGAGGAGGGAGGAGGGAGGAAGGAGGGAGGAGGGAGGAAGGAGGGAGGAGGGCTCTATAGAGAGACTGGTGGACGCCTCAGAGTTAGGAACGGAGATTAAAATAAAATCGACAAGGAGGCTCTAGTCTGACCCCCCCCCCCAAAAAAAACAACAACACCCCCATCTAAGGTGGAGGGGGTAGGGAGGGGTTGGGGGGGCTACAGGAGGGGTGTTAAATGTGTGTGTCTCTTGAGTGGTAGTCTGCACACACATCCGCATTGAAGAGGGCTCTACAGAGATTGTGTTAAACCCTTGCCGTGACCCCTGTGGTCCGAGTGGGCTCGTCAACGCTTACCGTTAATAATAAAGATAAACTACCGATCCGTTTAGAAAAGCATGGGATTTCTAGAGACAACCCAAGCGTAAGAAAACTGCACCGTCGCTCCAACTGTGTGCACCTGCTCTATTACGTGGTTAGTGAGTCCACACCGGTGAGGATTTGATTTCCTGCCACGCTAGTCGGGTCTAGCCGGGTCTAGCCGGGTCAGTGCCTTTAAGCCCTATTGGACTTTTGCCTCATTGATGCTGAGCCTTAAAAAAAGCGGTACCTACTGTACCTATCGTACAAAACACAACAGCTCCAGACGCTTCTTCTGTTCTTGTGCCCCCCACCACCCCCCCGTTGGGACCCTAAATGCATCACTTAATAATATACTGTATATACCTTTTTGTTTTACGACAAATTAATTATATAACTGTAATTGTACATTGTTTACTGTATGGAACAGAACACTCAGGGGCTGCAGTAGCTTATCCAATCACATGATGTCTTAGCGTCTCAGCGTTTTGTGAACCCGCCAACGTCTTAATCTCTTTAGAGCTGAATGTACAATGTATGAACTGTGATTGATTGCCCAATGGTACTCTTAAATGAAAGAGATTTTCTTTCTGTTTTTTTTCCTGCTTGTGTTTTTAATGAAGGCTATGGTACTGTAGTGTGAGAAGTTGCGTAGAGAACGGTTTGAAACATTTTAACCCACCACAGACTGAGAAAACGTGATCCCCATGTGCTTTATTGTGCCTGTCTTCTGTCGAGAGGACAGTGGCCTGGTTATAGCAGTGTCAGCTATATGTACATATACCGATGACTGTGCCATTACATGTTGTTTTTCTCTTCTGTAAATCGGAGAAATAGAATCAACAAACTGCAATAAAGTTTACATTTTCTTACTGCAGCTGTTCTTGTTGATGTGTGTGGTGGGTGGACGAATGTGTGTGTGTGTGTGTGTTTGAGTGTGTGTGTGTGTGTGTGAGTGCATGCGTGCGTGTGTGCGCGCGTGCGTGCGTGTGTGCGCGCGTGCGTCCGGTTGCTCATGTCCATGTGTGTGTGTGGTGTGTGGTGTGTGTGTGTGTACCTGTGCATGTCCGCCCCCCTCACTGCCCCCCCCCCCCCCCCCTCGTGTCATGTCTAGTCTGTCAGTGTATCCCTGACCGTGCTGACGTCCACTGGCTCCACTAATTCCACTTAAACCTAATAAAAGTTATTTATAGCGCCGGTGAGCATGCGGAGGGTAAGATTCTCAGGGGAATCACATTCGCCTATGCAGCCCCCCCCCCTCTCCCCCATTCAGCCCCCCCCCCCCCCCCCATACCTTCGAGCCTCTTGGCTGAGCTCCACCCAGGGGCCCCCCCAGCCTCAGCCCCCCAGCCCAGCGAGACAGGTGCAGGCCACAGACACCATACCTCCACTAACATCGCCCTCACACTCTCCTCTTACAGGAACACGTTCGCTGCTTCCCTGAGACTCCTGCAGGCCCGTCTTCCCATTAGGATTTGGATTTCTTGGAAACAGAGAACTCACTCGTCCTGAATATGGACTGCACTTATATAGCGACCTTGTTCCCAAGCGCTTTACAATGCGAAATGCATCACTTAATGATATATATACCTTTTTGTTTTACGACAAATTAATTATATAACTGTAATTGTACATTGTTTACTGTATGGAACAGAACACTCAGGGGCTGCAGTAGCTTATCCAATCACCCATTCACACACACATTCACACACACATTCACATGCCCATTCACACACACATTCACACACCCATTCACACACACATTCACACACCCATTCACACACCCATTCACACACACATTCACACACACATTCACACACACATTCACACACACATTCACATACCCATTCACACAAGCAATGGAGGCAAGCTACCATGCAATGCAAGGTGCCGGCCTGCTCATTGGGAGCAATTTGACACCGGACAAAGGACACCTGGACATGTGGCAAGCCGGGGATCAAACTGCCAAACCGCCGACCTCACGATTCATTAGATGCCGACTCTACCTCCTGAGCCACGACCGCCTCCAGTGTGTGAAATAAGTCAAGTTTACATGGTTCCAATTACGGGGGGGGGGGGGATTTGGGAGGTCTCACCCTGCTAATTTGCCCCCCCCCCAACGAGGTAAAAACAATAGATCCTGATCATTCTTAGTTTTCAGACAAAAAAAAGAGTTGCCACCTTGTTGCACCATCACCTTTATGCATCCCTGCTTTACGCCACGGAGAAAAGGTTTCACCCCCCCATTGTCATCGTATAATTCCCACTCTGTTACACACTAACAGAGTGGGAGTGGGGTGTTCCCTAACTGTTACTGTTAGTGAACACTCAGTGATCCAGCTTCATAAGATGCCATACAGGTCTCCTGAGACGATAGTTATTTGAGACCTGGTATGATAGCATGTCAGGGAAAACCTTCATGATGGTCTTCATCACCATAACCCTACTCCTCATCACCATAACCCTACTCCTCATCACCATTACCCTACTCCTTTATCCTCCTAATAGATGAAAGCACAGGTGGGTATACCTGCTGGGCATTGCTGCCTGTCGCACCTCCGACGGTGCCAGTGGGCTGACTGCAGGGTCGTCAGCCGGGAGCCACCCTTCACTGATGTTTCGCTCCTTTAATCCCGGAACATCTCAAGGTGGTGGAGCAGTGACAGGGACGTCTCCCTGCCACTCCCTGCAGCCAGCCCTAGGATCCTCCTTTCCCCCACGCCTTGTCCTTTCTTCTGAGCCAGAGCCAGAAGCTCCCTTGTTCAGCCTCCTCCGCCAGGTCTTTGAGCGCCTTTCTCAGCTTGGATCCTGTGATCCCCAGCGACCTCAGGAGCCGCTGTGTAGATGTTCCTGTATAGCCTCTGCACCCAACTTCCACAGGATAGGTGACTGCCCTCCACCCTGCTTGCGAGCACGCAGCTGCCAAGTCTGTGTACTTTTCCTTCTTTCTCTCGAAGGCAGCCTCCATCCCCTCTTCCCATGGAACGGTCAGCTCCACCATGATGACTGTCCTCATCGGGGTAGACCAGAGTACGACATCTGGCCGAAGGGAGGTTGATGTGATCTCGTGTGGGAACTTCAGCTGTCGATCGAGGTCAGCTCTCATGTTCCACTCTCCTCCAGGAGACAGGAGGGACCACTGCTTCGTGCTGCTGCCCTGACTTTCTCCCCCTTGCCGGACAAACTGGATCCGCTGCTGTGATGTGACTGGGCTGCTCTTGTTTGATTCCAGTCTGCGTGTTTCCAGAATTTCTGCTAGTTTGCGCAGCACCCGGTCGTGCCGCCATCTGTACCGACCCTGCGTCAGTCCCGCCTTGCATCCAGAGAGGATGTGTCGCAAATTTGGGTTGTTGGCGTTGCAGAGTTGGCAGGTCTCCTCTGTGCCGTACCAGAGGTGCAGGTTCCGGGAACTGGGAAGGGTGTCGTAGGTGGCCCTGATCGAGAAGCTCAGCCTTGCTTGGGGCAGCCTCCACATATCCTTCCATGTGATGGCTCTGTTGATCACAGCCTCCCACGTTGTCCACCTTCCTTGCTGTTGTTGGCCCACGGCTCTGATTTTGTAGCACTCCTCTTCGATCTTTACGACTTCAGAGATCACTAGATCTTTCCTTTCCTTCCTCGTTGCCTTGGACCACATCTTGGGTGCTGATCCCCATCCAAAACCAGTCCTGCCTGGCTGCAGCACCCCGACGATCTCCTGGTGTTTCAAGCGATTGATGGCCTGGTCAACTGCCTGCGTGGCATCCCACTTGCGTCCTGTGCGAACCTGGGCCTTGCTGTGTTGGACAAACGGGTCGGGTGAGTCTCTCAGTTCGAACACGAGTCTCACTTTCTCCTGTTTATAGCCCAGGCTGATGGATTTCAGTGGGAGCTTCAGTGTGGTTCTTCCAAACAGCGCTGTATTAGTGAGGCAGCGGGGAAGGCCCAGCCACTTGCGGATGTAGTTGTTGGCTTTTGCGTCCAACTTCAGCACTGTTGTTAAAGTGATGTCACACAACTTCAGGGGCCACATGAGACGTTGGTATAAGGTGAACTGGTAACACCACACCTTGAATTTCCCTGGCAGGAGGCTTTGGTCGATCTTCTTCAGGCCGTCCAAGAGCTGGGAAGTGACAGAAGAAGCCATGTGCTTGTCAGAAAGGTCAGCCGTGTAAAGCCTTCCGAGGCTTCGCACAGGATGGTCCACTAGCAGCGGGATCTTCTCGCCATCCACTGAGAAAGAGATGTTGTCATTCCGGACTCCTTTCCTGATTGAGAGACTGCGGGACTTAGTTGGTTTTATCCTCATCCGGGCCCATGTTAGGAGCTCCTCAAACCTCTTCAGAAGTCTCGCTGTGCACGCTGCTGTCTGAAGGAGTGTGGTGACATCATCCATATAGCTCCGTAGGGCTGGGAGTCGCAGACCTGACTGGGATCTGATTCCTCGGACCATCTGTCTTCCGCCGATTAGGATGATCTCAAACGCTGCTGTGAAAAGGATGGGGGAGATCGAACAACCCATCGCTATCCCTTTCTCCAGCCGGTGCCAACACGTTGAGAACTCCTGGGTTGTGTAGCATACATGGAAGTTGTTAAAGTAGGTTGCTAGTAGGCTCTGGATGCACGGTGGTATGTGGAAGAATTTGAGGGCAAAATGGATGAGCTGGTGGGGAACAGACCCATATGCATTTGCAAGGTCCAGCCAAACGACGTGCAGGTCTGATTTGCTCCGCTTCGCTGTCTGGATCTGTTCCCAGATCATAGCCGAGTGCTCCACGCAGCCAGGAAATCCTGGGACGCCTGCCTTCTGACAGCTGGTGTCGATGTAATTGTTTGCCAGGAGGTAGCTGGTCATGCGCTTTGCCATCACTGAGAAGAAGATCTTCCCCTCCACATTCAATAAGGCTATGCCTCTGAATTGGCTGATGTTATGGGAGTCTTTCTCTTTCGGGATGAAGGTAGTGACTGCTCTGCTCCATGCTGAAGGGATGGATTCTGTTTTCCAGGCAATGCCCATTAGTCTCCACAAAAGCTTCAGGGTCATTGGGCAGTTCTTGTATACCCTATAGGAGACGCCATTTGGTCCGGGTGCAGATGCAGCTCTTGCATGCTCCACCGCCTGCTTAACTTCAGACCATCTGGGGGGAGTGGTGTCAAACTGAGAAGAGGGCTCGGGTGGGAGCGGTACGTGCCCTGGGGAACCAAGGGGACTCTCCTTTTGGCTGTCACTGAGCTGGTCCTTGATGTGTTCCTCCAGCTCCTGCTCGGTGGTCTGCAGCTTCCCCGATTTCGTCTCCTCAAGCAAACCCCGGGCGTACTTGAACGGGTCCCGGAAGAAGTTCGTCCTTGCCTTTTCCTTGTTGCTTCTACGTTTCCTGATCCTTTCAGCTCGCCTCAGGTGGGTGAGTCTGGTTCTGATCTGACTCCAGAGGTTCTGCAAGCCCTCCTTCTCCTCTTCCTCAGCTCTCCTCCATGCCTTCCGCAAACGTCGCCGCTCCTTTACCAGCTGGAGGATTTCTCTCTCCCGTCTCCCGCTCTGCCTAGGAACGGTCCTCCTCTGAGGCATCTCTCCAAATCTTCCCTTGCCTTCCTCATAGATGATATGGCCGAAGATGTTCAGCTTGGACGTTGTGCTGCCTCTTAGACTGTTCTGGAGGGTGGTATGTAAGCTTTCGTCGAAGCTTCTCCATGAATCCTTGTCGCTGGCCTTTGGCCACTTGATCTTGGGTTTCCGGTCTGGCTTCTCTGGGGTTTCCTTGGTGGATTCTCTACCTGGCGTTCTGCTCTGATGCTCCTGTTGTGGGTCGTGCAGATGTGGTTGCAAATCCTGCTGGGGAGGCTGTTCTTGCTCTCTCTCACCGGATGCAATGGTGGGATCAGTAGCACTGTGGTGCTCAACCTGGCTCTGATTCCTCCTTGTCTGACCTGCTGGCGCAGTGCAAGTTTGCATCTGATAGCTGCCGCCGCATTTTGTCCTCCCCTGGTGGATCCGCAGGCCCAAGTAGGTTGTTACTTTGGACCACCCACAGCTGCATTCTCTCAGGATCCTTTGATCGTTAGTCGTTGCCGTTCCAGTCGTTACCGTGTTATCTGTCCTGATTGGTCCATCTTCCATCCCGCCTCTCGGTGGACCGCCGGGTTGTTTTTTCCTTATTTTGCTTGTAGTTAGTTTGGGGAGTCCCTGTAGCAAGGCTACAAGGACGTGTTTAAAGGGTAACTAGCCCCGCCACCCCCGGTGCAGTCTTTCCTGCCGCCAGCCAGACTTCCCTGGCAGCCCACCAGTCTTTCCTGGATGCCAACTGCTCTTTTCTCAGTAGTCACTGGCAAGCCAGATGAAATAGATGAAAGCACAGGTGGGTATACCTGCTGGGCATTGCTGCCTGTCGCACCTCCGACGGTGCCAGTGGGCTGACTGCAGGGTCGTCAGCCGGGAGCCACCCTTCACTGATGTTTCGCTCCTTTAATCCCGGAACATCTCAAGGTGGTGGAGCAGTGACAGGGACGTCTCTGAATAATGAACACCTGAATAGCTGATCTTCATAGAAGAGACCTGTCAAAGAGGCCATCTAATCTATGTGTGTGTGTGTAACCCAAATACTCGCATGTCACCCCTCTCCTTCGCACCCTGCACTGGCTCCCGATAGCAGCTCGCATCAGATTCAAGACCCTGGTGCTTGCATACCAGGCAGCTAAAGGGACAGCCCCTGCCTACCTGAAGGAAATGGTAACCCCCCAAACCCCTGCCCGCTCACTCCGCTCCTCCACCTTGGCTGGCCGACTGGCCCCACCTCCTCTACACAGCAGTCGGGCTGCCCGATCACGTCTCTTCACAACACTGCCTCCCCGCTGGTGGAATGAGCTCCCCACGGCTGTCAGAACGGCAGAGTCACTACCCATCTTCCGTCGTAGACTGAAGACCCATCTCTTCAGGTTACATCTTAACTGCTCCTCCTGAGACATCTTCCGACCCTCACCACTACGTCTCCTAAAGACACCCGCTCTCCCCTCTACTGTGTCCCTAGAACTTCTATTGCCCCCCTTGTACTGTTTCTCAGTTTCTCCAGTAATAATAATAAAAAAAAATATAAAAAAACAAAAACAAATGTAGAAGGCGATAATAGGGAGAAGGTTTTTCCTTCTATCAGTGGCCCCGGGCCCGAGCTAGAGTACTCTTCCTGCAACGAATGGTGGACTGCTGATTCACATGCTTAGTATTCAAATGTATTGATTGTAAGTCGCTTTGGAATAAGGCGTCTGCTAAATGCCAAAAATGTAAATGTAAATGTGTGTGTGTGTGTGCGCGTGAATTTGTGCGTGTGTGTGTGTATGTGTGTCTCTATGTATGCATGCGCGTGCGTTCCCAGGTTCTGTAGTCAAAAAGATAAGACAAATGGTCCTAAGGAAATGATCCCTTATGATGTCATTGGGGTGTCATATTTGACATATTATGGGATGTCATATTTATTTTTCTGTGATTTTCAGAAACAAACATTTTCCAGCCAGGGAGAGTTGTGTGTTTGAGGCTATGGTTCATTTAATTTAAGTTAATTTATGTGATCATTTAATTCAACACATGTTTACACCTAATAAAATGTAAAATCTCTCTGACTACAGAATGTAGAAGATGGTTGATTTCACATCAACACTAGTATGCTGCTGGAGTTAATGAATGTGAACATTTTGAACTGTGCCTTTCACATTATTTCCCAAGCATGAGAACAGAACATTTTGAACTGTGCCTTTCACATTATTTCCCAAGCATGAGAACAGAATGAATGAATGAATGAATGGAATTAATGATGAATGAATGAATGGTCTTTATTGTCATTGCTATAGTACAGGTACCAAACAACGAAATTTGGGAGGGGTGGCTCCCCTGGTGCTAGGAAAGAGAAAAAAAAGAACTAAAAAAACAAGAAGGGAAGGAGCTGGTTTACATAAATAAAGGCTATGTACACTATCCACTATACTATACTGTACAGATAAGACGACTAGGGTTGTCATATTGCACATAGTGTTATTGCACATTAATTTAAAGTGTCGCAGTTTGCAGGCTTGAAATGTACACATTTGTGCCTCAGCACTACACCTGATTTTTTCAGTCCCGAAGAAAAGCACGGTGAGCTGCCTAAATGACTACCGCCCGGTGGCACTCACACCAATCATCATGAAGTGCTTCGAGAAACTAGTCCGGGCCCACATACTCACACGCCTCCCGCCCAACCTGGATCCATACCAGTTCGCCTACAGAGCCCACAGGTCCACAGAGGACGCCATCGCGACGACTCTCCACGCCACTCTATCCCACCTGGAGAGGGGAAACAGCTACGCGAGACTGCTCTTTGTGGACTTCAGCTCTGCCTTCAACACCATCCTTCCAGACAGGCTAGTGACCAAACTACTAGACCTGGGACTATCACACTCTATATGTGCATGGATCAAGGACTTCCTGTCCGACCGCCCCCAGAGGGTGCGGGTGGGCTCCCACACCTCCACAGCCCTCAGATTCAGCACTGGGTCCCCCCAGGGCTGCGTGCTAAGCCCCATCCTCTACAACCTCTACACCTACGACTTCACCCCCGTCCACCCCAGCAACTCCATCGTAAAGTTTGCAGACGACACCACCGTGGTGGGCTGCATCTCGGGGGGGGGACGAGGCGGCGTACAGGGATGAGGTAGAGCAGCTGAGCAAGCTGGGCAAGGTTAACAACCTGCTGCTGAACAAGTCAAAGACCCAGGAAATCATCGTGGACTTCAGGAGGAAAAAATCTGAGGTCCAGCCCCTGCTCATCGACGGAGAGAGCGTGGAGAGAGTCTCTGTAGGGGTTCAGCTTGGTTGTCCTACCATGAAAAATGTCCAGAAGGGGTACACAGTGGTCCAATCTCTCTCTTTTCTCTTCCTTGAATCAATGTACTCAATTAGCTGGGACTATAGATAGATAGATAGATAGATAGATAGATATTGTATTGATCCACAAGGGGGAGGGAGAACAGCTCAGACCACAAAACAACAAAAACTAAATAAAGTGAATCAAATAATATAATAATAGTAATAAAACAGATAAGAATACACAATAAAGACCAATAGACATTTGCAACCTTATATACAGTAGGTAGGATTGAACATGTAACATCCTCCATCTTGACTCTGATCACCAGATGGAGCCAGCCGGAGGGGGAGTTGTCTTACTGCGTCAGGCAGAAAAGATCTATAGAAGAAGAAATCTAGAAAGGTGCTTTTTATAAATGCAATGAATTATTATCATCATAATGAATTATTATCATCATAATGAATTATTATCATCATAATGAATTAGCAACCAGGATGGGCAACAGCAGTAGTAGCAGCAGCACACACAGACAATATTGGCTTCTATAATATACAGTATGCCATTTAGCTTGCACATTGCAGTGCATACATTTTTCAGCATACATGGTCCCAGCAGGAATGGAGCCCATGATGTAAGCACTGTTAACACAATGAGCACAGAGGACCACTCTCCCCCTTACAATGGGAGTGCTTTGGGTGTCCAGAAAGGTGCTATGCAATGAATTATTATTATTATTATCATAAGAAGAAGCAAACAGTGGGCAACAGCAGCGGCAGCGCACACCCACACACACACACACACACACACACACACACACACAGCATTGGCTTCTCCCTTCGGGAGGTTGTTGTGCACCGATTGGCAGATGTATTAAACTGGTGACAAGCGGGGGCCCGAGGCCTCGGCCGCAGGCTGCTTTTAGAAAGTGCAAGTCAAGGTTTTAAGTTTCAGCGGCGGCCCAGAGTGAATGGGTTTTCCAGCTTGCCAATTAGAAATACGATTTTAAGAGGCTGTTGTCCAGGGGCCAATTGGTTAGGAGCCTGTTGTGTATGCAGCAGACGGTCATACAGCCAGAGTGTGTGTGTGTGTGTGTGTGTGTATGTGTGTGTGTGTGTGTGCGTGTCCGTCCATCCGTCCGTCTTGTAGAGGCCGAAGGCTGTCATCTGCAAATTTGAAAACTTCAAATTCACCCCAGCAGATATATACGTATGTATATGTATATAATATATACCGTACTAATTTCCAAGACTTATCCCACCCAATCTTGATAGAGACATATTCAAAGAAAACGTGTAGGATTTAATAAGGCCTGCCTTTGAAAGTGATCCTTTCCCCCCACCAAGCAGCCCAACTGCAGGTTCCCAGAGTTGACGAGGGGGCGAGCGGACCTCAGGAATGCGGCCTTGAAACGTTAGCCCGCCAGCGGAAGCCCAGGACCGGGTGACATGGGGGCGGGTGTACCATTGTGGAGGTGTGTGTGTGTGTGTGTGTGTGTGTATGAGCATGAGAGGTTGTGTGCACGTGTGCATGTTTGTCTGTGTGTGTGTGTGTGTGTGTATGAGCGTGAGTGTTTGTGCACGTGTGCATGTTTGTATGTGTGTGTGTGTGTGTGTGTGTGTGACTGAGGGGAGCTTGAGGGAAGCTGTCACATGTAATCACTTCCTGTCTCTGCCCTCCTGCGAAATCTGTCGCCTCGCCGTGCCTTTAAAGATCTTCCCTTTTAATTTACCCTGCGAAGGAGGAGGAGGAGGAGGAGGGGGAGGGGGAGGGGGGGGAGGAGGAGGAGGAGGAGGAGGGGGAGGGGGAGGAGGAGGAGGAGGGAGGGAGGATGGGGAGGGGGGGAGGAGGAGGAGGAGGGGGAGGGGGAGGGGGGGGAGGAGGAGGAGGAGGAGGAGGAGGGGGGGAGGAGGAGGAGGAGGAGGGGGAGGGGGAGGGGGAGGAGGAGGGGGAGGGGGGAGGAGGAGGAGGAGGGGGAGGGGGAGGGGGGGAGGAGGAGGAGGAGGGGGGGGAGAGGGTGTATTAATACGTCCTGCAGACAGGCCTGTCTCCTTGGTGCGGCCCACTTGAGTCCAGCCACCTGGTGGTCTGACGGGCTGCTGCTAGGGGAGGGCTTCCCACCGGACAGCACTGACTGTGTGTGTGTGTGTGTGTGTGTGTGTGAGAGAGTGGGTAGGTGGGTGTGTGTGTGTGTGTGTGTGAGAGAGTGGGTAGGTGGGTGTGTGTGTGTGTGAGAGAGTGGGTAGGTGGGTGTGAGAGAGTGTGAGAGAGTGGGTAGGTGGGTGTGTGTGTGAGAGAGTGGGTAGGTGGGTGTGTGTGTGTGTGTGTGTGAGAGAGTGGGTAGGTGGGTGTGTGTGTGAGAGAGTGTGAGAGAGTGGGTAGGTGGGTGTGTGTGTGTGGGTGGGTGTGAGTGTGTGTGTGTCTGGGTATGAGAGTGTGTGTGTGTGTGTGTGTGTCTGTGTCCGCTAGGGCAGGAAGGATCCTGTTTTCACACCGACCTCATCCTGAGTGTCTCTCAATTTGTTACAAGTGAAGGATGTTGATAGTTCCGTAGTTCCGTAGCCGCGCTCTCACATGGAAGGTCACCGGACGCGGAGGGCTGCTGACGGGTGTGATGTCTCGTCTTGTCAACTTCAGGGGAGGCTGGTGGAGGTAGAGATCGGAGGACTGGCTCAGTCTAATGCATTAGAACGGATTGAGGAACGGTATCTATCTATCTATCAACCACGTGTGTTTGGTACCATTCCTCATCCCCAACTTGGATTAACAACGGGGGCGGCTGTGGCTCAGGAGGTAGAGCCGGCCTCTAATGATCCGAAGGTCAGTGGTTCAAGCCCCGACTGGACACGTGTCGAGGTGTCCTTGGGCAAGACACTGAACCCCAAATTGCTCCCAATGAGCGAGTCCACACCTTGCATGGTAGCTTGCCGCCATTGGTGTGTGAATGGGTGAATGAGAGGCTATTGTGCTTTGGCAGTCCATTTACCATCATTAACACCGATAATATAGTGGTTAACTACAGACCAGAGCTAATGACTCTGTCAATGTCGGTTTGGAGTGTCTCTCATAATATGTCTTCTACTGACATAGACACCTGCATAGTGACACATGGACACTCCAATTGGATTCAGGTAGTCTCAGTCTCTCTCTCTCTCTCTCATGCGTAGGGTTAGGGTTAGTAGGGGTTTGAGTTATTCCTGACCCGTGTCACACGATAGTCCTACGACACTGTGTATGCCAGGCCACTACAGGAGATGTTGAGAGTAGAGCACCCCCCCGACATAGATGAACTCGCAAGGCATCATCCGTGAGCCTCTGGCTCCCTCTAGGGGACAGAACACATCAATACAACCAATATCTGTGTTGCTGCTCTTGAGTGATGCCAGCTCTTTTCCTCATCTCCCTTCCCTCATCAGCTGCCATAGAAAAAGAAAGATGGTTGCTACGGTTACTGTATGGCCTTCATGGTTACAAGTGCTCAGATTAGTTTTCACCCGCGTTTATCGCAAGAATTGGATCCAAACCTCAAGGCGCGAAGATAAGTTCTCACATCAAGACTGAGTGCAAATGTCAAGATAAGTGCAAATATTTATTTATAAAGAACTTTATAAGTTCTCAAAATCTTTTTGAGATTTTACAGCCTCACAAATGTTGACCCACATCTACCTTCATACTTAAATGAATGAATCTGAGTCTAATTACTTTTGCTTGACAATCACTTTTATTGTGTTAAAACATGTTTTGGTATTTCAGCTGCTTGTTTTTTTGTTTTTGTTTTAAAACATCTTTGAATTATAGGCAAACATGTACAGCTTCATCATCGTCAAAACCATGCATCGGTGTCAACCAGGGGAGGCTGGAGGAGGTCGAAATCGGAGGACGGGATGACCGTAAGCATTTCTCATTTTGTTTCATGCATGACAATCATCCATCCCATTTCTACCTCCACCAGCCTCCCCTGGGGTAAACATCAAGTCTACTGTGAGTCATACAACTACAATAGATCCTTTACTTTAAAGGCTGCAATTACAAAGTCATGTCAAATAAAGGAAATGTTTCATCTTAAAATAGTTTGTTTCACTTTCTAAATCAACAAGAATTCAACAACTCAGGGGTTACACACTGTTCCTCATGAGCAACACTCCACATACTTCTTAACTCTTTTTTTTTATCATTCTTTTTTAGAACAGTTCAAAAAATGAAAACAGGTTAAAATATGAAAAATAAATAATGTGCTGTACTGACATTGAGAACAACTTATACAGAAAACAGATGTATTGTTCTAAGCAGTTGATCCTATGCGTCATATAGCCTAGTTGTCCTATGCATGTCATTTTCTGTTTACTGTCTGATCACTGTACCTAAATATTATGTTACATCTTGTCCAACACAGAGAAAGTCTCTTTGAGGAGACACGGCAGATTCATATCAGAGAAATATGACGACAACCAACCAACTCATCAAAATAATGATCGTCATCATTATCTCTCATCAAAATAAGCTAAAATACTACAATGCAGTCTGTCGACATTCGGAATATGATATAATGACATTGACATCATGACGATTCACCTCTCGGATGAAAAGTCCCTTTAAATCAGCCACTGTGGTCGGATCCCCTGATCCCAGACCTGGAGAAAGGCTACCAAGGCAGTTTGGGTTCTAGGCGACGGGGCCAGTCCTGGAGAATGCAGCCCCAATAAAAAGTGCAGTGACCGCCCGCCCGCCCCCCCCCCCTCATAACAACACCATCAGCATCTGCGATTGGCTACTCGCTGTGTCAATCAAGCTTTGCAGGTCATGTGGGTGAGTGAGAGAACCCGCAAACGATCCCATAACAATCCCTCGTAACCAAAACAGAAACGTCCATGCTAAGAGTGCTAACGGCTAACAGCTAACCAGTGCCACGTGGTAGTGCGTCGCCAAACCTTGTATACTGTGCACAGGTGTCAGCGGAGGCTGGCGGAAGCGAGTCCGTCCTCCGATTTCTACCTCCAACAGCCTCCCCTGGCACAGGGTAAATGCTAAGCGCCAAACTGGCAATGCTGTGGGTGAACTAGGTAACACTAGGCCAAGTTAAAAAACCTGAGTATGAAAACGATGGGAAAAAAAAATATGAAAGAAATAAAATAAAATATCTACTTCATCACTAGTCATTAAAACATAGCAGCTAAAAGACTGAAGAAACAAAAAAGACTGGCTGTACACACGCGAGAGAGAAAGGCTGCGAGTCAGTCCTTGAAGAAGCAGGGCTGGCGCCAAATCCGCTTCAATTCACTCAGACCTGCAGATCAACTGAGATTTCAATTCAGGGAACTGAAAATGTGCTCACTGAAAATAAACGGCACCTTTCTCCATTCTTGAATTGGAATCTCAATGAATCTCGTGAGTTGACAGAAAAGAACTGGAGTCAAGTCCCAACCCTGTGGAGCACCACCTCTTCCGCCCTCACTGTCCACCTACATTAGAGGGGTCACTAAGGCACCAGTGCATACATTGCTGCAGAACAACGGCCATTTGATCTGTGCGCTACTTGTACCCCCAAACCTGCCCATTTCCCTCTTCCCCCAATACATACAGATAAACGCCCTCACAGGAATAAAACAAAAACAAAAGTGACATAAATATCAATTTTTCCAAACTTCTCCATTTCCACTTATCAATTATCATCATCACCATTTCTTTAACATTTATTAACTTAGAAATAAAACCCCGCAATTTCTCTGTACAAGCATTGGGAAGAATATGTCTTTTGTTAAAAAGATTTCTGCATTGTTTTTTTTTTGTCAACGAGGCGAGAGAAATCACTTGATGGCTTTGTTGTCGAACTGGAAGAGACCCAGAATGTCCAGCATGGCCTGCTTGATGTTGGCGCCAAAACGGTGAGAGTCCTAGAGAGAGAGGGTAGGAAGAGAAGAGAAGGAAAGAAAGAAAGTGTGAGAGTGGTTGGGAGGGAGAGGAATGTATATTGTACCAACAGAGCAGAGTTGAAAGGAGAGGTAGAGAGGAGAGGAGAGGAGAGGAGGGACAATGCCTTCCGGAGCCTCAGGGCCAAAACTCAGAGGCTCCCCCAGACGATCAGGCTCATGGACAAGCCCAATGTTGACAATTGACTATCATCCCCAAGCACACCCCATGTATACGGACTACGAAAACCTTAAGCGCACAGCCACTTTATTAACTATCTATTATTGCTAATTGCACCAGTGTAACGTGTAGTGTATCCTGTCTTACCTGCAGTATTGTCACCTTTATCTTGTATTATGGCTATTTCCTTATTGTCTGCAAATTGTGACTTTTTAAATATTTTTATATTGAATTATACCTATTGCCTTATGTCTTGTGCTGCAATGTCAGGAACCGATGCCTAAGAATTTTACTCTCTTACACTTGTGTAATGTGAAATAACAATAAACTTGAAACTTGAAACTTGAAGGTAACGCTTGTATGGGATTCAAGCATTGCATGTCATGTTAACTTACAGTTTCAGGGCTCGAGTGCTTGCTGGAGATGTGGAAGTTGATGAGGTTCTCGCCAACGATGATGTAGGACACTCCGTAACCGTCATCAGCCACCTGGAGGACAAACAAGCACAGGTGAGCAGGTCACAGGTGAGCTCTCCTTTAGTGGACTGAGATATAGGCTGTGTTCGAAATGGTATACTAGCATACTGCATACTAGCATACTCAATGAGTATATACTGCATACTGCCTACTAAATTCATAATAAGTAGGCCAAAACCAGCCGACCGTTTACACTGCAGTATGCATACTGCCTCCCAGAATGCATTTCGCACCGGCCGGAGCGGGGAATTCAAATTCCTCCATTTTAAACCTCCATTGGCTAAAATATGTAATTTTGGCTTTACAAGTGTTAACATGTCATTTTATGAAGTTTTAATATGTTTTCAGGCGAGAAAGTAGCCACATATACTCCCAAAATGTGTCCAGTTTATCAAAATAACCCGTTTATATATCTGATCTGACGTTTTTTTCCGTCTTCTGTTCGCTAGCTAGATTACGGCTGCGTTCGTAAATTCGCCCTGGAAATCTGATCAGCACTCATGGAATGCCTCTTGTCCAATCAAATGACCTGGTCCCTTTATGACGTTGAACCCAGTGTGTGCTCCGGCGCTCTCAGAGCGAATTTACGAACGCACCCTGTGTTGCTTACATACCTTCACTTACGGAGTTCGACAGAAACATCGTAACATAATTACAACAAGTTGTAAAATGATTTGGGGGGCCAATATCTTTAGCTAGCTCAGGTAACTAGTATACTATATTGTTGTCTTAGCAGTTGGTAAAAGAACATGATTAAAATAAATATATATGAGCAATAACATATCGTGGGCTTGCTGCAGCAAGCACAATACAACCAACAATACTGGGATCATTCGTGATTGGGCTACAAGCAGTCAAATACTAGGCGAACGTGTGTGTAAGACACGAATAAACTTGGATTTCATGCATTTGAAGTGGCATATTTGTAATCATGACGACGTAGACATGTCTAAGAATGCATTTCACCATGTTAATTCCCAGTATGAATGAATGAATGAATGAATGAATGGTCTTTATTGTCATTAATATAGTACAGGTACCATACAACGAAATTTGGGAGGGGGGGGCTCCCCTGGTGCTAGGAAAAAAATACTAAAAACAAGAAGGGAAAAGAGCTGGTTTACATAAATAAAGGCTATATACACTATCCACTATACTATACTATACAAATAAAACACTGTGCTGTACTCATATTGCACATAGTATAGGTTGTCATATTGCACATAGTATTATTGCACATTCATTTAAAGTGTCGCAGTTTGCAGGTTTGAAATGTTCACAGTTGTGTTTCAGTATTGCACTTGATTACAATCTAGTAGCTGCCATCAAATTGTCTAGATTGTCCAGGGCCTAGAACCTAGGTCTTTGCTGTGTTCAGGGCCTGAATGGCCCTAGGGTAGAAGCTGAGCTTCAGTCTATTTGTCCTTGCGGACATGGTCCTGAACCGCCTGCTCGAGGGCAGCCGAACAAAGTGTTCGTTCCCAGGGTGGGATGGGTCTCTGTATAGTGAAAATACCACCGCTCATCCGTGATCAGACTTAGCTGGGGTGCTGCAGCTGAAGAGTATCAAAAAGAGTGCAAAAAAGCAGCATCTGCGCACTCAAACGTCATATCTAGTATGAGTAGTATGCTAGTATGCCATTCCGAACACAGCCATAGTATACAGTCAGAATATACACTCAACGAGCACTTTACGAGGAACACCTGCATGCCCAATGCATGGTGTGATTGCTTTCTTGGCACACTTTGGGCTTGTTAATATCAATCAATCAATCAATTAATCAACCATCCCCCTTCACAGGCACAATGTACCCATCTTCTAATGGCTACTTCCAGCATGATAATGCACCGTGTCACAAAGCAAAAGTTGTCTCATACTGGTTTCATGAACATGACAACGAGTTCAGTGGCCTTCCCAGTCACCGGATCTGAATACAATAGAACATCTTTGGGACGTGGTAGAACGGGAGATTCACAGCTTGAAAGTGAACCTGAAAAATCGGCAGGAATTGTGTGTCATCGTGGACCAGAAACGTTTCCAAAGTCTTGTGGAATCAGTGCCACAAAGAATTGAGGCTGTTTTGAAAAGGGAAGGCCTTACTTAGTATTAGCATAGTGTTCCTAATAAAGTACTCAGTGAGTGTATATACTTGTTTTGCTAGTATTTTTTTGCTTTTATTTTATGCAATTTGAGGTTATTATGGTATAATGAGAAGTGTTTTATACATGTAGTACATTATAATAACCATGGGGGGGCAGTGAACGCTTGGTTCACACGGAAAGCTTCACCTCAGCAGCACGGGTGCGTGGCGGAACTGCTGCGGCTGCTGAGGTTGACCTCCTTGGTGTGAACCGGCCCTAAGAGAGCCAGTGTGTGAGGGGGGGGGGGGGTGGGTACAGTGTGTGAGTGTCTGGGGGGGGTACAGTGTGTGAGGGGGGGGGGGGTACAGTGTGTGAGTGTCTGGGGGGGGTACAGTGTGTGAGTGTCTGGGGGGGGTACAGTGTGTGAGTGTCTTGGGGGGGGTACAGTGTGTGAGTGTCTGGGGGGGGTACAGTGTGTGAGTGTCTGGGGGGGGGTACAGTGTGTGAGGGGGGGGGGTACAGTGTGTGAGTGTCTGGGGGGGGTACAGTGTGTGAGTGTCTGGGGGGGGTACAGTGTGTGAGTGTCTGGGGGGGGTACAGTGTGTGAGTGTCTGGGGGGGGTACAGTGTGTGAGTGTCTGGGGGGGGTACAGTGTGTGAGTGTCTGGGGGTGGGGGGGGTACAGTGTGTGAGTGTCTTGGGGGGGGTACAGTGTGTGAGTGTCTGGGGGGGGTACAGTGTGTGAGTGTCTTGGGGGGGGTGGTACAGTGTGTGAGTGTCTTGGGGGGGTACAGTGTGTGAGTGTCTTGGGGGGGGTGGTACAGTGTGTGAGTGTCTTGGGGGGGTACAGTGTGTGAGTGTCTTGGGGGGGGTACAGTGTGTGAGTGTCTGGGGGGGGGGGGGGGTACAGTGTGTGAGTGTCTGGGGGGGGTACAGTGTGTGAGTGTCTGGGGGGGGTACAGTGTGTGAGTGTCTGGGGGGGGGTACAGTGTGTGAGTGTCTTGGGGGGGGGTACAGTGTGTGAGTGTCTGGGGGGGGGGGGTGTCGGGGGGGGGGTACTCACCGGGCCGAAGCCTCCTCCAGAGGACACGTACTCTGGGTGCTCCTTCAGGTCGAACAGCTCCACCTGCTGGAGGGGAGTCTGGCTGGTGGACAGCCTCCAGGGGGCAGACAGAACCTGTAACACACACACACACACACACACACACACACACACACACACACACCATTAGATAGTGTTCATCAAGTCTTCAACAAGAACATATAGGTGCTGAATTACTGTACAGAAGTAATCCAACTACCTTCCTGAGTTACAACAGAGTGCAAGCATTTGATTCTAATCAAATCCCTAACCCTCAGGAAGGGATAGTCCACTCCCAGGTACTATCCATCCCTATCACCCCTAACACCCCATCACCCCTAGCAACCCCCATAACCCCCTCACCCACCTCCTTCAGGAAGGGGGAGTCGACCCCCAGGTACTTGGAGACAACGTAGAGGCAGAAGAGGTGGCGGTCGATGCCCTTCCCGGTCATGGCCAGGCGGTACAGGTTCTGGTGCTGCTCGGCCGCCTCCTTCAGCAGCCGCATGCACTCCTCGTTCTGAGGGCAAGAACAGAGGGATGAGGAGAGGTAGAAGGAAAGAAAGGGAGGGATGACAGGACAGGACAGGTGTAAGTGTCGGTGGGAGTTATTTAACCTTTGTTTATATCCAGGTTACCAGCTCAGTGGTGGCCTTGCGGTTAGAGCGTCCCACCCTGAGATTGGGAGGTCGTGAGTTTGATCCCCGGCCGAGTCATACCAAAGACTATAAAAACGGTACCCGATGCCTCCCTGCTTGGCACTCAGCATTAAGGGTTGGATTGGGGGTAAGACCCTGTGACATACCAGCGTCATGTCCAGGGGGTGTACTTGCACATCGAGCCGCCTCACGCTACGGAAACAGGAGATAGGCTCCTGCCGCCTAAGGGCCATTAGGCTCGAGAACCATCGGTTCTAAAGGCTGCCTACTTACCTTCCTCATACAGGTTAGTCTCATTGAGGTAAAAGAAAATCTCTTCAGGCTACACCTTAACTGTCCCTCCTTAGACCTCTTCATCCCCTCTACCCCCCTGTACAGTTTCTCTACCGTACATAAAATATATTGAACAAATAAATAAATCCTAATTCTTCCTTCGTCAAGCAGTAAGACAGCCAATGGCCCCTGATTGGCTGAGGGTAAAAGCCCCATTCTGACCAATGGACAGGGTGGTTTGGGGGGGTTGTTTGTGCCCCTCACCGTCTCCTTGTTGATCATGGCGCGGACGAAGGCGCAGGTCTGCATGGTGCAGGAGCGCACCGTCTCCGTACGGCCCTCTCTGAACAGGCGCGTCATGGATGCCTCGTAGGTCAGACAGAACTTCCCCTTGTCCTGGAGAGGGAGGGGAGAGGGGGGGAGGGAGGGGAGAGGGGGGAGGGAGGGGAGAGAAAGAGAGGGGGGGGAGGGAGGGGAGAGAAAGAGAGGAGAGAGAGAGAGAGACACAGGACACATGGGAGAGAGACACACACACACACACAGACAGACACACAATTAGCTTCATAACACTGTTACTTTCGATTGTACCAAAGATGTCGTTGGCGATCAACGACAGTTCCTCCATCATGACTAAATATAGTTTAATTTACATCACCTACCCTGTAGTGAGACAGACAGACACCTACCCTGTAGTGAGACAGACACCTACCCTGTAGTTAGACAGACAGACAGACAGACACCTACCCTGTAGTGAGACAGACAGACAGACAGACACCTACCCTGTAGTGAGACAGACAGACAGACACCTACCCTGTAGTGAGACAGACAGACAGACACCTACCCTGTAGTCAGACAGACAGACAGACAGACAGACACCTACCCTGTAGTGAGACAGACAGACAGACACCTACCCTGTAGTGAGACAGACAGACAGACAGACAGACAGACACCTACCCTGTAGTGAGACAGACAGACAGACAGACAGACACCTACCCTGTAGTGAGACAGACAGACACCTATCATGTAGTGAGACAGACAGACACCTATCATGTAGTGAGACAGACAGACAGACACCTACCCTGTAGTTAGACAGACAGACACCTACCCTGTAGTGAGACAGACAGACAGACAGACACCTACCCTGTAGTGAGACAGACAGACAGACAGACACCTACCCTGTAGTGAGACAGACAGACAGACAGACACCTACCCTGTAGTCAGACAGACAGACACCTACCCTGTAGTGAGACAGACAGATAGACAGACACCTACCCTGTAGGGAGACAGACAGACAGACAGACAGACACCTACCCTGTAGTGAGACAGACAGACACCTACCCTGTAGTGAGACAGACAGACAGACACCTACCCTGTAGTGAGACAGACAGACAGACACCTACCCTGTAGTGAGACAGACAGACAGACAGACACCTACCCTGTAGTGAGACAGACAGACAGACAGACACCTACCCTGTAGTGAGACAGACAGACAGACACCTACCCTGTAGTGAGACAGACAGACAGACAGACAGACACCTACCCTGTAGTGAGACAGACAGACAGACAGACAGACACCTACCCTGTAGTGAGACAGACAGACAGACAGACAGACAGACACCTACCCTGTAGTGAGACAGACAGACAGACAGACAGACAGACACCTACCCTGTAGTGAGACAGACAGACAGACAGACAGACAGACACCTACCCTGTAGTGAGACAGACAGACAGACAGACACCTACCCTGTAGTGGGCCAGCTGCAGGGCTATCTGGATGAAGGCGTCTGGACTGGTCTTGCACTTCTTGATCACGCCCTTCCCAAAGATGTCGAAGGGGAAGATGTGTGAGTCCACGTCGTCGGCCAGGGCGGTGGCCAGCTTCAGAGAGCTCTGGATCACATCCTGGCACTGCGGGGTCAGGAGAGAGAGTGGGGAATTTACTTTTACGCCAATACACAAAATCACAGCCACGTGACACTTTGGAAGTGCACCGCTCGCATCGGTGATAGCGGTCGTTCCTCAGAGCTGCCAGCAGGGGGCAGTCACAGTTCAGGTAATAGTGTAGTCCCTTCTCACCTCGACAGGGATGTCCCACTGCAGCTTGTGGGGTCCAGGCAGGTTGGGGTGGGGCTCCCCTCTGCAGTGGCCTTCCTCAGTGTAGCCTAGCTTCAGAGGGTCCATGCACAGGACATGCTGCAACACACACACACACACACACACACAGACACACACACACACACAGACAGAGACACACACAGACAGAGACACACACAGACACACACACACACACACACACACACACACACACAGACACACACACACACACACACACACACACACACACAGTGTTTTAGCCTACAGCTAAGAGATAGATACTACTGACACAAGAGTCACGGTGACACATAATTAGCAGACACCCTTGTGTGTGGCGTTCAATCATTGATGTGATTGGCTGTGCTGTGGTGTGTCACACTCTTTTCACAGCACAGAGACAGCTATGGTGAAAATCACAAATGACCTACTAATGGCAGCCGATTCTGGGCTCTTAAACATACTTGTGCTTCTCGATCTGTGTGCAACCTTTGATACCATCTCACATAACATCCTCCTAGATAGATTAGCCTCCATTGGAATCACTGGCCCCCCCCATGACTGGTTTACATCATACCTCTCTGGCCGCACTCAGTTTGTCCAGCTCAAAAATCTAAAATCACCGCTCACTCCCGTCACCACCGGTGTTCCCCAGGGATGTTCTGGGCCCCCTCCTATTCATAATCTACCTCCTACCCCGTGGCAATATCTTCAGGAAATTCGGACTTCAGTTTCATTGCTACGCAGATGACACCCAACTCTAACTATCCACTAAGCCAAAGTCCACCCTCCCACCCACTGCCCTCTCCGACTGTTCGCTGGAAATCAAATCCTGGTTCTCAACCAACTTCCTAAAACTTAACAGTGATAAAACAGTAGGGATGCTCCGATCTGGATTTTTGGGGCCGATACCGATCACCGATTTTTTTCCTCAAGATCTACCGATACCGATCTTTTTTTAAATACATAACTGTAGGCCTACTGACTGGATAATAGCCTACATATATTTTGCTTTTTAGACAAAAGTCTTGATCCATTAGGCAACAAGCAAACACAGACCCAAGTCAGTCGATATGGCTGTATAAAAGACATCATAAACGTGGCCTTCATGGTTTACATACGCAGGGGTGCAAACTGGCGAAGGACCAAAAAGGTGACACTTTTTTTTTGTCCGTAGATGGTTAGCTCTATCATTAACAGTGGTCTAACAATGATGCGTGTGTAAGTAGCGATGGCCCTGACCGTAACACCCGCATAATTAATGTAAGCAACCTGTTCCTAAATTAATTATGCGGGTTCCTGCAGGTTTCAACAAGTTACATTTAAGACCTTTATAAGAACACTTTTAATAGGTTTTAAGACCTATTGAGCAAGTATTGGTATTAGACTCACATTCATTGATTATTTTCATTAGCAATGCTGGGTGATCTGTTCTGTTGCATATAGAACAATGATAATGTAAGTTACCGTATTTTCCGCACTATAAGGCACACTTAAAAGCCTTTAATTTTCCAAAAAAACGACAGTGCGCCTTATAATCCGGAGCGCATTATATATGGATCAATTGGTTAATTGGTTGATCCATACTGGTTGTACACGGCGCTCAAGGCGCTCTGTCAAAATGTTTCAGTACGGCTGGTAAACTAGAAAGCCGCACCGCTTGCAGCATTACGGTAAGAAGACTAAACAGAGTTTCCGAGGGAACAAAGCGAGATGGCCACAGTTAGAGGACAAACTCGAACAGTGGGTTGTTGAACAGAGAGCAGCAAGTAGAAGCGTCTCTACAGTCACTATTCGAATGAAGGCAACAGCGCTAGCACGGGACATGAACATCGATGAATTTCGAGGCGGTCCTTCTTGGTGCTTTCAACTTGAAGTTTTAAAGTACCCACTCGATATAATAAACAACAGTTTAACGATCACTAAACACTTATAATTTGTGTATTGGATTCATTATTCTCGTTTGCCGGAGGCTACCGGTAAGGGAGGGTTGACTTGTAAACATACTTTCGTTTTAGCTCGTGTTCAAAAGTAAGAACTGTGTGTTCATCTATTTGTGTAGTTATGTGTTTTTAGCATGTCGATGTTCTCCCAGAATGTTGTCATGTTATTAAAATACAGTTTAGACCTTCGTAGCGATGTGTTTTGTTAGCAGCGTTCGTAGCTGTGGCTGCGTTCAGAGTGACTTTTCTCCCATTCAGTGTTTGAGGTGAACCAACATTCAAATACGCCTGTCGTGTTCAATCTTTCTCTGATTTGAATGTATGACACATCATTTGAAAGCTTACAATCTGTAGTTTAAGCATGTGTAAAAACTGAAAAATGACGTTGCACATTTCACCAGGAGCTGTCACATATTGGTTGTTGGTTATAATTGTATAGCCTATTGGTTGTTTTCTGGTGTTGTTTTATTGTTTTGCTCTGTTTGTAGTCTACTTGATGTATTTTTATCAACTGTTAAATCACCACAGCGGTTAATCCACTAATAGAGATAATACTAGATTGAAAATGCCTGTAGCCACTCTAGCTCGTGGTCGCAGCTATTGCGAATTGCTATTCACGCGAGTCAGCTGTGAATCACCACAGGTCCTTGACGCTTGTTGCAAAAATGGATGACGAACGGCTGATACTTGAGGTGGAAAAATATATTTTTTTGACAGTGGAGCAGGTAGAACGTTGACGGTGACAACGCTCAGGTGGAGCATGGACAACGGGAAGTTGACACAACACCGATGGAGAGGTGATGCAACGCAGTAGGTGGAGCTTGGGCGTAACACAACCCAAACGTTTGACAGCAGTATCTTCTATTCTATGCGCCTTATAATCCGGTGCGCCCTGTATATGAAAACAGTTCTAAAATAGGCCATTCATTGAAGGTGCGCCTTATAATCCGGTGCGCCTTATAGTGCGGAAAATACGGTAGCCTACTTTATCAATTCTTGATTCATTTCCATTGCTTCTCAACACAATACTAGATATAATAGCATAAATAACAGAATAAACTCACACACTTACTTACACTGCACTTACTTGCCTGCATACTGAGATATGGCACACACACACACACACACACACACACACACACACACACCTCTCACAGGTACACACACACCTCTCACAGGAGGGCCACACACACACACACACACACCTCTCACAGGTACACACACACCTCTCACAGGTACACACACACCTCTCACAAGAGGGCCACACACACACACACACACACACACACACACACACACACGTACAGCTACACACACACGCTATATTTACTAAAACACACACACTGCTACCACTGCAAGTTTGAAGAAATTATAACTTCACATGCCTACAGTCGAATCGCCTCCTACGGCGATTATCATATCGTGGCCTCTTGTCTTATCATTTCACATGGCAACATATCAGGGTTTTGGGCGCAGCTTAACGTTGTACATTTATTTTATTAGAATGCTCGTCCATTAACCAATGTCACACAAGCAATAAGTGCAAGTTTTGATGTTGTCTCTCACCCGCACGCGTCATATTCCCACGCAGTGGGTCTGGCGACAATAATACATTGTCCGGTCTGACTTTTTAAATAAAAATAAAAGCGATTCTACGCAAGTCTAAAGCACACAGAAGCCATTAAAAAGGTTTCTTTTTAAAGTCTCGCCCTGTGTCTGATCCTGATGTTATAGAAGCACCGTAGCAGCATGGTAGAAGCGAGGTAAAGGGGGACGCGAGACAGTCTAGGGCTGCGTTCGTAAATTCGCTCTGAGAGCGCCGGAGCGCACAATGGGCTCAACGTCATAGAGGGACCAAGTAATTTGATTGGACAAGAGGCATTCCATGAGTGCTGGTCAGATTTCCAGAGCGAATTTACGAACGCAGCCTAGAACTACACCACTCACCGACTCGTTGTTTTTTGTTGTTGTAAAGTACCCACTCAATATAATAAACAACAGTTTAACGATCACTAAATACTTTATGGATTGGATTCACCATTCTCGTTTGCCATAGACTACTGTTTGGTAAGGCTTTTGTAAATATTTTTGTTTTGGGACGTGTTTGTGTTTGGGGCTGTATGATAAAAAAAATACCGCTTCTCTTGAAATCACTCTCCAGCTCCTATGACGCTTTGAGGTCAATGCATAATTTTTTTGGGTGAACTACCGTAATAACCCTAAATGGTTAGAGAGTGCAACGTATCTGCTTTCAGAAACTGTTGGATTTTTTTCGATTGCACATAATAGTTCAAGAATTACGATAGTTTGAACGAACCCTGTAAAATCCTGTTGAGAAGTAACGTTTTCCCACAATAAAATAACTTAAAAGATCGGCTTTTGCGATCGGCCATTTTTGCCGATCACCGATCGAGTCATTTGGAGTGAAATCGGCCGATTTAAATCGGTGGCCGATAAATCGGAGCATCCCTATAAAACAGAGGTTCTCCTCGTTGGCACTAAATCCACCTTAGCTAAACCTCACAGCTTCTCCTTTACCATTGAACCATACCATACCAACTCCACAGTCTCCCCTTCCCCTCAGGTTAAGAGTCTGGGTGTCGTCCTGGACAGCACATTATCTTTCGAATCACACATCAACAATGTCACTCGGTCTGCATATTTCCACCTAAGCAACATTAATCGTCTCCGTCCATCACTTACACCCTCCAGCACCGCCATTCTTGTCCATGCCCTGGTCACATCCTGTATAGACTACTGCAATGCCATCCTCTTTGGTCTCCCACACAAATGTCTCCATAAACTTCAACTGGTCCAGAACTCACCTGCACTAGAACTCATTACTAGAACTCCCTCCATTGACCATAACACTCCAGTTCTCCAACAACTTCACTGGCTCCCCATTAAATTCCGTATTCATTTTAAGATTCTCCTTCTCACCTTTAAGGCTCTCCATAACCTAGCACCCTCAAACCTCTCTGAACTCCTTCTTAGTCACACTCCCTCCCGTAGTCTCAGATCTCCTCTGCCAACCAACTTGTCATCCCTTCTGCCCACCTGACTACTATGGGATCTAGAGCCTTTAGCCGTTCTGCTCCCCGCCTCTGGAACTCTCTGCCACCTAACATACGTAATATTGACACTCTCTCCACTTTCAAATCCAGTCTTAAAACACACCTTTTCACAATGGCTTACTTGGTTTGATCTGCTGTATTTTGTTTGTTGTTATATCTGACTTTGCTGTTTTATCTCACTTTGCTTTGTTGACTATGATGTTTTGATATGTGGTTTTACCTACAGTATGTAAGGTGTCCTTGAGAGCCTTGAAAGGCGCCCATAAATAAAATGTATTATTATTATTATTATTCTTACCTCCCAGAGATGGCCTATGATTGGTGCGTCCGCCCAGGCGTGCTCGGCGTTCAGGCCCATGGTGCCGTTCTTGAAGACGATGAGGTTGAAGGACTTGTCAAACCATCTGAAGACAGGAAGACAACATAGTCCACGTTTATGAGAGCGCCGTATTCAGTCATACAGATGTCAGGTTCGGGTTACTTTATTTGACTGACATATTGTCATGCATTCAACTGTTGGAAATTTGGTATTTCTGCTCTAGGCGCAGGGTCAGACATATTCGGCGCCCCTGTAGCAATTAGGGGTTAAGTGCCTTGCTCAAGGGCACATGCAAGCTCCCTCCCGAGGCGGGGATTTGTTTTGCAGTAAACGAGTCATCCATGTTGACACATATTTACAACACAGACAGTAGACAAACAAAATAAAAGTACTAGAAGTAAAAGAAAAAGAAAACAATGAAATAATCTGTGCAATGTTGCTACGGCTTGTTTATCTGAGTGACGGCTGCTGGAACAAAGGTATTTTTATACCGCTTTGTTCTGCACTTGGGACTATAAACCTTCACCCGGAAGGGAGAAGCTGAAAGTCTACCGTGTAAAGTGGAGAGTCGTCATTTAAAATGGACCCAGGGACACTGGGTTAAGCTGTCACTCACCAATCAGCCGACTAGACTATTTGACCATTTCTTCTTAAAGGATAGGTTTCCGAACCATGACACCAAAGAAAGAAATGACCACTATATAGCCTACATGTCATATGTCATGATTGCTATGTAGCCTATGTGCCAGATGTCATGACCTTTATGTAGCCTACATGTCAGATGTCATGACCTCTATGTAGCCTACATGTCAGATGTCATGACCTCTATGTAGCCTACATGTCAGCTGTCATGACCTCTATGTAGCCTACATGTCAGATGTCATGACTGCTCTGTAGTCTACTGTATGTAGTCTGTGTGTCCTCAGGCTTGGTTCTACAGACTCACCTGTCATTGCACTTTCCGTGGAGGAGGGACTTGGCGTAGCTGTCCAAAGACTTGACTGGGTTGTCTGCATCGAAGGCTTGCTCCGACTCGTCCAGGGTTACGCAGAAGGCGGCCTTCTCGATGGCGTCCAGCGACGACTTGTTCCTCCCTTTGCTGAAGTACTTGTCGCGTGCGTTCGCCCACGGTGTCCTGGTGGGGCGTGGCCGGCGTTCAAAGGACAGAAAACAAGAAACCGATCAGGACGATGGATCGGCGTGAGTCCCATCAAGCTCCATTCTCACTGAATCGCGGAAAGTCTTTTCTGTTTTCCGTGAGGTACGAAGGAAAGACTTTGGAGATTCTGCCTTTGCGTTTACAGCAGACACGTGGGTCAAATCTCGCAAAGTCTTTCGTTGACTCCTCGCGTCCTCACCGTCTTCTCAAACCCCATTGGAGAAGAAGATCTGAAGGGAGGAGCCTGGGACCTTCTCCTCCAATGGGGTTTCCCTTCGTTGAGAAGGAAGCGAGGAGAGAGGACGAGAGGAATCAAAAGAAAGACTTGTGACATGTGACCAATGTGTCCTGCTGCGACACAAAGGCACAATCTCCAAAGTCTCTCCTTGATGCCTCACGTCCTCTCTGCTCACCTGGTCTCAAGGAAAGGCCTTTGAGATTTAACCATGGAACGTTCGTACTTCACGAAGAAACCTGACAACATGGACTGACTTATTCCAAAGCGCTTTACCATAGCCTCTCATTTCACCCATTCACTCACAAATGGCGGCAAGCTACCGTGCAAGGTGCCGGCCCGCTCATTGGGAGCAATTTTGGGGGCCCAAGGACACAGACATGTGACCATGTCAGCGGGGGTCGAACCGCTGATCTGCCGACCTTGCGATCGTTAGACGCCGGCTCTACCTCCTGCGCCACAGACGCCCCCCCCACATTGTCTGATCTCCCTTTCATCTCATCTCAGGGATCCTAAACCAACAAACATTTTTGTTGCACATCGACATCCACTTCCTGTCCCGTGCGCCCCACCCACCTCTCGCCGGCGGTGAGCGCGGCCAGCGCCTCTTCTCCGGGTTGCGGCTCCGACCCGTCCGCCAGGATCCTCTCCATCTGCTGCTCGATCTCCCGCGGCAACAGCAGGCGTCCGTCATAGAACACCCACACCTTAAAGAAACGCCCCTTATGGTACACGGCGATGTGCTTACTGTTGTTCACGTGCTGAATGACATCTGAAGGGGGGGGGGCGGAGAGAGAGAGAGAGGGAGAGAAAGAAAGATGGAAAAGTGTGGGGGGATTTGCGCAAGGATAAGCAGGCTTGTATATAACCACGCCTGTAAACACCGTAACCATAGATACCATTAGGATAAGGAGGATGTCACTGGTAAACACCGTAACCATAGATACCATTAAGGTAAGGAGGATGTCACTGGTAAAAGCTCTCATGGGAGCAAGAAGGGAGGGCGGAACTGAAGAGGAGACAGGAATTTCACAGAGTTTTACAGCATAAAGACAGGGGTTGGACTTGGATGTTGTCGAATTAGCACAGTATCGATGGAACAGTAATTTATATAATTGATTTCAATTAATTGACTGAAAATTACAAAAGCATGTCTGGGTTATCCTTATGATAAAAACTCTGTGAAATACCACCAAAGCACCATATACTGGACATTTGAAAAGTCAACATTAATTGATCATATATTTTGGAGGCAGCTGATTTTCTTATTCAAGTGAACACTTTTCACAGGACATTCAGTTTGAATAAGAAAACGACAAAAAGGGGGGCTTGTTCATTGGACCTAAGAACTAAAGCAGACCGACAAAGACAAGCAGGTGGGAGGGGGGATGGAACGTGGCAATGAATTTCGGGGAGGTCCAAACGGTTGTTTGAGGAGCACCACTTCTAAACATGTTATTACCACTTCTAAACATGTTATTACCACTTCTAAACATGTTATTACCACTTTATAAACATGTCAATTACCGATGAACATGCTGATCAGTTAATCGTTCTTCTCTGCGACAGAAACGTCACGGTGGTGCTCAGAGTGGTCAAACAAGCGTTTGGCCGTTTAGGGGGGGGGATGGAGGAAGGGGAGGGGACAGGCTATGTTAGGGTCACTTCCCTTGGAGCTTTGGCCCAAACACAACACCTTGCTCTCAGGGGGGTATTCCATCAACGTCGCTAAAGGACAATCCAGGCTTTTTGATAAGTCTCACGAGAGCCTGGATTGTCCTCTAGCGACATTGATGGAATACCCCCCAGGTAACACCTTGCTCCCAGGTAACACCTTGCACCCAGGTAGCGTATGTATGCTTACTATAACTTGTACTTTTCAGTAACTTCCTCTCAATTTGGGGATATGTGGATCGGAGGTAGCCTGGGACTCATTAACGCTATATTGTAGCTTTGACGAAGCTGCCTGAAGCAGAAACACTAATTTTAGGTGATAAAAACAATAATGTCTGACATTTAAGCATTTGATAATATCGATAAATCCGTTCATGTCATACATTTATATTTAACTTCTTGAGAGTAAAATGTTTCCGTACACAATCTCCAGAGAGCCCCCACACAACATGGACCGTGTCATCAGAGTATACACTTCATACTGATACAGAATCATGACTAGACACTCCAAATGAGTAAGAAAGAGTTTTTTTTAAATCTCCATTCCGTTAATTTCGAGGCGGAACGTTAGTCCATGCAACAGGAGTCCTCTATGGACAGATCATGTTCATGCTGGTTATTATAAATAATAAGACAATGGATTTTCACATCATCAGGATCAACTGACGTCCAAACAGGGTTTTAAAAGGCACACAGACAGAAGCCCTACTCATGTACAGTGGGTTCGGAAAGTATTCAGACCCCCTTAAATCTTTCACTCTTTGTCATATTGCAGCCATTTGCTAAAATCAATTAATTTCATTTTTTCCCTCGTTCATGCACACACAGCACCCAATATTGTCAGAAAAACACAGACTTGTAGACATTTTTGCAGATTTATTACAAAATAAACACTGAAATATCACATGGCCATAAGTATTCAGACCCTTTGCTGTGACACTTGTATATTTAACTCAGGTGCTGTCCAACTCTTCTGATCATCCTTGAGATGGGCCTACACCTTCCTTGGAGTCCAGCTGTGCTTAAATATATAGATTGGACATGATTGGGAAAAGCACACACCTGTCAATAGAAGACCTTACAGCTCACAGTGTAAAGTCAGAGCAAATGAGAATCATGAGGTCGAAGGAACTGACTGAAGAGCTGAGAGACAGAATTGTGGCAAGGCACAGATCTGGCCGAGGCTACAAAAAAATGTCTGTTGCACTTAAGGTTCCTAAGAGCACAGTGGCCTCCATAATCCTTAAATGGAAGAAGTTTGGGATGACCAGGACTCTTCCTCGAACTGGCCGTCCGGCCAAACTGAGCATCCGGGGGAGAAGAGCCTTGGTGAGAGAGGTAAAGAAGAACCCAAAGATCACTCTGGCTGAGCTCCAGAGATGCAGCGGGGAGATGGGACAAAGTTCTAGAAAGACAACCATCACTGCAGCCCTCCATCAGTCGGGGCTTTATGGCAGAGTGGCCCGACGGAAGCCTCTTCTCAGTGCAAAACACATGAAAGCCCGCATCGAGTTTGCCAAAAAACACCTGAAGGACTCCCAGACTCTGAGAAATAAAATTCTCTGGTCTGATGAGACCAGAATCGAACTTTTTGGTCTTAATTCTAAGCGGTATGTGTGGACAACACCTGGCACTGCTCATCACCTGCCTAATACCATCCCTACAGTGAAGCATGGGGGTGGCAGCATCATGCTGTGGGGGTGTTTTTCAGCTGCAGGGACAGGACGACTGGTTGCAATTGAAGGAAAGATGAATGCAGCCAAGTACATTGATATCCTGGACAAAAACCTTTTCCAGAGTGTTCACGACCTCAGAATGGGCCGAAGGTTCACCTTCCAACAAGACAATGATCCCAAGCACACAGCTAAAATAACGAAGGAGTGGTTTCAGAACAACTCTGTGAATGTTCTTGAATGGCCGAGCCAGAGTCCTGACATAAATCCAATTGAGCATCTCTGGAGAGACCTGAAGATGGCTGTCCACCAACGTTCACCATCCAACCTGACAGAACTGGAGAGGATCTGCAAGGAGGAATGGCAAAAGATCCCCAAATCCAGGTGTGAAAAACTTGTTGGATCATTCCCAAGAAGACTCGTGGCTGTATTGGCTCATAAAGGTGCTTCTACTCAATACAGAGCAAAGGGTCTGAATACTTATGGCCATGTGATATTTCAGTGTTTATTTTGTAATAAATCTGCAAAAATGTCTACAAGTCTGTGTTTTTCTGACAATATTGGGTGCTGTGTGTGCATGAACGAGGAAAGAAATGAAATTAACTGATTTTAGCAAATGGCTGCAATATGACAAAGAGTGAAAAATGTAAGGGGGTCTGAATACTTTCCGAACCCACTGTATATTAGAATAGAACACTGCTTAAGTGTTACTACAAATGACTTAACACTCAACAGTTCCTACAGAGGACTTAAGTCTTTTTACTACTACTACTGCTGCTGCTACTACTACCGTACTACTACTACTACTACTACTACTACTACTACTACACTAAATTCAATTGAACGTGAGGCATTTATGCGAAGAGAGTGTGCTGTTTTGACTCGCAATGGTATGAATGTCGTAAAAGTCAGGTTCATTGGAGGACAGGACTAGACCGGATCAGTGAGGTTACTTCTGTTCCTCCTGACTGAACTTAGAACTTCCTGGTAAACCCCCGTTCATGGCACACGCCTCAAGGTAACTTCCTTGTAGCTCTTATCACCCAATGGCTGTCTGCCATCTCAGCAATCATTCATGGATCAAAAACAAGTGTGTAAGCGTCCTAGTAGGGGTGTGTCAGGAACGTTCGCTCACCAGGGGAGGCAGATATCGGACGACGGGCTCATTGGAATGAACAGAATGAGGAAAGTTATCAAACGAGTGTACACGCATTACAAACAGTCCGTCCTCTGATGTCTTCTTCCACCGTAGTTCACTCACATTTCTAATTTAATCTTCTAAAGGCTATAATTATACAATGTAAGTTTATATCATCTGGCAAACCTACCATACAGTATATCTAACAACATCTTTCGGGTGCCAAACTCAAGCAGCTCTCTAACCATCTGACTGACTACAGTCATCCCAAACAAACAACACATTTCAAAAAAATACTCATTTGGGTACCTAAATAAGTAACTAAATTACAAGCCTAGCACAGTTAATGTTCAAGCCTTACTCCACTCAAAACACCTTTCAATTATGAATAACTTACACTACATAATGCCCTGAGCCTTACTGACATGCACACTGCAAGTCTTCACCATGTGTACACGCCCACATGCAGTATTATTATCATCACCATATATCGTTCAAATCCTTCATTAATTAATTAATCTTAAATTATCAGAAAAAAGTTGCCAAAAAAATGTGAGGAGGGAGGGAGGGAGGGTTGGAGGAGTTGGGGAAGGAGGAGGAAGAGGGAGGGAGGGAGGGGGTTGGAGGAGTAGGGGGAGGAGGGAGGGAGGGGGAGGTGGAGGGAGGGAGGGGGTTGGAGGAGTAGGGGGAGGGGGGAGGGGGGAGGAGGGGGAGGTGGAGGAGGGAGGGAGGGAGGGGGGTTGGAGGAGTAGGGGGAGGGGGGAGGGAGGGAGGGAGGGAGGGGGGTTGGAAGAGTAGGGGGAGGAGGGAGGGGGTTGGAGGAGTAGGGGGAGGAGGGAGGGGGGAGGAGGAGTAGGGGGAGGAGGGAGGGAGGGAGGGGGAGGTGGAGGGAGGGAGGGGGTTGGAGGAGTAGGGGGAGGGGGGAGGGAGGGAGGGGGTTGGAGGAGTAGGGGGAGGAGGGAGGGAGGGGGTTGGAGGAGTAGGGGGAGGAGGGAGGGGGTTGGAGGAGTAGGGGGAGGAGGGAGGGGGAGGGAGGAGTAGGGGGAGGAGGGAGGGGGTTGGAGGAGTAGGGGGAGGTGGAGGGAGGGAGGGGGGTTGGAAGAGTAGGGGGAGGAGGGAGGGAGGAGTAGGGAGGGAGGGAGGGGGTTGGAGGAGTAGGGGGAGGAGGGAGGGAGGAGTAGGGAGGGAGGGAGGGGGTTGGAGGAGTAGGGGGAGGAGGGAGGGGGTTGGAGGAGTAGGGGGAGGAGGGAGGGGGTTGGAGGAGTAGGGGGAGGTGGAGGGAGGGAGGGGGGTTGGAAGAGTAGGGGGAGGAGGGAGGGAGGGGGAGGTGGAGGGAGGGAGGGGGGTTGGAAGAGTAGGGAGGGAGGGAGGGAGGGGGAGGGAGGGAGGGGGTTGGAGGAGTAGGGGGAGGAGGGAGGGAGGGGGAGGTGGAGGGAGGGAGGGGGTTTGGAAGAGTAGGGGAGGGAGGAGAAGGAGGAGGGAGGGAGGGGGGGTTTGAAGAGTAGGGGAGGGAGGAGAAGGAGGAGGAGGAGGGAGGGAGGGGGGGTTTGAAGAGTAGGGGAGGGAGGAGGAGGAGGAGAAGGCGGCGCCACTAAGACTCTACCTGTGTCTACCCCTGGGGTGCGACTGGTGTTGAACATACGCTCGTATTGGGAGGAGCACATGGGGATAGTGTTTAGGAGCATGAGCTGAAAAGCAAGAAGGGGAGGAGGAGGAGAGTCACAACACAGAGAGATGATGACACACTACCTCTCTCTACACCTCCACCCACCGGAGAGCAGGAGGCACACCTAGGGGAAGGGGGGGATGAAGAGTGAGAGGAGGAGGAGGAAGGATGGATGAAGATCGGCTTGATGTAGAGCAGACAGGTGTGTGGGGCGGGCGGTTCAGAAGGCTGCCAGGATTGAAGGGTGTGTCTGGAAACTAGCAGCCCCACAGTCTCAATGTCAGCAGCGAGGGCCCGAAAGAGCTGCATGATTGCGTTCGTTAGGAACAGCGTTCATTAGCAACCCTCCAAAACTTGTGATATTAACTGTCGAATGTTATCTAACATACGTTGGAGCGAAGTTCGACATCATTTTGGGAAAAACAGCCAATGAGAACAGTTTTCTAATAAAGGCCTGTGCTGGTTGACACTAAGGCTGGGGGGGGAGGGGAGGGGGGAGTCAGGGATTTCCTGTTCCTGACAGCTGGGGGGAGGGGGGGGTTGTGACGGGGGGTGGCAGGGGTCAGCGGGGGGGTGCAGCAGTGCCCTCCTCTTACCTGTCTCCTCCCCGGGCACGCGGGAGGTGTTAAACATCCGCTCCCACTGAGCCGAGCACAGAGGAACCTTGTTGGCCAGCAAGTATATCTAACGCAGCGTCCGAGAGCGGAGGGACAAAACAGCAGATACAAGGTTTACCATGGGGGGTGTGTGTGTGTGTGTGTGGGGGGGGGGGGGGTAGAGATGTGGGAGGGAGTGTGTTTTGAGGGGTATTTTGTGTGTGTGAGGATGTGTTTGTAAGATATTGTGTGTGTGTGAGTGAGTGAGAACGTCAGTGTGTTTTGGCGGTATTTTTTATGTGTGTGAGGATGTTGTGTTTGTAGGTTTATGTGAGTGTTTATATGTTTATAAATGTGTGTGAGTGTGTGTAAAGTAGATGTGCGTTAAAGCATCATGCACAGGGGTTGAGGAGGAGGCAGGAACAGAGAGGGGGAGAGAGAGAGAGAGAGAGAGAGAGAGAGGGAGGGAGGTAGGAGGGAGGGGAGATACAGAGTCAAGAAATCACGTCAGCACATCAAAACACAGCATCCAAACAGCTATGCTCTCTGGTTGTAGTCATAGCTGTTCCTGCAGTAGTAGAAGCATTAGAGCACAGTGCACCGTCACTAGGGGGGGTGGCAGTACACAGTGCGACAATGGCAGTTACTACAGTACATAACCTAGTGGCCAGGTTATGTATTACACACATGCTTAGCAGCAGTACAGGAGGAGACAGATGAAAGGCCTTCGTTACTTCGTAACTAATCAGAAAGGTCACTAGGTTCTACACAAGATAACAGTAGCATGAGATAAAACAGTATCATTTAGGATAACAGCCTTGTCTAATCTCCGGGGCCACAATTAATTCATCTTAGAAGTTAAACATTTGTAAAAATAGACTTTTATGTCGTAGCACGTTGTATTTTTGGCAGTCGACTGACAGACTGTTTACTTAGAAGTCAGCCAAGATTCAGTTATGAAATATCTATGACACAAAATGCTCTGCATCATTCTTTTCTTTTCAATAAGCTGCCTTGCCAGAGAAGACTTCATTGGTCTGACCGACACAACACACACACACAAACTAACGAGAGAGAAAGAGAGAGAGAGAGAACGAGAGAGGGAGAGAGCAAGAGAGAGAGAGAGAAAGCGAGAGACAGTGAGAGAGAGAGAGAGAGAGAGAGAGAGAGGGAGAGGGAGAGGGAGAGGGAGAGAAAGAGAGAGAGGGAGAGCGAGGGAGAGTGAGAGAGAGGGTGAGTGAGAGAGAGAGAGAGAGAGAGAGAGAGAGAGAGAGAGAGAGAGAGAGAGAGAGAGAGAGAGAGAGAGAGAGAGAGAGAGAGCACCAGTGGTGGGACTCACAGGTTTGATCTGGGCTCTGTCTAGCTTCCTCCTGTACAGCATGATGGCATGGATGGCATTACCAGCCCTGGCGGCCTGGATCTGTGTCGGGAACACGTACAGGAAGTCCTAGAGACAGGAAGAGGAAGACACAATCACACTTCATTAAGTTCACTGATTCAATTTAAAATCAATCCATGTTTGTGGTCTTCCTGCAGAGTCCTTGGGGAGTGGGGTGGTCCGGGGGTCTAGCACCGCGGTCTACAGTGCACACATATGCCCATGTCGGTATGGGTACAAATCCCACCCATGCCCTTCTGACATACCCTCTCTCCTTACTTTCCTGTCTGCCTTCACTATCCAATACAATTTTAAATAAGTGGGACTGCCCACAAAAAGCAAAAATAACATTAAAAAAAACAACAATAATAATAATAATAATAACAACTTTTAAATAAATGTCCATGGTGGACCCATAGGAACACTGGAATTTCATGGATTCCTGTTTTTTTGGGCTGAGTCACTTCTTCACTTTCCCCTGAACCCCCTGAACAGGTCCGTCTAGGGCAGCCATCATCAACCCTGCTCCTAAAGAGCCAGACAGTAGACGCAGGCATAGATTATTATTATCTTACGATGACATTCACTTACTGAGTCCAAACAGGGTCCTCAGGGAGTGGCTTATACAAGACATTGTCAGGGTTAGAGGTACCAGAATTTGCAGAAACCCAAACAGGGCTACAAACTGGTGATGATTCATGTGGACGATCTATTCTGAGGTAAAAAATGTCGAATTTCGCTGAAAGGTGACAAGTTTGCACCCCTGCCAAAGCACACCGGCCTTGGCTATCTCGACTTTTGTCAACCGGGTCTACAGGACTTCAGTCAACAGCAACACTCTTGTGCTTCATATTTAGACCAACGCCGTACAGGTTAACAATGTGACCTCTATTCCAAACACTTTGAATGCCGCTCCATTGACACAACACCAACTCCCTGCCCGCTGAACAACTAGGTCCTGTTTTGGCCATGGCTCTCTACTTGGTGATAGGGCAGTCTTTGATAAGGACTAAGTTGGGCTGAATGAGAGAGAGAGACAGGGAGGGAGGGAGGTTGGGTTGAGAAAGAGAGGGGGGAGATAGGAGAAAGAAAGGGGAAGAGAGACATGGGAAGGGAGAGACGGGGAGAGAGGAAAGAGAGGAAGAGGGGGGGGGGGGGGGGAGAGAGAGAGAGAAGGAGAAAGAGAGCCACCTGACATGTTGTGTAAGTGTTATGGTTGGGTGCTGGGTAACTACTGTTTTGTACCCATGAGAGGCACAACATGTCCCAGACAGGCAGTGGGGACTCTCTCCCTCTCTCTCTGGACTCTGTGGCGCACTGACCCATGTCTAGCCAGCTGCAGCAACAGCTTAATGTCCCACACTCTCTCAGGCCTCTCACTCAGGAGACACAGACGCAGTCCAGAGGACCCAACGACCTGCCATGTCCTCAGTGGTGTCCTGCCCTGTCCGCATGGGGCGGTTGAGTGCACTGGTATAGGAGAGACGGTCACCCATAGCGCGCGCACACACGCACACACACACACACACACACACACACAAAATGTAGTTGCCAACTGAAAATAGGCCTAACCCTGTAACCATGCCAACTTAAGTGCCGATTTCCCAAGCAAAGTTCCCAAGCAAATAGGAAGTATGAAAGCCGTTCAGGGGAGGCTGGTGGAGGTAGAAATCAGAAGACTGGCTCATTACCATTACACACACACACACACACACACACACACACACACACGAAAGCAAGTTATTGGGTCAAAGTTTGTGTCTGAACAACAGAAGATAATCTGGTTAATCTGTTGCCTCACTGCAGGAGGGCTGAGAAGCAGAAACCCAGGCCAGACACCAGGCCAGACACCAGACACCAGACACCAGGCCAGACACCAGGCCAGACACCAGACACCAGACACCAGACCAGACACCAGACACCAGACACCAGGCCAGACACCAGACACCAGACACCAGGCCAGACACCAGACACCAGACACCAGACACCAGGCCAGACACCAGACACCAGACACCAGACCAGACACCAGACACGACACCAGGCCAGACACCAGACCAGACACCAGACACCAGGCCAGACACCAGACCAGACACCAGACACCAGACCAGACACCAGGCCAGACACCAGACCAGACACCAGGCCAGACACCAGACACCAGGCCAGACACCAGACCAGACACCAGACCAGACACCAGACCAGACACCAGGCCAGACACCAGGCCAGACACCAGGCCAGACACCAGACCAGACACCAGACACCAGGCCAGACACCAGACCAGACACCAGGCCAGACACCAGGCCAGACACCAGACCAGACACCAGGCCAGACACCAGACCAGACACCAGGCCAGACACCAGACCAGACACCAGGCCAGACACCAGACCAGACACCAGACACCAGACCAGACACCAGGCCAGACACCAGACCAGACACCAGGCCAGACACCAGACACCAGGCCAGACACCAGACCAGACACCAGACCAGACACCAGACACCAGGCCAGACACCAGGCCAGACACCAGACCAGACACCAGACCAGACACCAGGCCAGACACCAGACCAGACACCAGACCAGACACCAGGCCAGACACCAGACCAGACACCAGACCAGACACCAGACCAGACACTAGGGCTGGGTTCAAAAAAAATCGATTTCCCGATTATGAATCGATCTTCATTAAATGAGCGATTATCGATTCATAAATCCCGAGATCGATCTTTCATTTTATTATTTTTATTTATTTTTTGCTTGCAGCTTCAACCCGCAACGAGATCTCGTGGCCAGATCTCGCGCTACAAGAATTTATCATATCTCACGCAACGTGAGGTCTCAACACTAAAATCTACGAAAGCAAGTTATTGGGTCAAAGTTTGTGTCTGAACAACAGAAGATAATCTGGTTAATCTGTTGCCTCACTGCAGGAGGGCTGAGAAGCAGAAACCCAGGCCAGACACCAGGCCAGACACCAGACACCAGGCCAGACACCAGACACCAGACCAGACACCAGACCAGACACCAGACACCAGACCAGACACCAGGCCAGACACCAGACACCAGACCAGACACCAGACCAGACACCAGACCAGACACCAGACACCAGGCCAGACACCAGACCAGACACCAGACACCAGACTAGACACCAGGCCAGACACCAGACCAGACACCAGGCCAGACACCAGACCAGACACCAGACCAGACACCAGACCAGGCACCAGGCCAGACACCAGACCAGACACCAGACACCAGGCCAGACACCAGACCAGACACCAGGCCAGACACCAGGCCAGACACCAGACCAGACACCAGACACCAGGCCAGACACCAGACCAGACACCAGGCCAGACACCAGACCAGACACCAGGCCAGACACCAGACCAGACACCAGGCCAGACACCAGACCAGACACCAGGCCAGACACCAGACACCAGGCCAGACACCAGACCAGACACCAGGCCAGACACCAGACACCAGGCCAGACACCAGGCCAGACACCAGACCAGACACCAGACCAGACACCAGACCAGACACCAGACCAGACACCAGGCCAGACACCAGGCCAGACACCAGACCAGACACCAGGCCAGACACCAGACCAGACACCAGACACCAGGCCAGACACCAGACCAGGGTTCAAAAAAATCGATTTCCCGATTCTGAATCGATCTTCATTAAATGAGCGATTATCGATTCATAAATCCCGAGATCGATCTTTCATTTATTTATTTTTATTATTTTTTTGCTTGCAGCTTCAACCCGCAACGAGATCTCGTGGCCAGATCTCGCGCTACAAGAATTTATCATATCTCACGCAACGTGAGGTCTCAACACTAAAATCTAAAAACATGGCGATGGCAGGGACACTCAAGTCACCACCAGGCTTAAAGTCAGATGTCTGGGTGCATTTTGGATTTAAAAAATGTGACGATAGAGATGAGCTGGACAAAAGCAAAGTCATATGTAAATAAAAAGTACATTAATGTAACTGCTTTGGAGTCAATTCATTGATATGTTTAACAATGCTACATGTTATAGGGTTCCTTGAACCATTTATAGCATTAGTTCGGAGAATCTCTTTCATATTCAAGCAAAAAAATTATATTGTAACTAGATCGAATCGGAATCGAATCGAATCGAAAGCTGTGAATCGGAATCGAATCGTTTTGGGAAATCAGTGGCGATACCCAGCCCTACCAGACACCAGACACCAGGCCAGACACCAGGCCAGACACCAGACCAGACACCAGACACCAGACCAGACACCAGACCAGACACCAGACCAGACACCAGATACCAGACCAGACACCAGGCCAGACACCAGACCAGACACCAGACCAGACACCAGACCAGCTCCATCACTTAGTGGGATGTGCTCTTACCTAACACACTCTTACCTAACAACCACCAGCACCAGCACCAACTTCAGCACCAACTTCAGCACCACCTCCACCTCCACCTCCACCTCCACCCCCACCCCCACCCCGGTGATGACAGAGGGGGTTCAATGACACAGCTTATTGGTCACTTGAAGAAACCTTGTGACTGGCTTTTCGTTTAATCTGATTTCCCAAAACTTCCACGCATGTAAAGCCATATGATGCAAACACAACGCTTAAACGGCCTTAAGTCTAAATACAAAGTTAAGTGTTCCATAGGAACCCCCCGGAATTCAGCTCCACTGGTGGATTTCTGTTTCGCTGAGTCACTTCTTCACATTCCCCTGAACCCCCTGAACAGGTCAGGCTAGGGAAGCGGTCACCAACCCTGCTCCTAAAGAACCACAGTGGATCCAGGCATAGATTACTATCTCTTACGATGACTGATGGATAGACGACTTACTTGCATAGACAAATGTATTTGTTGTAAGTCGCTTTGGATAAAGGCGTCTGCTAAATACCAAAAAACGGACCGGATCGAACAAATCAGCTAATTGGCTGAATCAGGTGTGTCTGAGCTGAGCCGGGCCAAACGGAGGTTCACCTCTCGACGTTTTTCACATTCTCCCTCCCTGAGGCCTGAAGCTGCATCCTAACAGCCCCTTACGTTCACATTCTTGGCATGTAAAGCAGCCGCCTTTATCCAACGCGACTTACAACAAAAACATTTGTCTAAGTAGCCCCGCGGCTACCGTGTGAAAGACAGATCGCTCCCACTGGAAATCATTATATCATCGGCCACAGTTGCCAGAGAGGCTCTGCGTGCGTCTTAAAGTTGTCAAGCGTGTTAACAGACAGGTTAACACGTCCCCTGGCACGCCTGATTGAGGTAAACACGGCAGGTGTGTTGCAGGTAGGTTAGGGTTGGAGTGAACACCTGCAGGATGGTAGCAGGCCAGGAGGAGGGTGGGGCTCACCTGGCCGAGGGCTGTTAGTGGTCATGTCAGAGGGAGACAACGGGAGAGGCACACAGCACTCAACCATGACAGCACAACACTCAACCATGACAGCACAGCACTCAACCATGACAGAACAATGCAGAGGCAGCCTTGGGAGGAGCAGGTGATGCATCCTAGATCTGGAGACATGACTCCACACTAATCACCTCAGCTGTCTGTCTGTCTGTCTGTCTGTGTTTTTGCAGATCGAAATCAGAGGACGGGTTCAACGGGTTCATCAACATTCGTTCCACCAGCCTCACCCTGCTCCACACCAATCACCTCAGTTCTGTCTGTCTGTCTGTCTGTCTGTCCTTCACTAGGTCACCCTTTATTCCAGACAGGTTCAATACTCTCTGAGCAACAAGCTTCTGGAATGTTCTTCGAGTGCCACCAAACAAACAAATTAACTACCTAATCTTAAACAATGTCCCCCTGAGAGAACATGGCTTCTTGGTGACCACTCAAAAGGGAGGGATCTCTTGGTGACCATCAATAAAGGGGGCGGGATCTCTTGGTGACCAATCAAAGGGGAGTTGATCTCTTACCATGGCATAGTAGTTGCTGTTGACCATGATAGGACTACGACCACGGAGGTAGACATACTCTTCCCACCAGTCACTGACCTGAGAGAGAATGAAAGAAAGAACAGAATATGAGAGAGAGAAAAGAACAGAATATGAGAGAAAAAGAAGAAGAGAATATGAGAGAAAAAAGAACAGAACAGAATATGAGAGAGAGAGAGAAGAAAGAACAGAATATGAGAGAGAGAGAGAGAGAGAAGAAAGAAGAGAATATGAGAGAGAGAGAGAGAGAGAGAAGAAAGAAGAGAATATGAGAGAGAGAGAGAGAGAGAGAGAGAGAGAGAGAGAGAGAAGAAAGCACAGAACAAGAGAGAGGGAAAGGTGTTAGTGTGGGTCGAACAACAGATATTTTTCATATTGGCTCCTTATAAATGATTCAACAGAGTGACCTCCCTACAGAACTGACACCGACAGAGCTGCTGGGAGAGGTGGTGTGGTGCTTCCCGACTCACATAGTTGGAGGCCCACCAGTACTTGAGCTTCAGGTACCACTGCAGTCTGGGGCCCAGGTTCTTCTCAAAGTCCTTGGCCATGGCCGCCATACGATCATACTGGTCGTCATCCATCAGGGGACGTACCGACTCCAGATACTGGAAAATCCATTCATATTTTTGCATTAATATACATATTAATATATTTGAATACCACAATAATAGAAAATAATACATAGAAGTAACACTTTTGACAAGAATGGGCACAATATGCTGAATCACAGCAACGATATCTGGATTCCTAATGAGCTGAGGTGGTGACAGGAGAAGCTGATGATGGATTGGTTGGTTGACTGGTTGACTGACTGATGTACAGTATTGTGAGAGAGACAGGGGCCGTGTGTGTTTCTTTCTAAAAGGCATCTTTCTTTATTGTTCCTTGAGGTAATTACTGATCTAAAGGAGGGGAGTGTTTGTGTGTGTGTGTGTGTGTGTGTGTGTGTGTGTGTGTGTGTGTGTGTGTGTGTGGACTAGCCAGACAGAGAAGACAGAGGTATCATGCTTCAGTGGTTCTCCCCGGAGGGCAACAGTGTCTCACTGTCTACCAAAGTCGTCGTCGGAGGAGACAGCCCAGGGAAGTCATCCTTCACTCTCCTTTTTGAAAAGCCTTATCTGTGTAAACCTATCCTCGAGTCTTTTGTAAACATGGGCTTTGGTTCGTTACCCCATTTGGAAGCTCTTTAGAGAGCCTGCTGGGCTGTGACGTTCGTGTTCTTCAGTACAAGCGATGCTTTATTGCTCGAGGAGAAGAAGAGGGCTTTTAAAGGGACCGAACACGCTCGAGCCGAGAGAGCAGTGATGAAGTTGCCGCGGTGACGACAGTGAGGTGTATCAACATAACAGTCTACCTATGTCCTCTACTTCATATCCTGTCCTTCCTGTTCTGACTTCCTCTAAGAGAGGGAAGGGTTCCAAGAAATCCTAGTCTGATGACAGTAGAGCTGGGCGATAAAATAGATTTGTTAATAAATGTTTGTTCCCCAAAAAAGCGGTTGGGTGGTGCAGCGTCCGACCTCGAGCAAACCACTGTCTGCTATAAAGTTTGTCTGAAGCCTAATTTATTCCAGCATCACAAACAGAGGCACGCAGCCGAGTGGTAAAAGTGTGTGACACTGCGAGTTGCACAAGGCAGCGGGCAAAAAAATAAATAATAATAATAATAATAATATTTTTAGGTCATATCGCCCAGCTTTAGATGACAGTCAACTGATTTCTTGTTTACGTCTGCCGAGACAGAAATTCATTTGTCCATGCCAAAAACACAGTTACATATGTAACTTATGCTAATCCATCACTAAGCCACCGTTCATATTTGAGAAGTCAAAAAGTCACAGCGAGTACCAGCAACTGCTTTGATGGAAGGATTCAAAGTAAAACACGGACACCTAATATGCAGTGGTTGGATACAGGAATCATTGGGCCGGTTTCACAGACAAGGCTTAAGTCTAGTCCTGGACTAAAAAGCATCCTCAATGGAGATTCTCCACTGCAAGTGTGATTTAACCTGATTCTCCACTGCAAGTGTGATTTAACCTGATTCTCCACTGCAAGTGTGATTTAACCTGATTCTCCACTGCAAGTGTGATTTAACCTGATTCTCCACTGCAAGTGTGAGGCTTAAGCCTCGTCTGTGAAACCGATATATTTCAGTACTACTCCTTCTCTGGCTTCTCTGGAGAGGTTACAAGGGGAGGATTGAGATAAGCTCGGGGGTCGCTTCTGACGGTGCACTGGTGGTGACCTTGAACCAGGGCCGGTGAGCGAGGCAGCTGATCGGACAGCTGATACATTACCTCAGCGGTCACACTCACCCTGCTTGTGGTGTCCTTGACGGCGGGGACGGGTAAGCGTGGCAGCGAACTCTGGAAGCTGTACAGCATTGGCTTCCTGCCAGAGAACAACTTCACAAATAACTGTGGACGACAGAGAGGGAAGGAAGGGAGGGAGGGAGGAGACAGAGAGTGAGGGAAGGGAGGGAGGGAGGAGACAGAGAGTGAGGGAAGGGAGGGAGGGAGGAGACAGAGAGTGAGGGAAGGGAGGGAGGAGACAGAGAGTGAGGGAAGGGAGGGAGGAGACAGAGAGTGAGGGAAGGGAGGGAGGGAGGAGACAGAGAGTGAGGGAAGGGAGGGAGGGAGGAGACAGAGAGTGAGGGAAGGGAGGGAGGGAGGAGACAGAGAGTGAGGGAAGGGAGGGAGGGAGGAGACAGAGAGTGAGGGAAGGGAGGGAGGGAGGAGACAGAGAGTGAGGGAAGGGAGGGAGGGAGGAGACAGAGAGTGAGGGAAGGGAGGGAGGAGACAGAGAGGGAGGGAAGGGAGGGAGGAGACAGAGAGGGAGGGAAGGGAGGGAGGAGACAGAGAGGGAGGGAAGGGAGGGAGGAGACAGAGAGTGAGGGAAGGGAGGGAGGAGACAGAGAGTGAGGGAAGGGAGGGAGGGAGGAGACAGAGAGTGAGGGAAGGGAGGGAGGGAGGAGACAGAGAGTGAGGGATGGGAGGGAGGAGACAGAGAGTGAGGGAAGGGAGGGAGGGAGGAGACAGAGAGTGAGGGAAGGGAGGGAGGAGACAGAGAGGGAAGGAAGGGAGGGAGGGAGGAGACAGAGAGTGAGGGAAGGGAGGGAGGGAGGAGACAGAGAGTGAGGGATGGGAGGGAGGAGACAGAGAGTGAGGGAAGGGAGGGAGGAGACAGGAGACATGAAATGAGCTTACTGGTTCACCTCAACCTACACGCTAGGAAGTAAGGCAAAGTGCCCAGTGAGTCATGAGGGTTAAACGTGTCCCTGTACCACTGCAGCACTTTCATGTTCTTTTCTTTTCACGTTTTTATTATTTGCCTTGCAATCAGCTTGTCAATCAATTGTTGGAATTCAGTATGTTTTGCTCTAGGCACAGAATCAGCCATTGTTGGTGCCCCTGGAGCAATTAGGGGTTAAGTGATTTACTCAAAGTCACTTGCAGCTCCCACCTGAGGCGTGGATCGAACCAACGACCTTCAGATTGCTAACCGGCCTCTCTAACCACTAGGCTACCGCCACCCCCAGTTTAACCTCGCCACAACAGAACTGACCAAACTGGATTTGAGACAGATGAAGTCATCATAAACCCATTTGGGTCGTTGTGATGAGCCTATTACATGATGGGCTTAGTGTAGAGGCGAGTCCTGAGCTTATGCTGGTATACAGGACAGGAAAACAGAGGTCAAAAGTACATGGCTAACTCAAGAGTTGTGTTTGGTTAAGACACATCACATGGCTAACACTCAGGTGTCATGTGGGGAAAAGATTGGAATTTAAAACGGCACTGCAACACAAGGAAAACTATTTTGTGCAGCCATTCCCTCATACCCCCTTTCCACCAACGCGAACAGAGTTCTAGTTCTGGGCTGGTGCTCGTGACGGTTCGCAGTCGGTTCAACTTCTAAGAACCGGTTTGCTTTAAGAGAGCCACGCCATTACGTCACTGTATACGTCTCCGCTTTCCTAGCAATGCGCCAACTTCAAGCACAACATTTATGCATATTTGTGCTGCTCGTCGCAATTGCTATGGACGGCGTTACGTTCAAGAAGAAAGGTAAATTACCTAACACGTTTTGATTATTATTAATACCGAACACAATATGTTAATGCTAGCCTTTGTTGTAAGCTAGCTCGCTAAGTTGATTTAGCTAGCTACCTAGCATCGACTACTCAGGAATTGATCACATTACAGCTAAACAAATCAAATATATATTAATGATACACCGATATCTATCTTGGTTGGGCACGATAATCCCGCCCCCAGCCTCTGACCCAAGCGGTTCTTAGTTCTAGACCAGCCAAATGAAGGTGCCACTCTGGAACCGGTTTTTCCTGACCAAGAGCCGGTTCTTTTGCTGTCGAAAACGCAAGGAACTGGTTCGATGATTAGGCACCTGCTTGGAACCGGCCTTCAAAGTGCCTTGGTGGAAAAGCAGGTAACATTCTCCTCCCCAAGTAGCTGATTGATGTGATCCATCCTAGCAGCTCACACCCAGAGTTCTAAGGACACACCAACTGAGAGGCTGGAAGCATGTCAACATTCTCCCAGAGGAATGTCACACTGAACGCTTCAATGGAGAGCAGGCAGGAGGTGAAGGAATGGAAGTGGAGATGACCATGATCACTATGATTGTCCTAGACGGTGTTTACTGGACTCTATTTGGCCTCCATTTTAGATGCGTACTGTCCTTAATGTCCTTACCTTCGGTCACTGTGTGTGTGTGTGTGTGGGTGTGTGTGTGTGGGTGTGTGTGTGTGTGTGTGTGTGTGTGTGTATGTGTGTGTGTGTGTGTGTGTGTGTGTGTGTGTGTGGGTGTATACAGCCTCACATAAACTTTGGGCCCTATGACTCTAGTGTAGTGCTGAGCATTCATGCAGCATGTTAACAGTTCAGTTGCATCAGTTGATGTCATGACATAAAAACCCTCTATGATACATTTGAAACGACAGGATCTGTGTTACGTTATTTTCTTACCTAACAATCATAATATCACAGTTGTAATCAATCTGGCTATTCCTATTTATATATATATATAACCCATGTAACAAAACCAAGAATAGTGAAAATGGATATTGTCTATAGCTAGTGTTTTGGAACCAAACTCTTCAAATATAAGTGCAGTATTAAACATATGGGGGTGTGCCCCCCCCACACACACACACACACACTCTCTCTCTCTCTCTCTCTCTCTCACCAGCCAGAAGCGTGTCCTCCAGTTGATGGAGCCATGGCGGGCGTACATCCACCCGTGCCAGGACAGCAGGCACTTCAGGGCGTTCCTCATGATGAAGATGATGGTGACCCACAGGCCCGTGCCCACCAGCACCCCCCCCACCATGCGCTGGCTGTCCTCTGACATGTACCGACTGTAGAGGGAGGGGGGGGGGAGAGATGGGGGAGGGAGAGAGAGAGAGATGGGGGACACACACACACACACACAGGGTTAAGTATCAGTATCAGAGCACAGCTGCAGGGTACAAGGAAGGAAATGGTGGGGTCATGTATGTGTGACCGTGTGATTAGGGGTGGTTGGGGTTAGCTCGGGGTAATTGTCAGCTGACCCTGCCTAAAGCCAAGGACCTCAAAACTATGATCGATCACCACTCTCCTGTAGGAGCGGTTGTATTCAGCAGATATTGATCTTGAGGGAAATAAAATCCTTCCAAACTTCCTGCTTCCTTAGTTTTATGTCCTGATTAGATTAGATTAATTAGTCACAGAAGTGTATTCTTTGCTCTAGGCGGCACACAGTCAATTAGGGGTTAAGTGCACTTGCTCACAGGCACAACAGCAGCGGTAGGCACCTTAGATATGACGCCAGCAACTTGAAGCAGGGATCGAACCAGCGACCTTCTGGTTGCTAGCCGGCTTCGCTAACCGCTAGGGCTATACTTGAAGTTCCCGCGACCTTAGTTTTATGGCCTGATTACCAGCAGCAGTGCCAGTAAGTCAGCATCTAGACTGTCTGCAAAGCCCTTTGATGTTTGTTTTACAATAGGTAACAATAAGCAATAAAATATGATATAAACAGGCCTAGCACAAACTTATCACACCAACCATATCTTCACCGACTCTATGACTATGGCTGCTTGTTGGTTGTTTTGAATGTTGACTGTATATGATTGTATTGTAATTACCGGTACTTGATTTTATTCCTATCCTTGTACTTCACTGCAGTGTTGAAAGGTAGCTTGTATTACGCGTTTCATTGTACGTTTACAGATGTACATTGTGCATTTGATCGATAGAAGTATTTGATTTGCGTACATACATGGTAGGTGAAGAACCTTTTTTAAGGAAAGCTTTAGTGTTATGCTCCCTTGTCTAGTCAGAATACTGCTCGACGTTCTTGAGGCTAACCATCACCCATAGTATTGATCGTAATATCGATCCGAAACCTGACTGGCTACAAGCCACCAGGGATGGTCCAGGAAGCATGACGTTGCACAATGTTATGCAAACGCCTTGGTTAAGGTGTAAATGAACGTTCAGCAGGGGGCTGTGGGTGTCATCATCTATCTGGGACTCAAATCAGTGGTTTTACAACATGTTTTTAGACTGAAGGACTCAACCCAGAGATAATCTGATGATGTCTCTAACAGGGGCACCAAGCATAAATGTACATGTCTATCTACTCTTGGTTGTGAATTCACACCAGTGAATAAAGGGGAGGCTAGATGGAGGTAGAAATCGGAGGACGGGCTCATTGTAATGCATGGGACGGAATGAGTGATCTGCGGGGCTCCCGATTTCTGCCTCCACCAGCCTGTAAGTGACTCTCTCTCTCCAGCACAGTGGCCGCCCGCCCTACCTTGATCCAGGAATGCGACAGGGGACGAGGCTTTTGTCACGGCCCGACACTACAAAAATACCTGCTTCTATTCACTTGAATCAGGTGTGACAGTGCTGACAACAACAACAATAACTACAGTAACACAATGTGGCCCTCCAGGACTGTGCCAGGTGACTACTGTACTGTCCTGTCCCTAACAGACAGTAGCCCAAACTGTTCCGGTTCTCTCCAGAAAGACAGAAAGAAAGAAAGCCCACTGGTTTCATAGAACATAGACAGACAGCCTTGCGTGGCGGTTGGCTGGCTGGTGGGACCCTCACCTGACAGGTATGTGGTTGCCCAGTCTGGCCACTAGTCCCAGAGAGGGGTCCAGCTTGGCGTAGGAAGTGGAAGACATGTAGCCTGTGGTGACGATGAGGAACCCGGCTGGGCTGCCCGGGTAGACGCCCGTCATCACCCCATTCTGTGGAGGAGGAAGCAGAGGATTAAAAAAGGGTTTTGGGGTCAATGGGCATTGGGGGTCAGAGGGTCAAACAACGAACATGTAGGCCAAATCTCAAAATGTCTTGATCCTTGATTCCTCAAATCCCCCTCTGAATGTTCATTGGAGGAGGAGGTCTGAGGTCCCCCCCCCCCCCCGCATGGACATTCTCCTCCAATGAGTTTTGAGGAGGAGACGAGGAGGAGAGAGGACATGAGGAAGCAAGGAAAGACTTTGGAGAATCTGTCCTGGTCTTGGGGGGGCGGGGTTTAACCTCAGACCCGGCCCTAGGACTTCATGGGCACTAAACAAGAGTTTTTGATTGACGAGAGGTGGCTTGCGATAAATCGACGGCACAAGTGCAACCCCCCCCCCCCCCTCTAGCGGTTGAGGACCTAAACAACCTCATAGAGTGTTTATGCCAGCGGCCGGCCCTGGAGCAACAGCATCACACACTGGACATTAAGAGATTCTCCATCCAATCCTTCAGTCTCATCCGTAATGTACTATTGACAAAACAGGGAATGATGTTGAGTGTTGCGTCAGTGCAGTTCAGGGTCAGATGAGTGGACAGTTTTCTGACACACACACACACACACACACACACACACACACACACACACACAAAAGGCTTTTCTGTAACATTACACATTGTCAGTCATAATGCTTTCAGATATGGGTGCTACAAAAATCATTGTTATCAAAGTCAAAGTCATTGTTATGGTTTCTCCTCTTGGCTACGTGAGAAGCAGCTAGCGTGTGGGGTCAGGGGGTTTAGAATGACTCAGCGGGAATGGGGTCAGTGGGTTTGAGTGTGTGCTGTGCAAACACAGACAGCCTGGACACCAAGAACAGGTAGGGTCAGTTACTGGCAGAGGTGTGGGTGTGTGTGTGTGTGTGTACTACTAACAGTGAGTTTGCTGAATTCTTTCCTAAACCCGTCCTAAGACAAACAGAAGAGGTAGAAATAGGAGGATGGGCTCATTGGAATGCATGGAAGGGAATGAGGAATGGTATGAAACACACCCATCATGTGAGACACACTGAGACACACACACACACACACAGGGTTAAGTATCAGTATCAGAGCACAGCTGCAGGGTACAAGGAAGGAAACAGGGAGGTCTTGTATGTGTGAATGTGTAATTAGGGGGTAGCTAGCGTAACTGTCAGCTGACACTGCCTAAAGCCAAGGAGCTCAACATCAAAACGATGACCGACCAATACTCTTCTGTAGGAGGGGTTATAGTCAGCGGATGTAGGTATTAATGCACGTTAGCAAAATGTCTGAACGAAACCAGTGGAACCGTCAACAGCAGAGTCCAGTCAAAACATCCACCCGCCACCTTGAGGAGGCGCAAACTATCCTCCTCCGTATCTCTCCCTCCAGTCTAGTTCACTCTCTCTCTCTCTTATAGGGCCGCTTTCACAGACAAGGCCTAAGCGTAATCCTAGATTTAAAAGCATCTTCACTGGAGATTTTACATTGAGGGTTGGTTTCACAGACAAGGCTTAAGCCTAATCCTAGACTTAAAAGCATCTTCAATGGAAATTTCACATTGAGAGAATTAGTCCAGGACTAGGCTTAAGACATCAGCCCCCCCCCGTACTGTTTCTCCAGTGTCAAAGTAAAGAAAGCATGACGACTGCCAATGGCTCCAGGCCTGAGCACAGATTACTTTCCCTTACTTAGTCAAATGTGTTTGCTGTAAGTCGCTTTGGATAAAGGCGTCTGCTAAATACCAAAAATGTAACTGTAAAACGCTTAAGCCTTCACTGTGAAACCGGCCCATTGTCCATCTCTTCCCTTTTACTACGGTGCTACGGCCCTCGCGGCTCACCTTGAAGCGGACAAACCTCTTCTTCCAGGAGTGGATTCGCTTTGGATAAAGGCTAAATGCCAAAAATGTTCATGTAAATGTAATGTAAATGCTTAAGCCTCGTCTGTAAAACCGGCCCATTGTCCATCTCTCCCCTCTACGGCGGAGCTCACCTTGAAGCGGACAAACCTCTTCTTCCAGGAGTGGATTCCGGAGAGGTAGATCTGGCGCAGGGCTTCGTGGCACAGTTGCAGGTCGACGCCATCTGGTGTGATGGTGAACTGGAAGGCCACCGCCTGGTGAGCTTCTGCCATGCTGGCTGCTGCACAGGGTCACTGGAGGAGAAGAGGAGAGGAGGAGAGGAGGAGAAAGGAGGGGAGGAGAAAGGGAGGGATGCGCACAACCAGGAAGTGAGTGGACGGGATGAACATTTCAAATTGTATTCACTTAATTGAAACAGAACAGCGGTCACAACTTGATTCAGGGATGATCTAGTAGGTTTTTTCGGCTCGGTAATAATCGTAGTAGCCTAGGCCTATATCTCAACAGCTTGTAGTGTTCTCTTGAGTTAGACATGAGGCAACAGCATGACTAGTCTCCACAACGACGGAGGGGAAATGCACAATGAACAGTAACCCACTCCAACTCTTCAACACAGAGAAACTGTGACCGACCACACAGTCTGGAGCATCTAAATCTGGGTTCTGGCCAGCGATTCCCAGACCATTAACATGCATCAGCGGAAACATCCTGCATCCTTTTTTTTTTTTTTTTTGTCCATTCCCTAGAAATCAATGGTGCCATTCTTCGCCGGTTACACATCGGAGGGTAAATTCCAATATGTAAACAAAAAGGAAACGGTTTCCAGGGAGATACCTCAGACTTGGTTGTCAGAGGATTAGCGAGTGAAAGGGGCGGTTGACACACAGTAGTAAGTGTTGACTCCTATTCTAGTCTGTCTGTCTCTCTGTGCCTGGATTGAATTAGAATAGAGTGGAATCACATGATCACTGTTGTCCACTCTATTTAAATGTTTCAGATGTCTCTATGTGTATTTTTTATTTTACTCTATTATTCAATTGTCACTTTATTTTGTTGTTGTTGTTTGTGGTGTGAGCTGCAGTAAAGCCTTAATTTCCCCATAGGGATCAATAAAGTACCTATCTATCTATCTATCTATCTATCTTTCTATGAAGTGGGCTAACTCAATCTGTTCTAAGTATTTCAAGACTCCTAAAAGTTCAGTAGGAAAAAGGGGTTATCTAAGACAACAACCTTTCTCTTTCAGGTCAGTGTGACCTCGGACATGCTGTTTCCGTCGGTGACACCACGTTCTCTGCTGCAGACACCGGGGTTACTGTGTAACCTAGATATTTTGTAATTCTTTTATAGACTACCCCTTTATTACTATTAAATAATAATAACAATAAAACAAACATCCTGACTGCCAATAGCCCCTGGCCCGAGCAGAGATGTAGCGACAGATGATTCACTTAAGACAAATGATTTGGATAAAGTAAGTAAGTAAGCCTTGAGAACCGATGGTTCTCAGGCCTAATGGCCCTTAGGCAGCAGGAGCCTATCTCCTGTTTCCATAGCGTGATGCAGCTTGATGTACAAGTACCCCCCCTGGACATGACGCTGGTATGTCGCAGGGTCTTACCCCCAATCCAACCCCTGAGTGCCAAGTAGGGAGGCATCAGGTACCATATTTATAGTCTTGACTCTTTAGTATCACTCGGCCGGGGAACGAACTCACGACCTCCCAACCTCAGGGTCGGACACTAACTGCAAGGCCACTAAGCTAGTATTTGGATAAAGGTGTAGACCTGCTAAATGCCAAAAATGTAATGCAAATGCCAATAGGTTTCACGTTTAAGGTTTACATTGTAGATACTGGTAAATCCATTCAATGGAATTTCCCCTTCAGGAGGGTCACCAAAGGCATAGGTAGAGTTACGTAATGATTACCTGTGCATTGTACCCATGTAAGCTTCTAATGCTTATCTCTCAGTCAACATGGCCATACTGACCCTTGATCCAAATGTGTTGGTGGCATGGTGTGATCAGTGTTGTCCCTAGATAAGGCCTATGCCTATCTTTAAAAGCAGTGTACCGACCACCACCTAAATACCAAGCATCATCATCATCATCATCATCATCATCATCATTAAACCAATTGAAGCCAAAACTATTAAAGGCATTAGGTAAACCTAATCTGTGGCGAGACTCAGTCCTACGTTTCACCTCATGTTACGTCATTCCATTTACGGGGGTATTGAGGCTCAGACAGGGAGAGCATGAGAGAGTTATTTCCGTCTTATCAGGGCTACCAGACACACACATCAAGAGGTGAGAGAGGTACTTCAGAGGTGGATACAGTATCCTAAAAAAACAACAAAGACAATTCTTCTCTCAACCCCCAAACACAATGTACACAACATCATAAGATGAAATATGTTGGCAAATAGGGGAAAGATGTGCATCTTTATACTTTTTTTTTAATATAGTTTTTTGTTTTTGTTTTTTTAGGCCTGCTCTATGCTATGTAGGTCTAGTGTCATGAGCACGTTTTATGCTTAGCTTCATTGCTATATCAACCACGTAATGTTCTTCCTGTAAACTGACACTCACACAAAACAGCACAGAAGCAAACAAGACTGGAAACAGCTGAATTGGCTACTGCACTACTACTAGGCCAAAGCATCTCAGGAATGGATTGACAACTGCATGCCACATCTTATAATACCACAATGGTGACCACTAACTAATATAGAGAGAGAGAAGACATGGCTCTGCAGCAGCATCCCTGAAGTGACGCAACTCCTGCATGATCACATTTAAACACAACATGGGTGTGTTTGTCCTGACAGGAGATGCCAACCAGGTCGGGTTGAGAGATTGAATAGGTTGACTTATCTAGACTGTACCCTGACCGGTGGGAAACATGAATGACTCAAAACAAAAAGTGAAGTCTATGCAATGTCCCAAATGACTCATGCCTCTGACGCAACACATTTACTACACAACAACCACACACACTCCCATGTTTATCTACGGTGCAACCAACTGACCCTCTGTATAACAAACAACATCTAATTACCCAGAGGTTAGTCTATTCTCCTACTGTAATCAGAGGCTTGTTCGTGACAGCGTTTCTCCCCAGTGTAAAAATGGCAACGTGAATTTCACCAGGTGACCATGGCAACGTGAATTTCACCAGGTGACCATGGCAACTGTCCCAAATCAGAGCACGAGAGGGTCAACCAGGAAGATTGTGAATCCTGAATCAGCGGATGATCAGATCATTTATATCAGAACCATTTCTCAGTGTGACTATTATTGTATTTGGCCATCAAAACGCAAAACGTGAATGAGTTTCTGTATAATAATAGAAATAGGGAACGTTCCCGACAGTTTAATTATTTACTGCGGGTAAACGCTATTCAATACATAGCCTTCATCGTTATTGAGATTGGGTCGTAAGTCGTCTGAAGGGCAGGTTTTTCGGTTTCACAGCCCCTTCCCCTCCCCCAGCCCAGCTCCCTGGTCACGTGACTCTTTCCCCTCCCCCCCTAGGCTCCCTGGTCACATGATCACTGTGTACTGGAAACTAGGGGAAAGGTCGCAGCGCTGAGGCTGGAGAATACTAGGCTAACCCTCAACGAATGTGCTACCTTCTATCACCCTATACAAGTACTATACATTCTAGTGCTCTACGGTAGTTATGTTGTATACAGACGTGTACATGCCATAGCCTAATCGGGGTGTAAACATTGCAAGCGGTGTCATTACAATACATGACCTGAATAATGAGGTCAAAACTAGACTCACACCAGCCATCTAATCAGGACCTGGTTTAGTTGACTAAACTGCTCTTTCTGTTCTGGACCTAACTCACTTTCCAGGCTTGAATCCATCATCTGCAACTAGAGAGGTGTACTCCAATGACTTTCTATGGGATATATTCAAATGGGTCATTCTCTGGAATTAAAATGACTGCACACGTGGTCAGTGTAAAAAACAGAAAATAAAAAAAAACAGAAGGTCATCCGCATTACATCTGTCTTGTCCAAAGCAGTCATTGGTTTTCCTTTGATTGGAATAATTGGGTTTGTTGACACGTAGTCAATTAGATGACAGTACACGCAACACATTACCTTTGCTCTTGACTGTACAACCTACACAATATACAACCTACACAATATACAACCACATGTTACTGTAAGAATGGCTTGAGACGACTCAGTGGATGAGTTAACATGAACAACATACAGTACAATACAACATTAACAACATACAGTACAATACAGCCAGGATTTGCCATTCTAACTAAGTGTCAGAGGACAGACATGACAGACCTCTTCTTGGAATAATATATGTCCCACAGTTGTGAGCAGACCTCTACCTGCTGACTGTGTTGTACCATGCAAGGTCGTGCTGTCAACATGCCCTTAGTGATTTGAGGCCTACAGTGTTTACTGTTTACAACGCAATGTTACACTGGGATAGCCTCAGGATAGATTGGGACAGCCTCAGGCCTCTTCCAGACAGATCCATACAACTAGGCATGGTTCATACAACTAGGCATGGTTCATACAACTAGGCATGGTTCATGGTTCATGGTTCTGTGGCAAACAGAAACCAAACCAAGTGTGTGCTGTGTAGGTGTGACAGGAACTAGCATAAACAATCCTACAACATCTGCACATTCATCTAGTCAACTTAACATTCCGAAAAAATAAATAATATTATATGTGTTTATGAGTAGCTAAGCCTCTGACATTAACGTCATGTGAATTGGTACATTAACTAAATAAACCCAATTGAACCACATAACCGGTGGGTTTCAGCGGGGTTCGCCGTGACATTTACAACCTGCAGACAGACTGACAGACAGACAGACTGCAGCCATATTTATTTACTTCTAAACTGTTCATCAACATACTTCATCTACCAGGGGAAGCATAGACAGCTGTTACTCACCAACACTTTCTCTGGACTTGTAGGACCGCGACCCCAGAACCGTAAAAGCAGCAAGGCAAAGAAGCTCTCTGTCTGAAACACGGAGGTTGTGAGACGAGAGACTCTCTCTGGCGACTGTAGTTGGTATCTATCACCCTGCTGTATGAATGAGAGCAAGACTGCGTTCGTAATTCCCTCTGAGAGCGCCGGAGCGCCCACTAGGTTCAACGTCATAAAGCGACCATGTAATTTGATTGGACAAGAGGCATTCCATGAGTGCTGATCAGATTTACAGAGCGAATTTACGAACGCAGCCCAAGAATGGCGAAGAACGCCCCATCTAACACGTCATATCTGCTCAATAATGCATGCGCAATGCAATGCACCCAAATGGCACTGGGGGGGAAGGTAGCACGCCGGTATACAGTCACATTACCACTCAATGTTATCACTGAAACCAACATGTCAATGATCCATCCCCGCCCTTTTTCTCAGGAAGATTCAGATTCAGATTTTTCTCAGGAAGCTTCTGAGGAACAGTATCAGAGAAAGCGGGTGGGGTGGAGTGGGAATGGGTGGGGTGGAGTGGGATGGGTGGGGTGGAGTGGGATGGGTGGGGTGGAGTGGGAATGGGTGGGTGGAGTGGGATGGGTGGGGTGGAGTGGGATGGGTGGGGTGGAGTGGGATGGGTGGGGTGGAGTGGGAATGGGTGGGTGGAGTGGGATGGGTGGGGTGGAGTGGGATGGGTGGGGTGGAGTGGGATGGGTGGGTGGAGTGGGATGGGTGGGTGGGTATCTGGTATGGGATAGAATACATGGGCATAAACATAATAAACACACACCCAACGCACACGTACTACTGACTGACTAAAAGCATGTAACTCAAAACGTAAATGAAAGCAGTCGCACACTGTTCTAGATCTGGGTCACTGACAGCTATCTGGGAGAGACAAGTATAAGATACCTGGGAATAATCCTTCATTGTTCACTACTAGTTGGGGCATCAGAGTGTATATGTAGCAGAGGCGGTTGTGAATCACTCTGTTGTGATGATGCAGCCCTGTCTGAGACCTGAAAAAAACCTCAGACCTTGAGGATGTCCTTGTGACCTAATGGTCAACGCTTGTGTGTTCCATTCGGGAAACAGCCTCGAACTCACACCTGTCACATATGCAGAGAATCGAGATGTAGTATCTAGCCTATTATTGGCAGTTATTCCCATCACTATGGTACAATTTAGAGGGGTGAACAACACATTGATGCACCGCCCAGAGTAGCCAAATGGATGAGATATGACTTGCAGGTAGCCTGACAACTTATGTCAATAGATGCTTTATGAATGCACCGTGTGGTCGTTTTAGTTTTTTGTTTTTGAGAGTACTGTTTTTGTTTTTGTTTGGTGTAACCATCACAATCATATGTGTAGAACAGGGAGGCTGGTGGAGGTAGAGATCATATGTGTAGAACAGGAGAGGCTGGTGGAGGTAGAGATCATAATGTAGAACAGAGAGGCTGGTGGAGGTAGAGATCATATGTAGAACAGAGAGGCTGGTGGAGGTAGAGATCATATGTAGAACAGAGAGGCTGGTGGAGGTAGAGATCATAATGTAGAACAGAGAGGCTGGTGGAGGTAGAGATCATATGTAGAACAGGGAGGCTGGTGGAGGTAGAGATCATAATGTAGAACAGAGAGGCTGGCGGAGGTAGAGATCATATGTGTAGAACAGGAGAGGCTGGTGGAGGTAGAGATCATATGTAGAACAGAGAGGCTGGTGGAGGTAGAGATCATAATGTAGAACAGAGAGGCTGGCGGAGGTAGAGATCATATGTGTAGAACAGGAGAGGCTGGTGGAGGTAGAGATCATATGTAGAACAGAGAGGCTGGTGGAGGTAGAGATCATATGTAGAACAGAGAGGCTGGTGGAGGTAGAGATCATATGTAGAACAGAGAGGCTGGTGGAGGTAGAGATCATATGTAGAACAGGAGAGGCTGGTGGAGGTAGAGATCATATGTGTAGAACAGGAGAGGCTGGCGGAGGTAGAGATCATATGTGTAGAACAGAGAGGCTGGTGGAGGTAGAGATCATATGTAGAACAGAGAGGCTGGTGGAGGTAGAGATCATGTGTAGAACAGAGAGGCTGGTGGAGGTAGAGATCATATGTAGAACAGAGAGGCTGGTGGAGGTAGAGATCATAATGTAGAACAGAGAGGCTGGCGGAGGTAGAGATCATATGTGTAGAACAGGAGAGGCTGGTGGAGGTAGAGATCATATGTAGAACAGAGAGGCTGGTGGAGGTAGAGATCATATGTAGAACAGAGAGGCTGGTGGAGGTAGAGATCATATGTAGAACAGAGAGGCTGGTGGAGGTAGAGATCATATGTAGAACAGGAGAGGCTGGTGGAGGTAGAGATCATAATGTAGAACAGAGAGGCTGGCGGAGGTAGAGATCATATGTGTAGAACAGGAGAGGCTGGTGGAGGTAGAGATCATATGTAGAACAGAGAGGCTGGTGGAGGTAGAGATCATATGTAGAACAGAGAGGCTGGTGGAGGTAGAGATCATAATGTAGAACAGAGAGGCTGGCGGAGGTAGAGATCATATGTGTAGAACAGGAGAGGCTGGTGGAGGTAGAGATCATATGTAGAACAGAGAGGCTGGTGGAGGTAGAGATCATATGTAGAACAGAGAGGCTGGTGGAGGTAGAGATCATATGTAGAACAGAGAGGCTGGTGGAGGTAGAGATCATATGTGTAGAACAGGAGAGGCTGGCGGAGGTAGAGATCATATGTGTAGAACAGAGAGGCTGGTGGAGGTAGAGATCATATGTAGAACAGAAAGGCTGGCGGAGGTAGAGATCATGTGTAGAACAGAGAGGCTGGTGGAGGTAGAGATCATATGTAGAACAGAGAGGCTGGTGGAGGTAGAGATCATATGTAGAACAGGAGAGGCTGGTGGAGGTAGAGATCATATGTGTAGAACAGAAAGGCTGGCGGAGGTAGAGATCATGTGTAGAACAGAGAGGCTGGTGGAGGTAGAGATCATATGTAGAACAGAGAGGCTGGTGGAGGTAGAGATCATATGTAGAACAGGAGAGGCTGGTGGAGGTAGAGATCATATGTGTAGAACAGGAGAGGCTGGTGGAGGTAGAGATCATATGTAGAACAGAAAGGCTGGCGGAGGTAGAGATCATGTGTAGAACAGAGAGGCTGGCGGAGGTAGAGATCATATGTGTAGAACAGGAGAGGCTGGTGGAGGTAGAGATCATAATGTAGAACAGGGAGGCTGGTGGAGGTAGAGATCAGTAGAAAAAGGAATGGTAACAAACCGTGATTTTTTTAAAAATTATATCACTGAATCATGTCTATATAGCTTTATGAATACTATCATTAAATCTGTAGCTTGTCAAGTTGTCAACTGATGTTCAGGGCCAGAATGTCCCTGGCGATAGTCAGCCTGCTGACACCACAGGGTCTGGTTAAGTGAGTCTCTCTGTCTCTCTGTCTTAATCTGTATGTTCTGTCTTAATCTGTTGATAGTAATACGTGTGTATGATCTCTCTGTTGTATCTGTGTGTTCTGTCATCATCTATTGATAGTAATTGACGTACAGAGCAACATCATCGTCAAGCAATTACATCACAAACAAAATAGTCGTCATTGTATTTACCTAACTGATTCCAGGGTATATAATAATAATAATATAATAATAATAGACTTATATAGCGCTTTTCTAGACACTCAAAGACGCTTAACAAACTGAAAAGATCGAGTAGTAATAATAAAAAGAAACAAGAAAGAAATAGAGAAAGAAAGTATAGGGGTCTAATTAAGCGCATTGAGTTGCATCTTGTAAGAAATGCGCTATACAAATAAAATTTGATTTGATTTGATTTGAAGGTAGTGCTGGGGACACATGGGAAGGGGAGGGGGGGAGAGGGCTAACTGGTGATGGCAAGCTTGAAGAGGTGGGTTTTGAGGGCCTGTTTAAATGTTGGGAGGGTGTTGGCCTGTCTGATGTGGTTGGGGAGGGCGTTCCAGAGGGACGGGGCTGCGGCTGAAAAGGCCCCATCACCCCAGGTCCGGAGCTTGGTCCTGGTGGTCTTGAGGGTGGTTTGGTCGTCAGACCTGAGGCAACGGGAGGGGGTGTGGAGGGGGATGAGGTCGGCAAGGTAGGAGGGGGCCAGACTGATGGCTTTGTAAGTGATGAGTAGGATTTGGAATTGGATCAAAACTGATATAAACTGTCTTCCTATTGGACGCTGGATAATGTCTCTGCTGTGATGCTGGATATTGTTCCCTTGCTGCTTAACTCGATTGTAATAAAACTACATTTACATTTACATTTTTGGCATTTAGCAGACGGGTTAGGGTTTATCCAAAGCGACTCACAACAAATACATTTGTTAAGTAAGTGAATTGTCTATCCATCAGTAATTTTAAGAGATAGTGATCTATGACAAAACCAGGGGCCATTGGCAGCTACAATGCTAGAAGAGCATTGATTTATAGTAGAGGAATTGTAGTGGGGATGAGGAGGTCTTTAGGAGGGACAGTTAAGATGTAGCCTGAAGAGATGGAAACTATTATAAGAGATAGAAACTATTGACTGGTTATACCCGCTGTCTGGTTATGCCCACCGGTTATACCCGCATCTGAGATCCAGGCCTGTCGTAATTTATGGTGAAGTTGACTGTAGCGGATTAGTGCACTCCACTAACAGTCCCAATTCAAATGCCCTGTTGTTCTACATACGTCATCTGGTTGCACCAGCTTTTCTTTTACTGATTTATTGCCATGCAACCAACTGTTGGAATTTGGTATTTTTGCTCTAGACACAGGGTCAGCCATATTTAGCTGGAGCAATTAAGGGTTAAGTGCCTTGCTCAATGGCACATGCATCTCCCTCCTGAGGTGGGGATTGAACCAGCGACCTTACGATTACTAGCCGGCCTCTCTCACCTCTAGGCTACTGCAGTTCAGGATGAGGTCACTCATTGTCTGTCTTTTTGCTTCTTTTGCTGCTTTTTTTTTATGCACTTTGAGATTATTCTTGTATAATGTAAAAATATTATGATCTCATCTGTGACTACATACTACATATACATTCTGAATTCCTCAACCAGATTCCCTGGCTCCTTTGCTTTCACCTATCCAGCTATTCCTGATCTTCATGTAAGACCCGTAAGTCTCTGTTCACTATTGTTCTACTGACCACGGATGGGGGGGGTCGTTGCTGCCCATTGTCTTGCTGTCCCAGTTGCGCATCCAAGTTTCGAGTTACCTGAAAAGTTCAGTTTGGCAGTTATACCACGTGACATAACCATGTTCACCCTCTGGAGGGGGACTTTTAAGTCTGTAACAGGCTCGTCCCTCATCATCTCCCCCCAGTGACGGTTGCAGGTCACACCACTTCAGTGCATTTATGGCCTTTTTCCATCAGCAGCCCAGCCCAGGTCGGGTCGGGTCACTTTAGCCCACTTTAGCCCGCTTTTGAACAGTTCTGGTTTCCATTATACACAACCGACCCGGACTAGTAGGAGGAGTAGACGATAGTAGGCGGAGTTACGCGTCATAACAATGCAGTGCTGCACTCTCTCTATATATTTCGGGCTAAACTGTGCAGTGTAGCCGGCGTCCTGGTTCCTCCAGCAACCGGACACTGGTGATGTTAGCAAAGGAGTATTGTGTTTGTACCACCTCCACAGCCGGTGTTATTCACGGGCAAAGACGGTGCATAATAGCGATTTTTGTGTTGTGCTTGTTGTAAATAAAAGTTCTATGATTCATTGAAATGACATTAAACTAAGATAATACGATGGTCAGCATAATTTTTCGAATCTTTATTAATAAGCTATTACAGAAACTCTAGTGACATTTTCCTAGAGCGAATGTGGTATTTCAAGATGGCAGTTAGTGAAGAAATCTATGGACATGGGATGACGATTTCCATTGACCACGGTGTGCAGCGTCACACGTCACACGCAGCCTGGCAAAAAGATCCGGATCTTAAAATTTAGACCCTGGTCTCGATGTGAATGAATGAATGAATGAATGGTCTTTATTGTCATTGCTACAGTACAGGTACCAAACAACGAAATTTAGGAGGGGTGGCTCCCCTGGTGTTAGGAAAGAAAAAAACACACTTTAAAAAAAAATCACAAGAAGGGAAGGAGCTGGTTTACATAAATAAAGGCTATGTACACTATCCACTGTACTATACTGTACAGATAGACGACTAGGGTTGTCATATTGCACATTTATTTAAAGTGTCGCAGTTTGCAGGCTTGAAATGTACATATTTGTGCCTCAGCACTACACCTGATTTTTTCAGTCCAGCAGCTGCCATCAATCCGTCCAGACTGTCCAGGGCCCAGAACCTAGGTCTTTGCTGTGTTCAGGGCCTGGACGGCCCTGTGGTAGAAGCTGTTCTTCAGTCTGTTTGTCCTTGCGGCCAAGGTCCTGAACCGCCTTTTCGAGGGCAGCCGGGTAAAGTGTTCGTACCCAGGGTGGGTTGGGTCCCTGGAGATCTTGGAGGCCTTCCTGAGACAGCGTGTGTTGTACAGCTCTTCCAGAGAGGGGAGGGGGGCGCCGGTGATCTTCTGTGCTGTTCTCACGACTCTCTGTAGCGCATTTCTCTCCACGGTAGTGCAGCTGGAGAACCAGTTGCAGATGCCGTAGGTGAGGATGCTCTCCACTGCGCCGCGGTAGAAGGTCACCAGTATCTCCTGCTTGCTGTGTTCCTTCCTGAGGACTCTCAGGATGTATAGCCGCTGTTGTGCCTTCTTGATGGTGTCTTTTGTGTTGTCCTTCCAGGACAGGTCATCCCGCATGTGCATCCCCAGGAATCGGAGGGTTGAGACTCTCTCCACGCTCTCTCCGTCGATGAGCAGGGGCTGGATCTCTGACATTTTCCTCCTGAAGTCTACGATGATTTCCTGGGTCTTTGACTTGTTCAGCAGCAGGTTGTTAACCTTGCACAGCTTGCTCAGTTGCTCTACCTCATCCCTGTACGCCGCCTCGTCCCCCCCCGAGATGCATCCCACCATGGTAGTGTCGTCTGCAAACTTTACGATGGAGTTGCTGGGGTGGACGGGGGTGAAGTCGTAGGTGTAGAGGTTGTAGAGGATGGGGCTTAGCACGCAGCCCTGGGGGGACCCAGTGCTGAGTCTGAGGGCTGTGGAGGTGTGGGGGCCCACCCGCACCCTCTGGGGGCGGTCGGTCAGGAAGTCCTTGATCCATGCACATATAGAGTGTGGTAGACCCAGGTCTAGTAGTTTGGTCACTAGCCTGTCTGGGAGGATGGTGTTGAAGGCGGAGCTGAAGTCCACAAAGAGCAGTCTCGCGTAGCTGTTTCCCCTCTCCAGGTGGGATAGAGTGGCGTGGAGAGTCGTCGCGATGGCGTCCTCTGTGGACCTGTGGGCTCGTTAGGCGAACTGGTATGGATCCAGGTTGGGCGGGAGGCGTGTGAGTATGTGGGCCCGGACTAGTTTCTTGAAGCACTTCATGATGATTGGTGTGAGTGCCACCGGGCGGTAGTCGTTTAGGCAGCTCACCGTGCTTTTCTTCGGGACTGGGATGATAGTTGAGGTTTTCAGGCAGGGTGGGATGGTGGCCTGGCACAGGGACTGGTTGAAGATGTTGGTGAAAACCCCGGCCAGCTGGTCGGCGCAGTCCCTCAGCACCCGTCCCAGGACGCCATCCGGCCCCGAGGCTTTCCTGGGGTCCACCGCCTTCAGCATGCGTCTCACTTCATGCTCTGTGAGGGTGAGGCTGCTGAGAGCTGGAGAGAGTGGTGTTTGTGTTGTGGTTACCTCCGTTCGCCCCTCGTCGAACCGGGCGTAGAAGGTGTTCAGCTTTCCCACCAGCAGGGGGTCGTCCTCTGCGGCTGTGAGCCTGTTGGCTCTGAAGTTTGTCATGTGCTGAACCCCCTGCCACATCCGCCTGGAGTCGTTGCTCAGGAAGCATTCCTCAATCTTCTCTCTGTGGTCTGCCTTGGCCGCTTTGATTCTGCGCTTTAGGTTAGCCCTGGTGGTGCTGTACAGCGGTGTGCTCTTCCCTGCGAAGAAGGCGTTGTCCCTCTCGTTGATCAGTTTTTGGACCTTCCCAGTCATCCATGGCTTCGTGTTGGGGTAGACCCGGACCCGTTTGTCCACGGTGACTGAGTTGGTGCAGTTCACTATGTGGTTCAGAACCGACGACGTGTACTGTTCCAGGTCCTCATGCTCATATTCCTGCCATGGGGTGTCATTTAGGCAGATCTGCAGTGGAGCGGACCCTTCTGGCCAGGTTCTGACAGTCTTAGTGGTGATGGGAGCACTTTTCCCCATGGTAGTGTATGCTGGGATCAGGAGGATTGACACATGGTCAGACATGCCTAGATGAGCTAGCGGACTAGCCTTGTAAGCACGTTTGATGTTGGTGTATACCTTGTCCAGTGTTTTTTCTCCTCTTGTTGCACATTTCACATGCTGATAGAACTTGGGTAGTACTGCCTTCAGGTCGACATGGTTGAAATCTCCTGCTATAATGTGAATTGCCTGTGGATCTGTGCTTTGTTGACCACTGATGACGTCATATAGCCGCGCCAATGCTAGGCTACCACCCGCGCTAGGCGCAATGTAAACAGATGTTATGTACACCGCGTTGAATTCCCTCGGGAGGTATGTGGGTCGGCATTTAACAGTCAACACTAATGTGTTGTGGAGCTAAAGAAGCGAGCCGAGCCGACCTGGGACGACAAATGGAAAAGGGGAAAAGAAGCAGGCCGAAGCGGGCTGGCTTGCTTTGGCCTGCTTTGGCCCTGTAATGGAAAAGCGCCATTAGTTTTCTCCAAATGACCAGGCATTGAATTCTCCAGCAGAGGGCGCAACGATACCAAGGATGACATTGACAGGACAGTTGCTTAGCAGTGTTGCCAGATTGGGCGTATTGCCTGTGATCGGGATGGTTGTTTTGATTGGGCTGGTTGTTGGTGGATTTGGCGGTTTTTAGACTGTGGTTGGGCTGGAAATTGTCAATCCCATCTGGCAACCCTGTTGCTAAGCTACTCTCTTGAAGGGCTGAGCATGAAGATGTTGGACCTCAATAAAACACGTTTGGAACAGATGAATGGTTTAGTTTACCGTGTGAGTAGACGGCACCTCTCTAAACCCCCTAGTCAGCTGCCTTCACCTCTGTCCCGTGTGTGCGCGTGTGTGTGTGTGTGTGCGCGCGCGTGTGTGGATATACATCGCGTGAGCGCGCCCCCTGCCGCTCCTCCTGCGCGTGCTCTGTTACTGTCACTGCTACTGACAGACAGCTGCGAGAGAGAGAGAGAGAGAGAGAGAGAGAGAGAAAAAGGGAGAGAGAGAGAGAGAGAAAGGGAGAGAGAGAGGGAGAGAGAGACAGAGAGAGAAAGGGAGAGAGAGAGAGAAAGGGAGAGAGAGAGAGTGAGAGAGAAAGGGAGAGAGAGAGACAGACAGAGTGAGAGAGAGAGAGTGAGAGAGAGAGAGAGAGAGAGAGAGAGAGAGAGAGAGAGAGAGAGAGAGAGAGGGAGTGAGAGAGACGGAGTGAGAGACAGAGAGTGCACCACAGTGACTCTCGGCGTTCAGTAGAAACTAAAGAGGAGCTGCTGGCAGTTGAAGTCAGCAACTGAACAACTAACATCTCCCTGGACTCTACTCTATACCTCAGTCTATGAGCAGAAGAATGACCAGAGGAGGTTGTGTTCTCCGGACAGCGCAGAGGAGACCAGACCAAAGGTAGCTGCTAGCTTATCAACGTCCGTTTTCTGCTGCTTTTCTTCGTAAAGGCAAAAGCTCTATGTGTGTGTGTGTGTGTGTTTTGTCTGGTTGTTTATGTGTGTGTCTGGTTAAAAAGCTCTATGTGTGTGTGTTTGTCTTTATGTGTGTGTTTGTCTGGTCGTTACACAGATCGACGTTGTAGATGTATAGGACGTTATCGACATGTGTTGCTGGTTGTGTCTCGTTGTGTAGTCTTGTTGTGTAGTCTTGTTCAGTTGTTGTGACTGTTTGTGGATACAGAACATCATCTTTGAGTTATCCAGTTATCACTGTTTACAGTGTCATCACCATCCTGGATGGGTTAAAAAGGTGTGTGCGTGTGTGTGTGTGGTAAACGGCAAAAGTGTGTTTGGAGGGGGACTGTCTTCTCCTCTTCATCAGACTCAAGGACGTGTCGTCCAAGCACAGTAAGCAGTGCTTACCCAACGAAAAAATAAAAAAGGACCGTGAAAATATTACAATAAAAGTGCATGTAACAGTTTGTTTTCATTAAAAGAGTCGTATTTTAGGTCCCAGGGCAGCAGGAGTCATTCATTTTGACGTTGCATTTTTAGCGCCACCTGCAGGAGTAAGCACTTCCTACTCTGCATTGCGTTGCATATAAGCACTTCTCTCTCTGCTTTCCCTCGTGTACATTCGAATGCGTGAAAATGACTTTTTTTTTCTTTTCCCGATGCCTCAGCCCGCTGTTTAATGTGGCTAGGGTAAGCATGCTTACCAGCCAGGGCTGGACTGGGACAAAAATTAGGCCCTGGCATTTTTGGCCCAGACAGGCCCACCCCAATCGGTCGGACCACACCCACCAGCACAAAAATACTTGCCTTATATACTCGTCTTATATACTGTGCTGTACAGTCATATGACAAACTGTAGTATTCCCCCAAACCACTACAAAGACGACTACATACAGTAAGCAATGGTACCAGTGCAAGTAGACCAGTGTACTCAGTGATCAGATTCCAGAGCGAATTTACGAACGCAGCCTTGTTGTTCTAGATATTTTTTCCATTATCAACCTATCATTGCGCTTTAGAGTAAAACAAAGCACGCAACTGTCGCGTCTATCTTTTCATGGCAACTCTACATTGTGATTTACAAGGGATATTAACTAATATTAAGTAATATTATTACTTGGTTACATTTTGCAATTGATCCGCGGTACACATGCGTGCCGAACCGTTACACCCCTACACAGATACCTATATTTTCCTTACCGGGTCAACGGTTACAGGCTGACTCGGCCCCGCTTCTTCTGTATCCTCTCTATCCTCTGTATCTGTACCCTGCTCCCGCTCCTCCCTGCTAGCCTCCTCTTCAACCCTAACCCTAACCCTAAACCTCTGTATCTGTACCCTGCTCCCGCTCCTCCCTGCTAGCCTCCTCTTCAACCTGTTGCTGTTGCTGCTGTGGTAAACTTGAGGGTGCAGCAAACATGTCCCTAATGTTTACACATTTGGCAGCATCTGCCTCGAGTTTCTTTTTGTTTTTCTCCCTAAGTTTTTCCCAGCCTCCCTTCCGTTTTAGTGTGCTTTTGCGCTCCATCTCTCTTAGTATCTATCTAGTAACTATCCAGGCTAACTAAATTTATTTTGCCGGCCGGCTCGGCCCAAAACTACCGCGAAACTGAGACGGAGGTCTGGTGCTGCGTGCGTGCGTGACCCCTGACCCCCCCCCCCCCTCTCTGTTGATTGGGCCAGCCCAGTGTCTGTATAGAAAATTGTCCAATGGGCCGCTGTCCCTGATTTATGGGCCGTTCAATGGTAGCTTTCGATTTATGGGCCGTTCGATGGTAGCTTTCGGCCGGGCCGGCTGGTAAAAAAAAAAAAAAAAACTTTTTAAAATGTTTTTATTTTGCCGGTCGGCTCGGCCCAAAACTACCGCGGCCCACCGGGCAAATGCCCGGTATGCCAGATGGCCAGTCCAGCCCTGTTACCAGCCAATCAGTAGTTCGTTCATTCCGATAAGAGCTACTGATTGGCTCTTATCACTTTCAAGTTCACTTAACATTTCACCTCTCGCCCGGCAGAATAGCTTACGCTAGCTAGCTCAAACGATCTAAATAATAATAATCAATAAGGATAACTTGCTTGATTTTGTGAATATGGACATTACTGTCAGCGACCTAAAGGGATTTCGTAGACTGGACTGGACTGGAAAGGCCGGCCGAAGCCACCGGTCACAGATCTTCACACCCAGAAAGGGAGAGTCGCTTGGGGCTACAGCAAGCCTGGTATGAGCGGTTTATATGATTTATATGATTCGCGAGGCTGGTGGCGATCTGTGCTTGTTTATATGGTTTGAGTACTTTGAGAGGGAGGGTTTGTGATGTGATGTCAAGTGCCTGTGTGACAAAGTGTGAGAAGAAAGTGTGTTGTGAGTTTACTATGGAGGATGGAAACGGTGTGTGTCTGTGTTGTGCATGTGTGCGTTTGCGATGTTGAAACTGGACTTGTAGATTTCAGCAGGCTGGCTACTTGAAAAGATTGAACAATGAGCACCCCTGATATAGTCGAAACTGGCAACTGTTTTTTTTGTTTTTGGTAATCTGATCACAAAGTGACACTACAGTTTATTAGCGGGTTCTAGGGCATCAAAATTGCATTTCCTTGAAACTGCGTTCACTGATAGCGTGTATGTGTAATTACGTGTATTTCTATATCTTATGCTTACCCAATCTAAAAGCTCACGGCACGTGCCTGGTCAGACTGTATTCTCTTCTTCATCAGACTGTATTCTCTTCTTCATCGAGGCCAGTTGCGGATGCGTGCTTGGCTGGGAAAAACTCATTAAATGAGTCATTTGTAGCTCGCTATTGTTGCTGCGTATCCTTGACAGCTACCATTGTAAAAGAGGAAATTACGCCGCCAGTTTTGGTTTTGAAGATGTTGTGGAAATGATTCGGGGGATTCCTCTGATGGTTGGTTGGTTGGCTGCCACACAATCCATCACTGCCCTGCTTTTTCCACTTTGCCTCACAGATAACTACAGAAAACAGAACCATCCCTAGTCAGAGTGACTTTGAAGAGAGTCGGTCTGACAAGGTGTGTATCCTGCTTCTTATCCAAACTGCACTCAGCAGCTTTAACACTGCGGTGTTGTACTGGCTCACTGGGACAGGAACCACTGAGGATGTACTATGGGCTCAGGCAGAGAGAGGTTCAACCTGCCTAAAGGCTTAAAGGCAGTGAAACAAGGTTTAGGCGTAGAGCTTTGGATATTAAATCAATTGACAGTTGTACAACGGTTTCCTGCTCAGGGTGTGTGTGTGTGTGTGTGTGTGTGTGTGTGTGTGTGTGTGTGTGCAATAGCCTTTGGTGGTTATCCTTGTGTGTGCCACTACAATTGGCCATACAACCTTTTTAACCTCAGCCGAAGACCAGCGCAGGAAGCCAGCGTGCGTGTTGAGTTGCCTTGGTTACAGCGCTGACTTCCTTTAGCGTTTGACAAACCAAGACAAAACAAGGCTGAATCAAACGGATTATCAGGCCTAAACTAGACCCAAAAAATTAGGCCTAGTTGCAAGCTAAAATAACTCTTCTTACTCACCTTTTTTGGGAGTGCTCCCTGCATGTAAACGGCCACAAATTACTGGCATTACAGTTTTCACTTGGACAGGGGTAGTTGAGCAGATGCATCTGTCCGTTAATGCATTACATGTGTAAAGGCTGGAATTCTAGGGGGAATGAGGGCCAGTATACTGCTCTGCCAGTCCCGATACACGCACACGCACATGCACACACACACACACACACACACACACACACACACACACACACACACACACACACACACACCACAGATGCCAGAAGTGGGGCACTAACCGGTCCGTATGCCATGCGTGGTGACTGCAAAGTTAACTGGAGGCATCTCACTGGCGCATCTCATATTGATGGAGGGGCAAGGCTACAGACTGGGCTAAGAGGTGTGTGTGTGTGTGTGTGTGTGTGTGTGTGTGTGTAGGTGTGTGTGTGTGTGTGTGTGTGTGTGTGTGTGTGTGTGTGTGAGAGAGAGAGGGGGGGGGACTGACCGTTCCTCGTATCCTCTGACTGGTGTCCATTGTTCTGCTCGTCATTTAGCGCTGCTGTGTTATTTTTTGTCAGCAGTTTGGATTCTACTGTGGAATGTGTTTGGTCTGGGTCACCAGTGGAGGCTAGCCTAGTAGAATGTGTTTGGTCTGGGTCACCAGTGGAGGCTAGCCTAGTAGAATGTGTTTGGTCTGGGTCACCAGTGGAGGCTAGCCTAGTAGAATGTGTTTGGTCTGGGTCACCAGTGGAGGCTAGCCTAGTAGAATGTGTTTGGTCTGGGTCACCAGTGGAGGCTAGCCTAGTAGAATGTGTTTGGTCTGGGTCACCAGTGGAGGCTAGCCTAGTAGAATGTGTTTGGTCTGGGTCACCAGTGGAGGCTAGCCTAGTAGAATGTGTTTGGTCTGGGTCACCAGTGGAGGCTAGCCTAGTAGCATGTGTTTGGTCTGGGTCACCAGTGGAGGCTAGCCTAGTAGAATGTGTTTGGTCTGGGTCACCAGTGGAGGCTAGCCTAGTAGAATGTGTTTGGTCTGGGTCACCAGTGGAGGCTAGCCTAGTAGAATGTGTTTGGTCTGGGTCACCAGTGGAGGCTAGCCTAGTAGAATGTGTTTGGTCTGGGTCACCAGTGGAGGCTAGCCTAGTAGAATGTGTTTGGTCTGGGTCACCAGTGGAGGCTAGCCTAGTAGAATGTGTTTGGTCTGGGTCACCAGTGGAGGCTAGCCTAGTAGAATGTGTTTGGTCTGGGTCACCAGTGGAGGCTAGCCTAGTAGAATGTGTTTGGTCTGGGTCACCAGTGGAGGCTAGCCTAGTAGAATGTGTTTGGTCTGGGTCACCAGTGGAGGCTAGCCTAGTAGAATGTGTTTGGTCTGGGTCACCAGTGGAGGCTAGCCTAGTAGAATGTGTTTGGTCTGGGTCACCAGTGGAGACTAGCCTAGTAGAATGTGTTTGGTCTGGGTCACCAGTGGAGGCTAGCCTAGTAGAATGTGTTTGGTCTGGGTCACCAGTGGAGGCTAGCCTAGTAGAATGTGTTTGGTCTGGGTCACCAGTGGAGGCTAGCCTAGTAGAATGTGTTTGGTCTGGGTCACCAGTGGAGGCTAGCCTAGTAGAATGTGTTTGGTCTGGGTCACCAGTGGAGGCTAGCCTAGTAGAATGTGTTTGGTCTGGGTCACCAGTGGAGGCTAGCCTAGTAGAATGTGTTTGGTCTGGGTCACCAGTGGAGGCTAGCCTAGTAGAATGTGTTTGGTCTGGGTCACCAGTGGAGGCTAGCCTAGTAGAATGTGTTTGGTCTGGGTCACCAGTGGAGGCTAGCCTAGTAGAATGTGTTTGGTCTGGGTCACCAGTGGAGGCTAGCCTAGTAGAATGTGTTTGGTCTGGGTCACCAGTGGAGGCTAGCCTAGTAGAATGTGTTTGGTCTGGGTCACCAGTGGAGGCTAGCCTAGTAGAATGTGTTTGGTCTGGGTCACCAGTGGAGGCTAGCCTAGTAGAATGTGTTTGGTCTGGGTCACCAGTGGAGGCTAGCCTAGTAGAATGTGTTTGGTCTGGGTCACCAGTGGAGGCTAGCCTAGTAGAATGTGTTTGGTCTGGGTCACCAGTGGAGGCTAGCCTAGTAGCCCACATCCTACATTGTTGTGGTCTTTCATCACTTTGCAAGTGACAATTATAGGTCAAAGGTCACTGTCACACTTGACATGTCAGTGCTCCTGTGACCTAACCCTAACCCTACAGGAGTCCTGTCTAGGCCTGATTGTATTGTTTCACTTTATTGTTATTACATTGTTATTACTTATTGTTACACTGCTCTTGTGATGGTAATACATACATTACATTACATAATACAGACATTGTAATGTAAAGTGGTAGTGTTGGAGGGCTCTGGCCTGGATAGTCAAATGACAGTGCTTAGTGACCAGCAAATACATCCATACGTCTAAAGGCCAGTTCAGACCAAAGATCTGCGACGAGACGAGACCGTTTTAGAACGTCCAGCTTCTAGTTGCAGCGGTCTGAGTTACCCCTGTCGCAGATCGTCGTAAGGTGTCTTCAGTTGCAAGTGGTTGTCAAATTTTGTTGCAACGTTCTAAAACGGTCTAGTCTCGTCGTGGATCTTTGGTCTGAACTGGCCCTAAGGTTTCAAGTGTGTGTGTTTTTATCTATCATACAGCAGTGTATTCTTGAGACCATCTGTAAAATGCACCTTAATCCTTAATATAGGCCGCTTGCAGATGGATCATCCAGTATACCACACAGGCCTATGGAGAAACGTGAAGAAAACAATTTGCATAATTTTACACTCAGGTCTATTTAACACTATAAATAGCTTGTTTAGCTATGAGTCAACATATGACCTTCATATTAGGCTAATTAGGCTAATTTGAGCAATTGTGCCCATGTTTTCCCTGTTTTAGGAATTCCCATGATCTTAGTAGTGATCTTAGTAGTCTAATAATTGGGCCACTATATTGGAGTTGTGTGTGTGTGTGTGTGTGTGTGTGTGTGTGTGTGTGTGTGTGTGTGTGTGTGTGTGTGTGTGTGTGTGTGCGTGCGTGCGTGCGTGCGTGCGTGCGTGCGTGCGTGCGTGCGTGCGTGCGTGCGTGCGTGCGTGCGTGCGTGCGTGCGTGCGTGCGTGCGTGCGTGCGTGCGTGCGTGCGTGCGTGCGTGCGTGCGTGCGTGCGTGCGTGCGTGCGTGCGTGCGTGCGTGCGTGCGTGCGTGCGTGCGTGCGTGCGTGCGTGCGTGCGTGCGTGCGAGCGAGCGAGCAAGAGCTCTGGTGGGATTTATGCTCGAGTGCGCTTGAAGAAGAAGCCACGCATCAGAAATGTGACTGTTGCCATGCTGTTGCTACTGTAGCTGAATAGAGCGTGAGTCAGGGTTCTCTTTCTCTATCCCTCTATTTCTGATACTTGCTCTAGCTCTTCTCCCCCCCTCCCCCCCCCCCCTCTCTCTTTCTCCTGCCTGAGGCAGTGTCATCATCAGTTGAGGAGGATGCAGTTCAGACCAGCATCTGCTCTGCAGACAGAACCCCTTGTTGGAGAACAGTACTGGAATGATGACATAACCCTTTCCCCATCTCCACTGTAGGCTAGATGTTGTTTTACAGGAATAGGCCTATGATCAGCCTGTCATTTTACATTTAGGCCTACATTACATTTCTGGCATGTAGCAAACGCCTTTATCCAAAGCGACTTACAGCTAGCCTAAATGTTAACAGTAACACATACATTTGTCTAAGTGAATTATCTAGCATCAGTCATAGCAAGAAAAAGTAATCTATGCTAGGACCAGGGGCTATTAGCAGTCATAATGCTAGAAGAAGGAAGAATCTTACGCTGTTAATGATAAACAACTATCACTAGAGACCACCTGCTCCATAATTGTAGTAGCCTATATAAAATAATCAGGTATTTAATGATGGATTAGCTCGGAATGGGGAGAAGCAGGGTGGAACAAGCCCACTGTAGTCTATTGACCATCTTCCCCAAGCTCACCCCATGTACATGGACTACAGTAACCCTAAGTTCAATCCACAACTCTCTATTATCTCTAGCGGCATCACTAGTGTAACCTGTCTTGTCTTACCTGCACTATTGCCACCTTATCTTGTACTCTATGCGTATCATTTTTTGTCACTTATGTCCTGTACTACTACTGACACTTTTTATATCTTGAATTACCGTATGCTTGATTTATTATTCCCTACGTCTTGTGCTGCAATGCAATGTCAGGATCCGAAGCCTAATAAATGTTCTCTGTTACAATGTGTGTAATGTGACGTAACAATAAACTTGGTACCTGGAATGGCAAACGGGGTAGGGCAGGCAGTTAGATGGGACAAGCCAGGATGGGCAGGGTAGGTAGGGAAGGTTTGATCCCAAGGTCAGCTCTGTGTCACGGTGGTGCTGCAGTACAGGCTAGCGTGCTCCACCACCCTGACCCAGCCATGCAGCTTATCATTTCATCATGTCCCCTTCATCTCAGCCGGACTCCCGGGTCCTCTCAGACCGCTGCAGGGCCCGGCAATCTGGAGACTCTGGAAAGCCTTAATCTGGTTCTGCTCTCTGACGAGGGACAGGCTGGAGAGAATTTCTCTTTTTCAAAGCTGGATCCAGCTGCAGTTTGGCTTTTCAAAGGGGAGCCCCCCACCTACACACACACACACACACACACACACACACACACACACACACACACACACACACACACACACATACACACACACTGGAGCCGGCAGGATGTGTGTCAGTAATGGAATGACATGGTAAGTGAATGCCAGTCCCATTGTTGTTGTTGTCAAGCTAGTTAAATGGGGCTGCTGCTGTAGCCTATTTTGTCTCAAGCTAGCCAAGGTGCTCATTGACTTCCTGGCTATTTGTGATGTTGTCATGTTGTTCCTGTGAGTAACAACGTTTGCCTTAATAGGAATGATGTTAAGGGAGGATGTTGAGGTCGATTTTGCATAGAGACTGTAGACAATGCTTAGAACGCGCTGCGGTCAACAAATCCAAGGAGGGGGAGGGGGAAGGAGGGAGGGAGGAGGGGAGGGGAGGGAGGGGTAGGAGGGGAGGGAGGGGGGTAGCCATAGAGGAAGTGGTGCCTATCCTGTGCAGATGGATGGTGTTGTTCTCTGCGCGACTGCTGGAACCAATCAAAACGTACGGCTTGGCCCCGGCCTATCCTATCGCAGCTGCCGGTTACAGCGTTGTGAGTCTTTGCGGCGGAAGCCTCAAACGAGGTAATGCTGACATTAAAAATTCCATTCAATCTTCACATTTCCAAACAGCGTCTCATGCTAGGGAATGTTAAGGGCCCAGCCCTGCGCTCAGTCGACAGGCAGGGAAGTGATGGAGGCCGGGCTCTTGTTTCACTGAGCTATTCCACAGTTTGAGGTTTTCGTTGGGGTCAGAGAAAATGCCCATCATCAAGTTATGTTTCTCTTGCCCATTCTGAAGGATCAATAGCAGCCTTTGTGCTCTGAAAGCCAGAGGATATTCAGCTCCCTTGATAATGTTATTCCACTGGAGAGAGAGAGGAATAATGGCCCTGTTTGTCTGCCTGAAAGACTGCCTTACGATGGGCGCCAACCAACCCAAAGCGGGCTGTCACAAACGGATCCAGATAGTCATGGCTGTTACTGACCTAGAAGTAGTCTTGCCTCACTCTCCTAATTAAAAAAAGGTGTGTCCAAACACAACATCCCATGCAAGAGTACCTGGGGGGTATTTCATCAACGTCGCTAAAGGAAAATCCAGGCTTATTCTGATATCTTGCAAGAGCCCCTGTACTCAAAACAATACCCTAATTCTTGCTAAATGGAGCCACATACTCTAAGCTTCCAAAAAAAAGCTTCTGAAAAAAGTTTGACATTCAAAGGGCAAGTTTGTCATTGTACAACTTGAGGTCAGAGTTTTTTTTTTTATCCTGAAAGGCCCTCAGAGGGAAACCGACAGATACTGTCTCTGTCTGCGACCTTTCAACTTATTCCTTCTGGAAGTTCGTCCAGTTCTGTGTCGAAATGCAATCTTCACTCATCTTGGGAAATACCTCACGACCTATTGCCCCAGTTCAACTGTAGATATCATATTGATATTCATCTCATACACTTATTGTAGGCCTATTCATTTATTTAGGACTACGGTATACTTATTGCATGCACTGTCTACCATGCACTACAATGTAGACAACTACATTTCGTTGTCTCACTTGTAGTGTGTGTGTGTGTGTGTGTGTGTGTGTGTGTGTGTGTGTATGTATGTGTGTACTACTTGCACGCCCGCGTGCATGCAGTCTGGTTAGTGTGCCTCGGCCAGGGCCCTGGGCCCTAAATTACAGTGCTGAAGCTCTCGCTTCACTGGCTTGGCCTGACGTCTGAGAACCAGCCCGTTCTCCCCCCACACACACACACATACACACACACACACAGTACAAGTACACACACTCTGTCTCTGAAATAGAGGTCAGACAAGTTCTGTAAAAATAGCCTGTTGTCAGGGTGAACAATGACAGCACCATGAGGTAACTGAGGGCGTAGATGCATCAGTGTTTGTCGTAGTCATGGTTTTACACGCACAACCCCCTCCCCCCCCCCACCTTCCTTAGAGGGGGTAGTGGTGGTCTAGTGGATAGTGAGTTGGACTTGGGATCGGAAGGTTGTGAGTTTAAATCCCGCCTGAAGCCACACCACTACTAGTGTGCCCTTGGGTAAGGCACTTAGCCCTCAGTTACTCCAGGGGGAATGTCCCTGTAATTCGTAATTGTAAGTCGCTTTGGATAAAAGCGTCTGCTAAATGGCAAAATTATTAAATTAATTAAATTATTACACGCTTTACAAGACGTTTCCAATTATGGAAGTAAAACAAC
>NC_137684.1:7160559-7180559 GCF_963989245.1 Nansenia antarctica
TGACTGACTGTTTTCCTCTTAGTGACTGACTGTTTTCCTCTTAGTAACTGACTGTTTTCCTCTTAGTGACTGACTGTTTTCCTCTCAGTGGTGGGCTTGGCTGGGCAGGCCAGAGGACCGGGCACGACTGGATGTGTTTTATCTGACCATCCGCCTGGATGAACATGAGTCATCCAGCTGTGAGAGAGACAGAAGCAGACATCTGCTGCCTGAGGTGGAGGACACGCGAGGCAGGCCAGTCAGATGACAGTCGTTAGACCACTCTTGAATTCTGGATTGCAGTCAATCTCTTTAGGGAGGCGTGCCTTTACCAGAATCGCTCTCGTAAGGATCCACTGATCCAGTCACGCAAACACACACACGCAAACACACACACACACACACACACACACACACACACACACACACACACACACACACCTCCTAATCCCAGGCCTCCTCAGGGCTCCTCCTAATCCCAGGCCTTTTGCTTCTGCTCCAACTCTAATCCACACGCTCCCATCTTCACTGCTGCTGGATTAGGATTAATTACAAGGGGAAAAAGGAGCGGAGTGCGGGGCGGAGGAGGTGAAAGTGCAGGGGGAAGTGTTTGTGTGTGTGTGTGTGTGTGTGTGTGTGTCTGTGTGTCTGTGTCTGTGTTAGGGATGCTCCGATCTGGATTTTTGGGGCCGATACCGATCACCGATTTTTTTCCTCAAGATCAACCGATACCGATACCGATTTAAAAAAAAATACATAACTGTAGGCCTACTGACTGGATAGCCTACATATTTTTTGCTTTTTAGACAAAAGTTTTGATCCATTAGGCACCAAGCAAACGCAGACCCATTTTTATGGCATAGTAAAGGTCTGGCCTATCACCCAGTTAGGGCCTGAAGCCCAAGTCAGTCGATATGGCTGTATAAAAGACATCATAAACGTGGCCTTCATGGTTTACATACTGTTACGTCCTCCTATGTTTTCTGTTCAGTTATCTGTCTTCCCCAGGAAAAAATAAAATAAAATAAAATAATAATAATATCGGTTTTTGCGATCGGCCATTTTTGCCGATCACCGATCGAGTCATTTGGAGTGAAATCGGTGGCCGATAAATCGGAGCATCCCTAGTCTGTGTCTGTGTCTGTGTCTGTGTCTGTGTCTGTGTGTGTTTTGGATTTGAGGTTTATAATGTGTCTTGCAGAGTGTTATGTTCTCATAAGAAACAACGAACAGGCACTCTGGGACAGTGAAGTGTGCATTGTGCACAGCCTCTGACGGGCTTTTATATATAATAATATATCATATAATATAGGCTTTTATATATAATAATATATAATATAATATAGGCTTTTATATATAATAATATATCATATAATATAGGCTTTTATATATAATAATATATCATATAATATAGGCTTTTATATATAATAATATGTAATATAATATAGGCTTTTATATATAATATATCCATCCACTCTCACCACTGCCTCCTCAGCGTATGAAACGGACACATGAATGTTTAACGTCGTGGGTTGACTTTGTCATTCTGCATGACATGACCTGGGGGGTATTCCATCAACATTGCTAGAAAGACAAATCTGGTCTTATTTTGACAAGTGTCATGAAACGTATCAAAATTAAGCCTGGATTTTCCTTTAGCGATGTTGATGGAATACCCCCCTGTTCTGGCGGAAGGGCGGGGCTTCTGCTGTTGTTGATATCCTCTCAGGTCTCTGCAGCGCTGTTGACTTCCTGTGTGGCGCAGTCGTACATAGCATGGCATAGTTTAGGTACTGATTGATTGCTGCTGCATCCTCCTTATGATGATATTAGTGGGTTTGATGTTGCTGCAACAAGTTAAGTTGTAGGCTTTGCTTGAGACCCTGCGACATCAGCGTCATGTCCAGGGGGTGTACTTGTACCTCAAGCCGCCTCACGCTACGGAAACAGGAGATAGACTCTAAGGGCCATTAGGCTCGAGAACCATCGGTCGTCAAGGCTTACTTTGCTTGTGAGAGCTGTGATGTTTAGTCATAACAGACTGAGTCATTGTACAGATTTAGAGCCTCCTGCCACCAACAGGAAATGATGTCGTTCACACCTGCCCCTGCCCCTGAGACACAGTGCATCCTTCACACGCTGTCACGCAGTCTGTTGGGGTTTCACTTGTCGGTTTGTTTCTCTGTGTTTCACTATTACTGGACCTCTCTCTGCCCTGCTATCGCTATCAAACTCTCTCTCTCTCCCTCTCTCTCTCTCTCTCTCTCTCTCTCTCTCTCTCTCTCTCTCTCCCTCCCTCCCTGCTTGATTATGATCCTCCTCTCTCTAGCTCTTGTCTCTCTCTCTTTCTTTCTTTCTTTCTTTCTTTCTTTCTTTCTTTCTCTCTTTCTCACTCTGGCTCTCTCTCTCTCTCTCTCACCATTTTACATTAGAATTTATTTTCACTCATTTACATTTACATTTTTGGCATTTAGCAGACGCATTATTCCAAAGCGACTTACAATCAATGCTTTTGACTAAGCAAGTGTATCATCAATCCACCAGTCGTAGCAGGAAGAGTAATCTAGCTCAGGCCCGGGGCCATTGGCAGTCTCTGTAATAGAAGGAAAAAAAAAACTAAAAAGACAAAATACATATTTGTATTATTATTATTATTTATTTTTTGTATAGACACTGGAGAAACAGAGAAACAGTACAGGGGGGGCGTAGAAGTCTTGGGGGACACAGTAAAGGGGAAAAGCGGGTGTCTCAGGAGATGCAGTGCTGGGGGTAGTAGATGTCTCAGGAGGAGCAGTTAAGGTGTAACCTGAAGAGATGGGTCTTCAGTCTCCACTCACCTCATGCTCTCCTCATACCCCCCCCCCCCCCCCACACACACACACACACACATGCTTTTCCCTAAACTCTGCTCTGAGGTACAGCTAGTCAAAGTCACTTACTATTGTGAACATTTCCTACCTCAAGTGTTTACATGTTCAAGTGGCTTTTTGTTCCCTCTACACAGGTCTGCTTTCACTCTCCACTCACTCCCACTAGCTACCCTTTTTCTCTCTCTCTCTCTCTCTCTCTGTATCCTAATCATCTCTCTCTCTCTCTCTCTCTCTCTCTACATTTCACACTTGAATCCCACTCACTCCTCCACCTCCCCTGCTGTTGATTTTCTTCTCAGCTTTGCGTCTGTTTCACACTCTGTTCATCACATCTCTCTCTCTCTCTCTCTCTCTCTCTCTCTCTCTCTCCTTCCCTCTCTTTTTCTCTCCCCCCTCCCTTCCCCTCTCTCTCTCTCTCTCTCTCTCCCTCCTTCTCTCTCTCACCACTTGAAAGGAACAATGGTGAAGACCGTGACTCTTCATGCTTTGACTCAACAACTTTGTGTGACTCACACAGACAAATGGCGTTCATTTGACCTTTCAACTCCATGTCCTTACTCACAGTCTACTGGGCTGACGACACGTGACACACACTCCTAAACAAAAGCAAAAGCTTCAAAGAAACTAAAGTCGTCTACCAAAACCAAGGTCTTTTTCATCTGATATCCTGTTTCCCGAGGAGGGAGCGGAGGGGGGACGGGGACGGGACACCTACTTACTTACTTCGCTCTCCTCACGTAAATATTAGTCTTGTTGTACCCCGTCAAACCCCTCTGCTGCTCAAGGAGTGGCAGTTGGCTTCCTCCACTTCCTAGTATCAGGCGTCTCGGGGGCGACTACACAGGAAGCCGGCCGGGGTCTTAAGAGCAGTTGAAGGAAAGCACCACATCACATGGACGCTTGTCTCCGGTGCTCAGCAGACATCAGTACAAAGGATGGAAAGGAGAAGCCAGCGCGTTGTTTACAGTGTAATGGCTCCCTGGTGCTTCATAGCTGCACAGTACAGAACTGTAATGGATGTGAATACACACTATTCTTGGGGGTTGGGTAGCATTCAACTAAAACGGGGAGAATGTGTAATGTGTGTGGCGTTACAGGAACTACTTTGTTTCAGTGCATCATGTGGGGTCTACATGCACTGAGATAAAGTAGTTCCTGTAATGTTACGCCTGTAGTAGTTCACGTATGGATGTAGGCGTATTGGTTTGTGTACTGTATGATTGATGTTGTGACACTAAACAGCATCTTAAAATGCAGCTTTGACTTTGACTCTTAATTTTTTCGGTAGTCGTGTTGATAAGGGTACAAACAGGATATAAACAATCTGTCAAACCCGCCCCCCCCCCCCCCCCCCCCCCCCACACACACACACACACACACACACACAATCTACCAAGCTGACACACACACACACACACACACACTCTACCAAGGTGACGTACACAGTACACACACACACACACACACACACACACACACACACACACACACACACTCTACCAAGGTGACACACATACACACTCCACCAAGGTGACACACACACACACATTCCTGCCCCCCCCTCTCCCACCAGCTCTGACCCATAAATCTGGGACTTGAACAAGCCTATGGTTGTCACTGCCTGTCCCAGATGCTTCAGGACCTTGTTGCTCACTTGTCTTTGCGATTTACCTCAATGAAGCCAAACACTTGACTTGAATTTGTAGGCCTGTAACGATTATGAAATAATTGTCTAATGGCAATTAAATTATCTAATGGCAATCTTGACTGTGCTTGCTTGCTAGCTAGCTGGCTAACAACATAGGACATTGCATTAGCTAGATAGCTGCTCTGCTCGTTAAGCACATCACATAAAAACATAACTAGACATAAGTAGATGACACACAGTCCCTTTTTTATTGATGAGGATACATGTTCAATGTTATGAAACATGTTCATATTCAAAAATATGTTTTATGATAGGCTAATTAAGAGGCGTGGTTTACTTCATAGGTTGCTGTGTTATTACATTATCTGGGTCACATAACAGTGAAACAATTATATTGTTAATCGCAATTATTTCTGAGACAATTAATTGTACAGCAAAATTTAGAATTATTACAGGCCTAACTCTTTGGTGAGATCAGTCTTAAGATTGGCGTCCAGAAATAGAGAGGAGACAATGATGCTGAATGATGACTGTCGGGAAGTCTGGTGGAGAAAGGGGGAGTCTGGGAGAGAAAGGGGGAGTCTGGTGGAGAAAGGGGGAGTCTGGTAGAGAAAGAGGGAGTCTGGTGGAGAAAGTGGGGCTGAACTGAACAGGATGAAAGGACAGGAGAGGGTGAGTCAGTGGCGGGTGGGTGAGTCTGAGATCAGGTCTCCCTTCAGGCGATCCCCTAACAGAGGGTGAGACACTTTGATATCGGATCTGTTTAACCGCCCACCTGTTAGAGGGGGAGAGGAGGAGAGGGGGCCCAGCTGTTGTTGTGGAGCCTCCTTGGGGGTCAGGTCTGGGGCCTGGAGTCTGGGGGCTGGAGCCTGGAGCTGGGGGGTTGAGGTGGAGGTTGGGGCTGGAGCCTGGAGTTTGGGGGTGGAGGTTGAGGTTGGGGGGTGACGGTTGGGGCTGGGGAGTGGAGGTTGGGTCTGGGGGGGTGGAGGTTGGGGCTGGGAGGTGGAGGTTGGGGCTGGGAGGTGGAGGTGGAGGTTGGGTCTGGGAGGTGGAGGTTGGGTCTGGGGGGGTGCAGGTTGGGGCTGGGGAGTGGAGGTTGGGTCTGGGAGGTGGAGGTTGAGGTTGGGGCTGGGAGGTGGAGGTGGAGGTTGGGGCTGGGAGGTGGAGGTTGGGGCTGGGAGGTGCAGGTTGGGGCTGGGAGGTGGAGGTTGGGGCTGGGAGGTGGAGGTTGGGGCTGGGAGGTGGAGGTTGGGGCTGGGAGGTGGAGGTTGGGGCTGGGAGGTGGAGGTTGGGTCTGGGGGGGTGGAGGTTGGGGCTGGGAGGTGGAGGTTGGGGCTGGGAGGTGGAGGTTGGGTCTGGGAGGTGCAGGTTGGGTCTGGGAGGTGGAGGTTGGGGCTGGGAGGTGGAGGTTGGGTCTGGGAGGTGGAGGTTGGGTCTGGGGGGGTGGAGGTTGGGTCTGGGGAGGTGGAGGTTGGAGCTGGGGGGGAGGTTGGTGGTGGAGGTTGGAGGCTGGGCTGACATTGCCGGGGCTAACATTGATCCATGAAAGCTGGGGCTGGGGGTTCAGCTGACACTGTGTTTTAGGCTGGGTCCTGGTGATGACCAAGGGACTGTGGGGTGGGTCAGTGGGGGGTTGGGTCAGAGGGGGGGGGTGGTGGGGCTGGGGCTTTTGGGGGAACAGAGAGGGTCTTTGTTTTGAAGAGGGCGGCCCTGCTACACCTGCCGGGGTTGGGGTGCCAGGCGTGTCCTGTCAGCTGTGTCCCCCAGCTGGTGACACATGGTGGGGGGACGTCAGCGGGGCCGGGGGCCAGTCTCAGTGATGTCACAGTTGTGGTGTGTGTGTGTGTGTGTGTGTGTGTGTGTGTGTGTGTGTTGGAATGTTACCTGAGATCTGTGTAGCTTAGAAGGGCTCTTGCCAGGGTGTGTGTGTCTGTCTGTCTGTCTGTGTGTGTGTGAGTGTCTGTGTGTGTGTGTGTGTGTGTGTGTGTGTGTTTGTGTGTGTGAGTGTCTGTGTGTGTGTGTTTGTGTGTGTGTGTGTGTGTGTGTGTGTGTGTTAGGGCTGCACGATTTGTGGAAAAAATCGAATTGCGATTATTTGGACAGATATCGCGATTGCGATTAATTTGCGATTTTTTTTTTTTTTAAATAGCAAAAAAAAAAAAAAAAAAAAAAGGGAAGTTTTTGTAAAGTGTGGCCATATCTCCGGCTAGGAAGGTCGTATCAACGTGCAGTTTGTTTGTACGTCTTCAGGGGACTTAGAGGCTCCCTCCTCTAGCACCCCCACAGCCCGAGCTACGAGTGAAAGAACTAAACTTACATTGGGTTGCTTTAAAGTTGGGTTGCTTTAAAATCAAGCTTCAGATTAAAACATGTGATGGAGCATTACTAACTGACTCAGGTGGTTTGTTTCACACAACCATCTAGGAAAGCTTAATTGGAAGCTGTTTGGAAAAGGGCAGGTACTTTCAAAAAATACGATGCGATGTTGTTGGTGTGCGTTCATTGACGTTGACGTTCATTGACGTTCACGTTCATTGTTGACGTTCATTGTTGACGTTCATTGACGTTGACGTTCATTGACGTTGAATCCGACGCGCTGTATGACGTATCCCATACGGGTAGTGGTGGTCTAGTGAATTGGACTTGTGATCGGAAGGTTGTGTGAGTTCAAATCCCGCCTGAAACCACACCACTACTAGTGTGCCCTTGAGTAAGGCACTTAGCCCTCAGTTACTCCAGGGGGAATGTCCCTGTAATTCGTAATTGTAAATCGCTTTGGATTAAAAGCGTCTGCTAAATAGCAAGGCTTTTGCGATTAGCTAATCGCATCATTTCAAATCGCGATTTCGATTTAAAATCGATTAATCGTGCAGCCCTAGTGTGTGTGTGTGGGGCAGGCAGGCAGGCCAGGGGAGGCTGTAGGAGGGCAGCTGTGGCCTCTGCCCCCTCACCACCCCAACCCTCCTGTTCTGTCCTGTTTCCCTGAGGCTAATCTTACACACACACACACACACACACACACACACACACACACACACACACACACACAGCCCCCCCCTGTCCTCCTGAGGCATACCTCCTGCCTGCCACCATCCCTCAGCTCCATTAGCCCACCAGGCATGCTGTAGCACAGACCAGGGGAGGCTGGTGGAGGTAGAAATCGGAGGACGGCCTCAGTGTAATGCATGGAATTGTGCCAGGCCTTTCATTAGCAACCATCGCTAGGCTAGTCTTCAGGCTGTTGGTCTGTGTTTGTAAGCGTGTGTCAGTATGTGCCAGTGAGAGTGCGTTTGAGTGCCAGTGAGTGTGTGTGAATGTTTGCCAGTGAGTGTGTGTGTGTGTGTGTGTGTGTGAGTGTGTGTGAATGTGTGCCAGTGAGTGTGTGTGCCAGCGTTTGCATTAATCAGCGGTATCCGCCTCACGCTCATGTTCCCTCAGGCCACCAGTCGCCTCGCTCTCTCTCACCCTCCACTTGAACCACAGCCAGACTGCCGGTGGTGAGGCCAGCAGTGTTCATCTGTGTGTCAACTGTGTGTCAGCCCCGTCCCCATCAACTCCATTCACCGTTTGTGTGTTTTGATTAATCGGATCGGCCGCCCTGAAGCTACGGAGAGCGCTTAATTAATAACTGTAGAATACCTAAGAATTGTATTATAAGCAAATGATATCCTTTGCAAGCTCTCGCAGGCCACATAAATTGAGCTGCCATGCTGCATTTGGCCCGCGGGCCTTGAGTTTGATACATGTGGCTTATACAGTCACTACCACTGCCTGGTCTCTCTTTCTGTTCTCTTTTAACCTCAGCCTCAGCTAGCAGGATGCTATAGTTCCCTAAATAGGTTCACCTCACCACAGCCAGCTCAGTGACTGTGTGTGTGACTCCTCTGCATATGTCCAGACTCCTTAGCCGGGCCTACAGCTGAGAAGGTTGAGTCACATCAGGCAGACGTGCTTTAGGCCTTGTTCTGCCCGCTCTTTTCATTAAATGACTCAGGCTACAGTATATCTCAAAGGGACGTGGTACTAAAGGTGTGAGCTAAAGATTAGCCTAGCATACCGCTTGAGAAGGTTGAGTCACATCAGACAGACGTGCTTTTAGGCCTGTTCTGTTCTGGTAGAGCTGCCACCCTCTTGACCTGCTCTTTTCATTAAGTATAAATGACTCGGGCTACAGTACAGTGGGATGTGATGCTAAAGGTGTGAGGTAAAGGTTAGCCTAGCATACAGCTTGAGAATGTTGAGTCACATCAGGCAGACGTGCTTTAGGCCTTTTTCTGGAAGAATCAGAATCACAATTGCTTTTATTACAAGTACACAAGTACACAGAATAGCTTTTATTGTGCATAAGTACACAAGAGTAAAATTATTTGATTCCTCAACATTGACATTGCAGCATTCAGATATAAAACACAATAATAACACAATAATAATAATTAGGCTGGTAACGTAAGTACCATAAATACAAAAAAAGTAAGCAAGTACATTTGGTAAAGTAATAAAGTGCTGGATTTTACAGTGGCTTCAATAGTGCAAACATGCTGTGCAGAGTGCGATGATATGAAATGTAATGTAGAACATTACAATGCTGCCCTCTTGACCTGCTCTTTTCATTGAGTATAAATGACTCCAGCTGCAGTATGTCTCAATGGGACATGATACTAAAGATGTGAGCTAAAGGTCAGCCTAGCCGTGAGCTTGAGAAGGTTTAATGGCATTAATAAGAAGCTAAAGCAGAGATGCTTCAGGCCTGTTCTGTTAGAGCGGCTACCCTCTTGCCCCCTGCTCTTTTCATTGAATATAAATGACTTAGAAAGTAGCCTCTCTCTGGGACATGATACTGATGTTTAAAGGTTGAGTGAAATTGGAAGTGAAATAGGCCTGGTCTTAGTACACAAAGCCAAGACCGATATATAGGCCTGCATCTCCAGGCTAGATACAGTTGTGATGTGTGTCTAGATAAAGGTGTCACCTCTCTCTCTCTCTCTCTCTCTCTCTCTCTCTCTCTCTCTCTCTCTCTCTCTCTCTCTCTCTCTCTCTCTCTCTCTCTCTCTCTCTCTCTCTCTCTCTCTCTCTCTCTCTCTGTGTATGGTTTGCTTAGTCAACACTTTCTGCTGTGTTTTTATGCAATAGAACTGACTACTTACTGTCATGAGTAGTGTCTGATGATGATGATGATGATGATGATGAGGAGGAGGAGGAGGATTATGATTATAATAATAATAATAATAATAAAAACGTTTTATTTGTATAGCACTTTTCCTGTTGCAGCTCAATGTGCTCCAATCATTATATAGGCTAATCATAATTTAATTATTTAGTAATTTAAAGCCAATATTAAAAAGATGGGTTTTTAGTCTTGACTTGAACATATGTGCAAAAAATGAGAATCAATGCAGCCTAGGTCATGATGATGACTAACATGACCGAAACACTCATCTGATGTTTTTTTTGTCTGTTTTTTTTGTTTTCTTCTTCAGATTTTGACATGAAGAAGGACATAGCGACGATCATAGCTGAGGAACGGGCTGAGATCATCGCTAAATATGACAAGGTGAGTGTATGACACACATGATAAGATTGGGATTGTCCCTGTTGATGATTCATAATAATCTAATAATATATGCCATTTAGCTGATGCTTTTATCCAAAGCGACTTACATTGCAGTGAGTGCATACCTTTTTCAGTATATATGGTCCCAGCGGGAGTCGAACCCACAACCTAAGCGTTGTTAACAGACAGCTGGAATCGTTACATTGTTATTCTTACACGGGTTGTGATTTCAGTCTTTAGTTTTTTCTATTATGATTAAAATGTTTTTTAATAAACAATATATCTTTTTCAAAATGTTGTGTTATTAAGAACATGTGGCAGGCCATTTCAAGTCACCCGAGGGCCACTTGTTATACCCTGGACGAGATCATACAAAATAGAACAAAATTCCTTTGAGCCAGATCATTTCCACAGATCTACACCACTGCTCTCTGTAGTGGCCAGAGGATCCTAGTTTATGTTTGACAGAGTTCAGGAGGCAGGTAACAAAGACACATTTATTGATCGATGAGCACAAAACACAAATGAACTGTGGTCTGCAAACAGTAGGTCTGGATAAAGTCTGGAGACGTGTAATGGAAAGTACATAGAACCCTGTTCATCTGTTCATCCCTACGGAGTGTTCATCCCTACGGAGTGGATCCTCTTTCTGTGGCTGCGTGTGTGTGTGTGCCTGCATGTGTGTGTGTGTGTGTGTGTGTGTGTGTGTGCGTGCGTGCGTGCGTGCCTGCGTGCCTGCGTGTCTGCGTGCCTGCGCTGGAGATGTTTTTTTGTAGATTAATTGAACATTAATATGGGTTAAATGGTTCAAACTTCCATTGGGAATCCATACTACAATTGAATCAAAACATGAGTCGTGTGTGTGTGTGTGTGTGTGTGTGTGTGTGTGTGTGTGTGTGTGTGTGTGTGTGTGTGTGTGGGTGGAGACAGAGGCACATTGTGCTCTGCTGTTGACAGAATAGGGATTTCTCTCCACTCTGACCTGGTTCTTTGAATGGGGGTCATTGCTAAAGAGCAGGCAGCTCGTATATCATGGTGTTCCCCAGGCAGAACAGCTCTGCTTGTGAAACACCTGACCTCTCTTCCTCTTCTTTGTGTGTGAGTGTGAGTGTGTGAGTGAGTGTGTGTGTGTGAACATCTTTTCACTTACTTTGTTATGTTGTCAGAGCAGGCCCATTTTGTCAATATATTGTTTTCGGAAGTGTGTGTGTGTGTGTTGTGTGGTGTTGTGTTGTTGTTTTCAGAACAGGTAAGAAGATGGACTGTGCAGTACACAGCTCTTGCCTCTTTATACTTGTGAAGTGTGTGCGTGTGTGTGTGTGTGTGTGTGTTGTGTCTGTCTGTGTCTGTGTGTGTGTGTGTGTGTGTTGCCATTTTGTCATTATAAACTGTATTTTCTGATGTGTGTTTGTGTGTGTGTGTGTTTTCAGGGCAGGGAGGAGGGCGTCCACATCGACCCCTGGGAGGACGCTGACTACAACATCTACAAGGTCACCGACCGCTTCGGCTTCCTGCAGTAAGTCTCACTGTCAGCTCTGCCCACTGACCAGGAGTCTCACTGTCAGCTCTGCCCACTGTGACCAGGAGTCTCACTGTCAGCTCTGCCCACTGTGACCAGGAGTCTCACTGTCAGCTCTGCCCACTGACCAGGAGTCTCACTGTCAGCTCTGCCCACTGACCAGGAGTCTCACTGTCAGCTCTGCCCACTGTGACCAGGAGTCTCACTGTCAGCTCTGCCCACTGTGACCAGGAGTCTCACTGTCAGCTCTGCCCACTGACCAGGAGTCTCACTGTCAGCTCTGCCCACTGACCAGGAGTCTCACTGTCAGCTCTGCCCACTGTGACCAGGAGTCTCACTGTCAGCTCTGCCCACTGTGACCAGGAGTCTCACTGTCAGCTCTGCCCACTGTGACCAGGAGTCTCACTGTCAGCTCTGCCCACTGTGACCAGGAGGCACTGGAGATATTTAGAGCTGGGGGTTATTCCATCAATGTCACTGAAGGAAAATCCAGGCTTATCTGAATAAAGTCTAAATAGTCTAAATATTATTTCAAATCAAAATATTTAATAAAATAATAAAATATATCAAAATAAGCCTGGATTGTCCATTAGCGACATACCCCCCTGGTTTCACAGACAAGGCTGAAGCCTAATCCTAGACTAATCCTAGACTAATCCTAGACTAAAAAGCATCTTCAAAGGAGATTTTACATTAAAAATATGATTTAGTCCAGGATTTTGTCCTTCTCTATAAAACCCGGCCCTTAGACCTCAGCAGGACACACACACACACACACACACACACACACACACACACACACACACACACACACACACACACACACACACACACACACACACACTCACTCACTCACTCACTCATTCCATGGCATGTATTTTTCAAGAAATGTTGACACTGCAGACATAACACCAGTATGCTAATGCTAATGTGCTAGCCTACATGACTACAGCTAGCCACTCGCTAACTGTGGTTGCTCTCTCCCCCCAGTGAAGAGGAGCTGCCCACACCCAGCGCTCTGGAGGAGAAGGTGCGTACACACTGCTCTGGTAGACAGATAGACAGACAGACAGACAGACAGATAGGAAAATAGATAGATAGATAGATAGGAAAATAGATAGACAGGCAGACAGGCAGACAGGCAGACAGACAGACAGACAGACAGACAGACAGCAGATACTGTAGATAGATACTTTATTGATCCCCAAGAGGAAATGCAGCCGTCACAGCAGCTCAGACCACAAAACAACAACAACAAAATAAAGACAATTGAATAATAGGCTCAAATAGACCAATAGACATTACATCTGCAGTATAGCCTCGACGGCCAGGAACACACATGGGACTGAGACGGTCTACAGTATGTAGCCAAGTCCTTAATTCTAAACAGCTGTTGTTGTTGTTGTTGATGTTGTTTTCCCGTCTCCAGCAAAAGCACCTGGAGATGGAGCGGGTGGAGAAGTGGCTGAAGATGGTGAAGAAGTGGGACAAGTACCGGAACAGCGACAAGGTGAGTCTCACTGCTGCCGACCATCACACAGAGTTACGTACCAGACAGTGTCTGCCGTTGTGCCCTTGAGCAAGGCACTTTGAACAATCCCTAACTGCTCCAGGGGCGCCGAAGATGGCTGACCCAGAGCTCTGTTGTCTCAGTACTTGCGATCTGTTCAAAGACACTAACAGTATGATGATTGGATATCTTTGGTCTGTGTGTGTGTGTGTGTGTGTCTGTGTGTGTGTGTGTGTCTGCCTGTGTGTGTGTGTGTGTGTGTCTGTGTGTCTGTGTGTCTGTGTGTCTGTGTGTCTGTGTGTGTGTGTGTGTGTGTGCGTGTGTGTGTGTGTGTGTGTGTGTGTGTGTGTGTGTGTGTGTAGATGGTGAAGCGTGTGTACAAGGGCATCCCCCTGCAGCTGAGAGGTCAGGCGTGGGCCTTGCTGCTGGACATCGAGAAGGTCAAGCAGGAGAACTCTGGGAAATATGAGGTAAGGAACAGGAAGCCCTACCCCTGGCTGTGAGGTAGTTGCTAAGTGGGATGCTTGGGACCAGTGGTGTAGTCTACGTGATACGCAGGACTACGCCGTATACCCACTAGGAAGGGTCAAGGATTTCCGTATACCCAGTAAAAAATGTGCAAGGATACGTAACAGCGTTTTGTGACGGAACTTTCACACTTCCATTCATAGAATTCACCCTGTCTGTGTTATGAAGCACTTGACTTTTGGACCATTGGGACTGACTATAGTGTCATATACCATCAACGGGGGGAGATGCGACATGAAATAATGTAAAAATGCAGCACTATCGTGCACAGATCAGCCTTATAACATGTAGGGCCCTATTATGCACTTCATAAGTCTTAAGCAATAAGACGAGGCGGTAGATCTAAACTTAAGACGTGGAGGTGTGGTCAAAAACCCGGCGCTAAGCAAAGAAATTAGTCATGGGTGTGTTTTGGGCGTCTTCTCAATCAACCCAATCAGCGTGCCAGGTGCCATTCCCTTTAAGAACCGGCTGCGTTGAGTCATTAGCGCTATGCTATTATGGAAGTCCTAAGAAGGAGGTCAGCGCGCTTCTCTGCAGAAGAAAGTAACAAGCTCGTGCATGATTATTTTCTGAATAAACACGGCAATACCTCCGCTTGTGAGTTGAGAAGTATTACAGAGGGGTCGCTGGAAGACTGCAGGAATGACAGATGTTGATGTCATTATATTACGCACGGCATGCTCGTACTGTATGTGCACAGTATGCGGAGGCAACATACTGTACAGCGCTGGCCTCTCCCTTCTGAAATAAAGCATTTATACTGTGACCGTAATTGACGTCTTGCCGTGGAGCCACGTGCGTGTTCATGTGTGCCCACATGCATGCGCAAACCGCGGAGGCGCGCTCGTGTTTCAAAACGTGCATGAAGTCTAAACTTAAGAACTTTTCAAACCACTTCTTAGCGCTAGGAGCAAAGTCAGATCGCATAATAGCAGCGGCGCCTAGTGCACTTCATTATCATATGAACACTCCCACAATGAGTAATATATGCACGGGAGTATTACGTCTTATGTGTGGGCGCCTATCGACACCTGCATAATAGCAGTAGCGCGTATGAAGCGCATAATAAGGGTGGCGGTAGGTCTTAACCTGGCGGTGCGTCTTAATTAAGACTTAAGATGGCAAGTTAAGAAGTGCATAATAGGGCCCGTAATGTTAGATAACGTTTAACGTTAGACAGATCAGCCTTATAACATGTAATGTTAGATAACGTTTAACGTTAGACAGGGAGCGCAGATCTTTTTTTATGGCGTTCCGACGTGAACGATATGAGGCTGGGAGGGAAAAATCTCAGAATACCCACTAGATCTCTGTATACCCACTAGAACACACTAAAAGACTCTGACATCACCCCCATTGAAGTTGAGATTTGCGGTAGATTAATTAAGAGGATTAAGTAAGGGTTTGATGAGGGTTATTGTTAGGCTTGGGGTTATAGTAAGGGTTAGGTAAGGGTTATTGTTAGGGTTTGGTTGTGGTAACGATTAGGTAAGGGTTTGATAGGGGTTACTGCTAGGCTTGGGGTTAAGGTAAGGTTTAGCTATGGGTTTGATAAGGGTTATGTTAGGGTTAGGGTAAGGGTTAGGTAAGGGTTATTGTTAGGGTTTGGTTTGTGGTAAGGGTTATTGTTATGGTTAGGCTTCGGGTTGTGGTTAAAGTTAGGCTTTAGGCTAGGGTCGTCCCAATGATCCCACTTAGCATCTACCGAAGCACTACTCCAGACTACTATACTCTAATTATACACATTGTGAAGACGGTTGTTGTGAAGTACGTTTGTGTGATGTATGGTTTTTTGTGAAGTACTGTATGTTTTTGTAAGGTATGTTTTTGTGAATATTTCATGATATATAACCATTTTCTCCTGCTGACTTGTGTCGCGGAGGTGAATTGCAGTCATGCTCTTGTGATGAGGTGTAGCCCTCTCTAAGACATATACTGCCTATTATGCACTTCTTAACTTGCCGTCTTAAGTCTTAATTAAGACGCACCGCCAGGTTAAGACCTACCGCCACCCTTATTATGCGCTTCATACGCGCTACTGCTATTATGCAGGTGTCGCTAGGCGCCCACACATAAGACGTAAGACTCCCGTGCATATATTACTCATTGTGGGAGTGTTTATATGTTAATGAAGTGCGCTAGGCGCCCCTGCTATTATGCGATCTGACTTTGCGCCTAGCGCTAAGAAGTGGTTTGAAAAGTTCTTAGGCGCTAGACGTCATGCACGTTTTGAAACACGAGCGCGCCTCCGCGGTTTGCGCATGCGCGCCGACCGACTTCTTAAGAAGTGGGTCAGCGCGCATGCGCAAACCGCGGAGGCGCGCTCGTGTTTCAAAACGTGCATGAAGTCTAGCGCCTATGAACTGCATAATAGCATAGCGCTTATGACTTAACGCAGCCGGTTCTTAAAGGGAATGGCACCTGGCACGCTGATTGGGTTGATTGAGAAGACGCCCAAAACACCCATGACTAATTTCTGGGCTTAGCGCCGGGTCTTAGGCGCCCACTACCGCACGCATAATAGCAAAGTGGCCTTGACCATGCCTCCACGTCTTAAGTTTAGATCTACCGCCTCGTCTTATTGCTTAAGACTTATGAAGTGCATAATAGGGCCCATAAACTCAGATGTGGCCCTCAGACCTTGAGGATGCTCTCCTGGCCTAATGGTAGACACTAGGGTCTTCCATCTAGGAGACCCAGGTTTGAACCCTGCACCTCACACTTCTTGTTTCTCCTCAGAAAATGAAGCAGCAGGCTCAGACCTTCTCCACGGAGATCAAGCAGATCGACCTGGACGTCAACAGAACCTTCCGGAACCACATCATGTTCATGGACCGCTTCGGAGTCAAGTAAGACACCTGCTTCATAGACGGACTGTACAGGCCTAAAGCCAAGAGGCTGGCAACAATATATCTATCTGTATTGATATATTGTTGTTGTAATATATCTATCATACTGTATATGTATGTATGTATGAGGTTGCAACATATTTCATTGTCAAAATCCTTGGTTATCATTGTTCTGGTTTACACCCACAGCACACCAACCCATACCAGTCCCTATAATTCACACTACAGAGCTGAACTAAGCTGAACCAAGCTGACCTATACTGGGCTGAGCTGGTGACATACTGACGCTTTTATCCAAAGCAACATTATACTGTATATACTGTATATATTATACTGTATATATACTGTATATATACATTATACTGTATATATATTCCCAGTGGGAATTCAAATCCACAACCTCCTGTCTATCTAGTGCCATGCTCTACCAACTGAGCCACAGAGGACCACACTATATCACAGTATAGCTGCTCAAACAGGGCTGGAAAGGAGACATATATGAGCCAGCACAGTATGGGTCGGGTCGGGTCGGGTCGGCTCTATAGTGCGTAAAACCCCTAACAGCAGCCACCCAGCCTCTGTCCCATCCCTAGGGCCTTCCCTAGGGCCTTCCCTAGCACACACCAGTGTTTCCTCTATATGCATTTATTCGTGGCGGGCCGCCACGAATGAATTTCCTCCGCCACTAATTGATTCAGACAGTCCACTTTGATTCAGGCAGCGCAGAAAGGCAGCGAGTTATTATGACCGGAGAACAGAAAAAAAGCAGATTGAAGCTAGATTTAGGCCGCCTCCAGACCAACATTTCGTTACGATTTAGGGCGTAGTTATTTACAATATGTTACAATGTTGCAATTAACCTCGTCGTTTGTGTTCGCACTGCAATCGAGACTGAATCTCTCAACAGGCGCGCGGCGCGAGGCGACGCGCTTTCAAAACAGTTTTGTGGTTGGTCCGAATTTAGCGGGACACACGCCGGTGCCTTTAATCCTGTATCCTAATCAAAAATGCAACATCATCATCAGCGACGACTGTGGGTTATTGCATTTACTGCTTATTATGTTTATGTTATGCTAATAAATGTAGATCCACACAGGTATACAAACTGAGCTCCGTTTACTGTCAAGTGCCATTCATTCTGACAACACACACACACAGGTCGTAAAGCTCTAACGGACGTACAGAACGTGACGTCGTAAAGTGCAACAAAGTGCTGCAATGACAATGACATACTGTCGTACATAACACTGCTGTTCTCTGGTTCATGTTCTTTTACCAGTGCTCAGTATAGAGTATTTTAAATGAACATTCTTAATGTATGTCTCTGATGTTCATGGTCAATTAAATCAGCCTATTTTGTGAAACAAATAATGTTCCCGCTAATGGGTTAACCGAGCATTCTCGCACCTAACGTGCAAGCACCTAGCTTCGAACTATTCATAGCAATAAAGGAGAGGGGAAATCCCACCTGGAAAGGGGAAACAGCTACGCGAGACTGCTCTTTGTGGACTTCAGCTCTGCCTTCAACACCATCCTTCCAGACAGGCTAGTGACCAAACTACTAGACCTGGGACTATCACACTCTATGTGCATGATCAAGGACTTCCTGTCCGGCCGCCCCCAGAGGGTGCGGGTGGGCTCCCACACCTCCACAGCCCTCAGACTCAGCACTGGGTCCCCCCAGGGCTGCGTGCTAAGCCCCATCCTCTACAACCTCTACACCTACGACTTCACCCCCGTCCACCCCAGCAACTCCATCGTAAAGTTAGCAGACGACACCACCGTGGTGGGCTGCATCTCGGGGGGGGGACGAGGCGGCGTACAGGGATGAGGTAGAGCAGCTGAGCAAGCTGTGCAAGGTTAACAACCTGCTGCTGAACAAGTCAAAGACCCAGGAAATCATTGTGGACTTCAGGAGGAAAAAATCTGAGATCCAGCCCCTGCTCATCGACGGAGAGAGCGTGGAGAGAGTCTCAACCCTCCGATTCCTGGGGGTGCACATACAGGATGACCTGTCCTGGAAGAACAACACAGCAGCCACCATCAAGAAGGCACAACAGCGGCTCTACTTCCTGAGAGTCCTCAGGAAGGAACACAACAAGCAGGAGATACTGGTGGCCTTCTACCGCGGCGTAGTGGAGAGCATCCTCACCTACGGCATCTGCAACTGGTTCTCCAGCTGCACAACCGCGGAGAGAAATGCGCTACAGAGAGTCGTGAGAACAGCCCAGAAGATCACCGGCGCCCCCCTCCCCTCTCTGGAAGAGCTGTACAACACACGCTGTCTCAGGAAGGCCTCCAAGATCTCCAGAGACCCAACCCACCCTGGGTACGAACACTTTGCCCGGCTGCCTTCGAAAAGGCGGTACAGGACCATGGCCGCAAGGACAAACAGACTGAAGCTCAGCTTCTACCCCAGGGCCATCCAGGCCCTGAACACAGCAAAGACCTAGGTTCTGGGCCCTGGACAGTCTGGACGGATTGATGGCAGCTGCTGGATTGAAAAAATCAGGTGTAGTGCTGAGGCACAAATGTGTACATTTCAAGCCTGCAAACTGCGACACTTTAAATGAATGTGCAATAACACTATGTACAATATGACAACCCTAGTCGTCTTATCTGTACAGTATAGTATAGTGGATAGTGTACATAGCCTTTATTTATGTAAACCAGCTCCTTTCCCTTCTTGTTTCTTTTTTCTTTTTTTTTTCTTTCCTAGCACCAGGGGAGCCCCCCCTCCCAAATTTCGTTGTTTGGTACCTGTACTATATCAATGACAATAAAGACCATTCATTCAATAAGCGCGGGGCAAAAATAATCTATTGCCTCTAAAATCACCACGAACAGAACGGCGGAGGTACGGGTAAGCAGGGCTCATGTTGGTGTCCTCAAAGGTAAGAGTTGGTTTTCTTTAACTCAGCTGATAGCATTACCTTGCTGTTGTTGTTTACCGAATGCTCCATCTGACTGTCACACTGTGATTTTACTTGTGTAAACAGTTAATGAGTCATAACGTTAGCCGGTTTTGTGCGTGTGCGTGTACTCTCATGTAGGCCTACTTCGTATTGATCTTTCTGTGTGTGTGTGTGTGTGTGTGTGTGTGTGTGTGTGTGTGTAATGCGCGTTCCGCATGTTCCGCTGCAGCTGTAGGATATATTGGTATTTGATCACCTTCTATATAAAATCACCTGCTCGGCTTTAATGACTTAACCGCTATTTAAGAAATTATAATTGTTTCCACCCTCTAGTTTTTGGTGAAACTACGTCTTTGTTTTGAGCGCCAGTGCGCGTTTTATGCGCGTGCACGCGAAAAAATAAATAAATAATTTAAATAAATATAAAGATAACCACTCCGCCACTAATGGGAAAAATCCTGGAGGAAACACTGCACACATATGATGTTTTTTTTCTGACGCTTTTATCCAGAGCAACTTACATTGCAGTGCGTGCATAACGCACATTGTTCAGTATGGTCCCTGGGGGAATCGAATCCACAACCTAAGCATTGTTTTAAGGGCTGTGCTCTTCCAATGGACCTATCGC
>NC_137684.1:7188059-7198059 GCF_963989245.1 Nansenia antarctica
TGCCCATGTCGACGAGAGCGATGTAAGGTCCTTTCAGAACTACAGATTGGAGAGAGAGCTTCTGGATGAGCTTGCTCTTCTGCGTCTTCCTGTATGTGCCATTGGAGTTGAATAAGGCCATACACTCCTCGACAACACAGTGTTCCAACAACTCTGGGAGATTCACAAGTTAACTGACCTCAACCAGGTCGATCACTGCCTTGAGAGCATCCTGCTCCATCTCAGCAGAACCTTGGGTTCCTCCCCGGGTTTCTTCGTGCATGGCCCCTTGGCAAATGTCAAGCGTTTGCTCAATGGGACGGATGCATGGAGGGAGGTATTCTTACTGAACATGCTGTAAAATGCTGGTCAACTTCTCCTCTCCTGCAGCACGGGCTGAGTTGAAGTCAGCAATGAGCTCATCAGAGGCAGGCATGGCTGACTAGGGTGGGTGAGGCCGGGTCGAACGGGAAGGAGTCAAACTCATGCATGCATGCGACCAGGTCCTGCACACACTGCTCATCCTCTCGCATCCGTGGCCACATTGCATGTGCTTCTTCTTGGCTTCTTTTCGGTTGGCCAGCGCATTGTGAGCCGCCCGGATCTGGGTCACATTGTTCATATTTCTGGAGTGCACTAGCAGCTGCTTCTCATTCTAGAGGATGGAGAGCCAGCCAGACTTCATTTTGCTGCCCTTGTTCATTGTACACTCATGTCCCAGGCCATGTAGGACTAGGGGTTGCCTGTGATGGACTGAGTGAAATCAGTCCGAAGGAAGGCGACCTGATCAGCAAGGAGAGCTAGTCAGCATTGCCCAGAAGTCAGGCAGCGACCTCCCATACCTATTGTTATCGTACGCTACCATTATTAATTATTAATCAAGCCTTTGACTCTAATATTATGTCAACAAGATGAAACAAGAATTTTTAACCTGGCTTTATCCAATGTTCAGATTTAAGTTCTTGAATGTTATGCAAATTACCGCATATTTAATTAGGTAACGCCTCATTTGCATATTTAAACATACAATTTCAGAAAACTTGTAATAAAAAAAATAATTGTCTTAATGTAAGTGATTAACTGGGGAAGTTTCATAGTGATAGCTATTAGTACATTTTTTTACCCTATTCACCTGCCTTAAAGGTTACAGGTATTTTGGATTTGGCCCTCTGGCAAAAAAAAACGGGATTTTTGGGAGGGACCTGGAGGCTAGATTTTTCATAAAAGGTCCCTAGAAGTCAAATAAATCATCAAAACATGTTAGCCAGAGAGTGGTCACAGAATTTTGGTTTTGGACCCTACTATAAGTAAAGCCAAGTTAGTAAAGTGGAAGTAAAGCGCGTTCTTTCTCGAACGGTGCTTCTGGCTCAGTCGATCTCGATAGGAGAAACGGATCGAGATATCCAAACTTAGCTCTCTCTGCCATTGTCATACGGTCAGTTTGGTGCAGCTTGGTGACGATAGCACCAAATCAAGGTTTTTTGCCCGCATAATCAAGGAAAAAACTCAAAATTGTTCTGGAGGGACTGATTATCATGATATTCCAGAAACCCTACCCCTGTTTTTCCCAGACTTACTGTAGGTTTTGATTAGTCACTGATTGTAAATAGACAAAGAGTGACCAGTGACAAACCCTGTAGTGTTTGAGGTCTACACTAGGGGAGACTTGTGGCCTGGTAGTCTTGTTTAGTTTTTTGTTACCTTTATATTTATGAACATTTTCACTTTCGGTATTAAGAAACTCACAAACAAATAGAGCTTCTTTACAAACATAACACAATAGTATAAAAAGAAGAAAAAGGAAGAAGAAACAAAGAAAAAAACTCAAACAAATGTGAGGTCATGGGATGGTCAAGTTAAATCAGTACAGGATTTATCTAATCTAACATACATCATTATATATTGTACCAAAAATAGTCATGAAGAATCAGATACATTGGCTAAATATATACACCATTTTCCCCAGCGCCGGTGGTCCTGTATTTGAACAGGGATACCACGCTTTGATACCATGTCCTCATTCCATTCCATGCATGACAATGAGCCTGTCCTCCCATGTCTGATTTAGTGTTCTATATTCAAGAGCACTGGCCCTATCATTTACTTTTGACGTTTACATTTTGGGCGTTTAGCAGACGCCTTTACCCAAAGCGACTTACAACAAATACATCTCACTAAGTAAGTGAATCATCTATCCGTCAGTCTTCACAAGACAAACTAATCTCTGCTTGGGCCACGGGTTGATTGGCAGTCATAATGCTAAAAGAAGGATTTTGTGGAGATAGTAGAGAAACTGAACAGGGGGATGGGGCGTGTGTGGAGGCGCAGTTAAGGTGTAGCTTGAAGAGATGGGTCTTCAGTCTACGGCGGGTGTGACTCTGCAGCCCTGACAGCGGTGGGGAGCATGTTTACTTGCTACACAAACAGTACCACCAAGCCAAACAGACACTGACGGACAGGAAATACAGTACAGTGTCATCCCTCGTCATCCTCATCATCCTCATCATCCTCATCATCCTCATCCTCATCATCATCATCATCATCATCATTATCCCCATGTCCCCAAGCCACGCTGACCTCGATGTCTCAGGACTTCAAAGTATCTTCCCCGTAATCTTGTGTTTGGCTCAAGGCCTCTTGGGATACCCCGGTCATATGGAGGTCAGAGACACTGAGGACAGAAAGGAGGATGGATGATGAACGACTATCCTGTAATGAACTCAGAGTCTCCTCTCTAAGCCTGCCTCCCTAAGCCTCAGCTGTGTTGATGTCAGGCAGCCAGCAGCAAGCAGCAGTCGCGTTTGACCTCTGGTTGAACTGTGTCTCTCTCTCTCTCCCTCACACATGTGAGACACAAACACACGCACGCATGCACACACGCACTCTCTCTCTCTCTCTCTCTCTCTCTCTCTCTCTCTCTCACAGTTTGCTGCATTATTTTAACATGAGCAGGAGGGCCGCTGCTGTTACTCTCCTCTCAATTAAAAGATTACAGGGACAGTCTCACTGGAGTAACTTAGGGCTAAGTGCCTTACTCAAGGGCACACTAGTGCTGGTGTTCCCCAGGTGGGATTTGAACTCAAGACCTTCTGATCACCTGTGGTGGTGTTCCCAGGTGGGATTTGACCTCATGACCTTCTGATCACCGGTCCAGCTCACTATCCACTAGTGACTAGGCCACCACCATGACCCCTAATTTCTCTCTCACCCAACGTTCCCGTGATGACTTCATGCTGCCTTCTCCTCTCTAAGCCTGCGGCCTCAGCTGTGTTGATGTCAGGCAGCCAGCAGCAGCGGCAGTCGCATTTGACCTCTGGTTGAACTGTGTCTCATCATAGCGGCACTATTTATATTTATATGAGTAGGAGGCCTCTGCCATTAACCATTTAGCGGACGCTTTTATCCAAAGTGACTTACAATTAAGAGGTTACAGGGACAGTCTCCCTGGAGTAACTAAGTGCCTTTCTCAAGGGCACACTAGTGGGGATGTTCCCCAGGTGGGATTTGAACTCAAGATCACCCCTCATGATCCCTTCTGATCACCAGTCCAACTCACTAAGCCTCCACTAGGCCACCACTACCCGTGATGTCTCTCTCATTTCTAATGTCTCTCCCATCCATCTTTCCGGTGATGACTTCATGCTGCCTTCTCCTCTCTAAGCCTGCGTCCCTAAGCCTCAGCTGTGTTGATGTCAGGCAGCCAGCAGCAGCAGCATTACTACTATTACTATTTCACAGCAGAAGGGCCGCTGATGTTGCTGGCCTCTCCCAGGTCATTTACATTTTCAACCATTTAGCAGACGCTTTTATCCAAAGTGACTTACAAATAAGAGATTACAGGGACAGTCTCCCTGGAGTGACTTAGGGCCAAGTGCCTTACTCAAGGGTGCACTAATGATGGTGTTCCCAGGTGGGATTTGAACTCATGACCTTCTGATCACCAGTCCAACTCACTAAGCTTCCACTATGCCACCACAACACCTCATTTCAACACCTCATTTCATGTGATGAACGGGAGGCCGTCTCCTCTCTAAGCCTGCGGCCTCAGCTGTGTTGATGTCACAGCAGCAGCAGCAGCAACAGTGGCGTTTGACCTCTGGTTGAACTGTGGGCTCCGCTGCTGCTGGGCTCTGCCAGGACAGGGCTCTGCTGCTGGGCTCTGCCAGGACAGGGCTCTGCTGCTGGGCTCTGCCAGGACAGGGCTCTGCTGCTGGGCTCTGCCAGGACAGGGCTCTGCTGCTGGGCTCTGCCAGGACAGGGCTCTGCTGCTGGGCTCTGCCAGGACAGGGCTCTGCTGCTGGGCTCTGCCAGGACAGGGCTCTGCTGCTGGGCTCTGCCAGGACAGGGCTCTGCTGCTGGGCTCTGCCAGGACAGGGCTCTGCTGCTGGGCTCTGCCAGGACAGGGCTCTGCTGCTGGGCTCTGCCAGAACAGGGCTCGTGTCCCAGGGAGGGGACCAGGCAGACAGCGGCCCGCTTGGATGGAGAGGGAGGGAGGGGGACGTGTTACTGGGGTGGAGAGGGAGGGAGGGGGACGTGTTACTGGATGGAGAGGGAGGGAGGGGGACGTGTTACTGGAAGGAGAGGGAGGGAGGGGGACGTGTTACTGGAAGGAGAGGGAGGGAGGGGGACGTGTTACTGGATGGAGAGGGAGGGAGGGGGACGTGTTACTGGATGGAGAGGGAGGGAGGGGGACGTGTTACTGGATGGAGAGGGAGGGAGGGGGACGTGTTACTGGATGGAGAGGGAGGGAGGGGGACGTGTTACTGGATGGAGAGGGAGGGAGGGGGACGTGTTACTGGATGGAGAGGGAGGGAGGGGGACGTGTTACTGGATGGAGAGGGAGGGAGGGGGACGTGTTACTGGGGTGGAGAGGGAGGGAGGGGGACGTGTTACTGGATGGAGAGGGAGGGAGGGGGACGTGTTACTGGATGGAGAGGGAGGGAGGGGGACGTGTTACTGGATGGAGAGGGAGGGAGGGGGACGTGTTACTGGATGGAGAGGGAGGGAGGGGGACGTGTTACTGGATGGAGAGGGAGGGAGGGGGACGTGTTACTGGGGTGGAGAGGGAGGGAGGGGGACGTGTTACTGGATGGAGAGGGAGGGAGGGGGACGTGTTACTGGATGGAGAGGGAGGGAGGGGGACGTGTTACTGGATGGAGAGGGAGGGAGGGGGACGTGTTACTGGATGGAGAGGGAGGGAGGGGGACGTGTTACTGGATGGAGAGGGAGGGAGGGGGACGTGTTACTGGATGGAGAGGGAGGGAGGGGGACGTGTTACTGGATGGAGAGGGAGGGAGGGGGACGTGTTACTGGATGGAGAGGGAGGGAGGGGGACGTGTTACTGGGGTGGCCTGGGTTATCGGGGTGATTTAGTACAGACGTAAAACACAACAGCAGACGCTTGTGGGATAGACGCTGATGCTATTCTCTCTCTCTCTCTATTTCTCCTTCACTCACTCATGTGTGACACACACATACACTGTCTCTCACACACACACACACACGTGTAAAACATTCTTGCGCTGACAAACACACGCGCACGCACACACACTTTCTTTCTCTCAAACACACACTCACAAATGCACACTCTCACACACATAATAATGTAGTGATGTGTAGTGTAGTTCCTGTGTGATAGAGGTGTGGTAGCCAGAGGACATGGCCTCATACACTCATGCACACACACATGATTGAACACACTTCCACATGTATTTATGCTTGATCACACACAGTCACCCATATGATATGGATCTGCATGCTCCAACACACACACACTCACACACACACATTTAGTGTACACACACATAAACACCAATGTTTGCTCCCTGCACTTAAGTTGTTAGGGTCTTCAGTATCTGGTAAAGCTCTGTGAATGTTCATGGTTGACACAGTCTCATGGTCACTTATACACACAGCACTGCAGACTCACACACACACACACACACACACACACACACACACACACACACACACCTATACACACACATACACAGTATCATGGTCACTTATACACACAGCACTGCAGACACACATGCACGCACACATACACACACACACACACACTAGGGCTGCACGATTAATCGATTTTAAATCGAAATCGCGATTTGAAATGACGCGATTAGCTAATCGCAAAGCCTGCGATTTGCCTGCGATTTTTTTTTTTTTTTTTTTTTTTTTGCCATTTAGCTTTTTTAATCCAAAGCGATTTACAATTACGAATTACAGGGACATTCCCCCTGGAGTAACTGAGGGCTAAGTGCCTTACTCAAGGGCACACTAGTAGTGGTGTGGTTTCAGGCGGGATTTGAACTCACAACCTTCCGATCACAAGTCCAACTCACTATGTGTTTCTCAACCCTCTCCTCGGGGCGCCCCAGCCGCTCCACATATTTGATCTGTTCCACCACCAGCACACCTGATTCAACTAATCAAGTCCAAATCATAATTGCTTTGGACTTGATTAGTTGAATCAGGTGTGCTGGTGGTGGAACAGATCAAATATGTGGAGCGGCTGGGGCGCCCCGAGGAGAGGGTTGAGAAACACCACTACCCGTATGGGATACGTCATACAGCGCGTCGGATTCAACGTCAATGAACGTCAACGTCAATGAACGTAAAAAAAAAAGACACTTGTTGAGAGAAACAAAATGGTGTTGCTGTTTAAAAAAAACATAAATAAATATGTTGTCCCAATTCATATCTTTTAAGTTCTCATCCTTGCATTAGAATTAGAGCAGTTAATAGTTTGATGGTATCATGTGGTAATGCTCTCTGAAAATAGGTGATAGATAGATTCATCCAATCACCTGCCAAGTATTTTTTGAAAGTACCTGCCCTTTTCCAAACAGCTTCCAATTAAGCTTTCCTAGATGGTTGTGTGAAACAAACCACCTGAGTCAGGTTAGTAATGCTCCATCACATGTTTTAATCTGAAGCTTGATTTTAAAGCAACCCAACTTTAAAGCAACCCAATGTAAGTTTAGTTCTTTCACTCGTAGCTCGGGCTGTGGGGGTGCTAGAGGAGGGAGCCTCTAAGTCCCCTGAAGACGTACAAACAAACTGCACGTTGATACGACCTTCCTAGCCGGAGATATGGCTACACTTTACAAAAACTCCCCCTTTTTTTTTTTTTTTTTTTTTTTGCTATTTAAAAAAAAAAAAACGCAAATTAATCGCAATCGCGATATCTGTCCAAATAATCGCAATTCGATTTTTTCCCCAAATCGTGCAGCCACACACACACACACACATACATCACGTGGTGTAGTGTAGTTGGTTCCTGTGTGGTAGAGGTGTGTGAGCCAGAGGACATAGTCTTTCTCTGCTAGCTCTCCTCTCGGAAACTGGGTCAATAGAATAGAATGGAGGGGGAGAGGGGGAAGAGATAGAGAGAGGTAGGAGGGGAGAGAGAGTTCACTGTGTACCACTCTTGGATAGGGTGAGGATGGAATGTATGCCGGGAGGCGGGACTGTTGGCATAGGATGTTTATCTTCTCCCCGCGGTACCTCTCTCTTTCTCTCACCCCCCCCTTCTAATTGAATATAGGCCGCCTAGATGTTTCCAGGAAAATATGCTTTTTTCGACGTGGATCATATGATGTTGTCGTCCGAATGAGACGAAATTGAAACGGATGAAAAGCGTGTGTGTGTGTGTGCGTGCGCATGCGTGTGTGTGCGTGCGTGTGTGTGTCTGTTTGTGTGTCTCTGTGTGTCAGTTGAATGTGTTACCTGTGTGTGTGTACGGTTTATGGAGGATGTGCAGATAGCGGAGGAAGCTAGGTAATAAGATTGGATCAGGGGAGGCTGGTGGAGGTAGAAATCGGAGGAAGGGCTCATTGTAATGCATGGAATGCTATCAAACACGTGTGTCATACATGACACAATGAGCCCATCCTCTGATTTCTACCTCCACCAGCCTCCCCTGGAATATAGTATTCTCACCCTTTACTGTACCCAAGTCATTGATAAATCAGTGAAGGTCCCATCACACAGTAGGTCTGGGGTGGTCTAGTGGTCTAGTTGTCCAGCACCAGGGCCTACAGTGGGTCTGGGGTGGTTTAGTGGTCCAGCACCAGGGCCTACAGTGGGTCTGGGGTGGTCTGGTGGTCTAGTGGTCCAGCACCAGGGCCTACAGTGGGTCTGGGGTGGTCTGGTGGTCTAGTGGTCCAGCACCAGGGCCTACAGTGGGTCTGGGGTGGTCTGGTGGTCTAGTGGTCCAGCACCAGGGCCTACAGTGGGTCTGGGGTGGTCTGGTGGTCTAGTGGTCCAGCACCAGGGCCTACAGTGGGTCTGGGGTGGTCTGGTGGTCTAGTGGTCCAGCACCAGGGCCTACAGTGGGTCTGGGGTGGTCTGGTGGTCTAGTGGTCCAGCACCAGGGCCTACAGTGGGTCTGGGGTGGTCTGGTGGTCTAGTGGTCCAGCACCAGGGCCTACAGTGGGTCTGGGGTGGTCTGGTGGTCTAGTGGTCCAGCACCAGGGCCTACAGTGGGTCTGGGGTGGTCTGGTGGTCTAGTGGTCCAGCACCAGGGCCTACAGTGGGTCTGGGGTGGTCTGGTGGTCTAGTGGTCCAGCACCAGGGCCTACAGTGGGTCTAGGGTGGTCTACTGGTCTAGTGATCTAGTGCAGAGCTTCCCAAACTTTTTTTAACCAAGGCACCCCTGAAGCTTTCCCCCTTCTCCAAGGCACCCCAACTCTACGAAGATTTAAAAAATGCCTCGGAGCTTAAACTAAAAACAATACACGATGAATTGGTTTGAAATTGTGTGTTTATATATAATACATAAGTATTGCCCCAATGAATTTTAACAAGATAATAAAAGTCATAAATGAACTGTAATGGATGGGCAAGAATGCATAGGTCAGTCAAACTATCGCTAAATTAAATAAAATGGTGGCCCTCAAGGATTGTACAATATGGGAGGAGACTCAGAGGGAATTCTTCACACAAATAAAATATCAAAGACCTGTATAATCAATCAATGGAACAATGCTTTTTTGGGGGGCTCAAAATAATGCCTTAAAATGTAATTCTCATTTCAATGCTCATTCTGAGATTATTTTTTCACATCTGAACCAAACGGGTAACTCACAACTATAATAATTTAACAATAATAATCATGACAGAATTGTAAAAATTGAGAGAAATACAAAACAAAGAAATATGTTGTATCAATATCATCTTCCAATTGTTCTTTGTATGGCAAGTCGTGCTCACTGACAAAAGTTATCAGTTAATCTCGGAGCTCATAGACACGGGATAACACCTTGCCCCGCGACAGCCAGCGGACCTCTGTGTGTAATAAGAGCCCCTCATGCTCGGACCCCATCTCATTGCACAATGTGCTGAACAGCCGTGACTTCAGCGGGCGTGATTTTACATAATTAACCATTTTCACCGCTTGGTCCAAGACTTCAGTGAGGAGTAGTTAGTTAGTAACTAGTAGGCCTAGTTAGTAAATTCATATCTTTGAAATCTGAGAAATATATATTTGATTTGCTTATGAACTCCATTGCACATGTAATAAACAAACGTTTATTAATGTATTATTATTATAATTGTATATTATATATAATTATTTAAAAAAATAAATAAAATTACGAGCAGATTTGGCGGCACCCCCGGACAGGTGCCGCGGCACCCCAGGGTGCCGCGGCACCCACTTTGGGAACCTCTGATCTAGTGGTCCAGCACCAGGGCCTACAGTTGTCTGGGGTGGTCCGGTGGTCTAGAGGTCCAGCACCAGGGGTGACAGTGGGTCTGGGGTGGTCTAGTGGTCTAGTTGTCCAGCACCAGGGCCTACAGTGGGTCTGGGGTGGTTTAGTTGTCCAGCACCAGGGCCTACAGTGGGTCTGGGGTGGTCTAGTGGTCCAGTAGTCTAGTGGTCCAGCACCAGGGCCTACTCACATATGCCCGTGTCGGCATGGGTCTAGATCAGGACAGAATGGGCTGCTTTCACAGACAAGGCTTAAGCTTAGTCCTGGACTAGTTTCAGGTTTCTTGTTACGTCACATTACACGAGTGT
>NC_137684.1:7203059-7208059 GCF_963989245.1 Nansenia antarctica
CTCAGACAGGATGTAGGTCTAACTCAGACAGGATGGAGGTCTAACTCAGACAGGATGGAGGTCTAACTCAGACAGGATGTAGGTCTAACTCAGACAGGATGGAGGGTCTAACTCAGACAGGATGTAGGTCTAACTCAGACAGGATGGAGGTCTAACTCAGACAGGATGGAGGGTCTAACTCAGACAGGATGGAGGTCTAACTCAGACAGGATGGAGGTCTAACTCAGACAGGATGGAGGGTCTCAGACAGGATGGAGGGTCTAACTCAGACAGGATGGAGGGTCTCAGACAGGATGGAGGTCTAACTCAGACAGGATGTAGGGTCTAACTCAGACAGGATGGAGGGTCTAACTCAGACAGGATGGAGGGTCTCAGACAGGATGTAGGTCTAACTCAGACAGGATGTAGGGTCTCAGACAGGATGGAGGGTCTAACTCAGACAGGATGGAGGTCTAACTCAGACAGGATGGAGGGTCTAACTCAGACAGGATGTAGGGTCTAACTCAGACAGGATGGAGGTCTAACTCAGACAGGATGTAGGTCTAACTCAGACAGGATGGAGGTCTAACTCAGACAGGATGGAGGTCTAACTCAGACAGGATGGAGGTCTAACTCAGACAGGATGGAGGTCTAACTCAGACAGGATGGAGGTCTAACTCAGACAGGATGTAGGGTCTAACTCAGACAGGATGGAGGTCTAACTCAGACAGGATGGAGGGTCTCAGACAGGATGGAGGTCTAACTCAGACAGGATGTAGGGTCTCAGACAGGATGGAGGTCGAACTCAGACAGGATGGAGGGTCTAACTCAGACAGGATGGAGGGTCTCAGACAGGATGGAGGTCTAACTCAGACAGGATGTAGGGTCTCAGACAGGATGGAGGTCTAACTCAGACAGGATGGAGGTCTAACTCAGTCAGGATGGAGGGTCTAACTCAGACAGGATGGAGGTCTAACTCAGACAGGATGGAGGGTCTAACTCAGACAGGATGGAGGGTCTCAGACAGGATGGAGGTCTAACTCAGACAGGATGGAGGTCTAACTCAGACAGGATGGAGGTCTAACTCAGACAGGATGGAGGGTCTAACTCAGACAGGATGGAGGTCTAACTCAGACAGGATGGAGGTCTAACTCAGACAGGATGGAGGGTCTCAGACTGGATGGAGGTCTAACTCAGACAGGATGGAGGTCTAACTCAGACAGGATGGAGGTCTAACTCAGACAGGATGGAGGGTCTAACTCAGACAGGATGGAGGTCTAACTCAGACAGGATGGAGGGTCTAACTCAGACAGGATGTAGGGTCTAACTCAGACAGGATGGAGGGTCTAACTCAGACAGGATGGAGGGTCTAACTCAGACAGGATGGTGGGTCTAACTCAGACAGGATGTAGGTCTAACTCAGACAGGATGGAGGGTCTCAGACAGGATGGAGGTCTAACTCAGACAGGATGAGGTCTAACTCAGACAGGATGTAGGTCTAACTCAGACAGGATGGAGGGTCTAACTCAGACAGGATGTAGGGTCTAACTCAGACAGGATGTAGGTCTAACTCAGACAGGATGTAGGGTCTAACTCAGACAGGATGGAGGTCTAACTCAGACAGGATGTAGGGTCTCAGACAGGATGGAGGTCTAACTCAGACAGGATGGAGGTCTAACTCAGACAGGATGGAGGTCTAACTCAGACAGGATGGAGGGTCTAACTCAGACAGGATGTAGGTCTAACTCAGACAGGATGGAGGGTCTCAGACAGGATGGAGGTCTAACTCAGACAGGATGGAGGGTCTAACTCAGACAGGATGTAGGGTCTAACTCAGACAGGATGGAGGTCTAACTCAGACAGGATGGAGGTCTAACTCAGACAGGATGGAGGGTCTCAGACAGGATGGAGGTCTAACTCAGACAGGATGGAGGGTCTCAGACAGGATGGAGGTCTAACTCAGACAGGATGGAGGGTCTCAGACAGGATGGAGGTCTAACTCAGACAGGATGGAAGGTCTAACTCAGACAGGATGTAGGTCTAACTCAGACAGGATGGAGGGTCTCAGACAGGATGGAGGTCTAACTCAGACAGGATGGAGGGTCTAACTCAGACAGGATGTAGGTCTAACTCAGACAGGATGGAGGTCTAACTCAGACAGGATGGAGGTCTAACTCAGACAGGATGGAGGTCTAACTCAGACAGGATGGAGGTCTAACTCAGACAGGATGGAGGTCTAACTCAGACAGGATGGAGGTCTAACTCAGACAGGATGGAGGTCTAGCTCAGACAGGATGGAGGGTCTCAGACAGGATGGAGGGTCTAACTCAGACAGGATGTAGGTCTAACTCAGACAGGATGTAGGTCTAACTCAGACAGGATGGAGGTCTAACTCAGACAGGATGGAGGGTCTAACTCAGACAGGATGGAGGTCTAACTCAGACAGGATGGAGGGTCTCAGACAGGATGGAGGTCTAACTCAGACAGGATGTAGGTCTAACTCAGACAGGATGGAGGGTCTAACTCAGACAGGATGGAGGTCTAACTCAGACAGGATGGAGGGTCTCAGACAGGATGGAGGTCTAACTCAGACAGGATGGAGGTCTAACTCAGACAGGATGGAGGTCTAACTCAGACAGGATGGAGGGTCTAACTCAGACAGGATGGAGGTCTAACTCAGACAGGATGGAGGTCTAACTCAGACAGGATGGAGGGTCTCAGACTGGATGGAGGTCTAACTCAGACAGGATGGAGGTCTAACTCAGACAGGATGGAGGTCTAACTCAGACAGGATGGAGGGTCTAACTCAGACAGGATGGAGGTCTAACTCAGACAGGATGGAGGGTCTAACTCAGACAGGATGTAGGGTCTAACTCAGACAGGATGGAGGGTCTAACTCAGACAGGATGGAGGGTCTAACTCAGACAGGATGGTGGGTCTAACTCAGACAGGATGTAGGTCTAACTCAGACAGGATGGAGGGTCTCAGACAGGATGGAGGTCTAACTCAGACAGGATGAGGTCTAACTCAGACAGGATGTAGGTCTAACTCAGACAGGATGGAGGGTCTAACTCAGACAGGATGTAGGGTCTAACTCAGACAGGATGTAGGTCTAACTCAGACAGGATGTAGGGTCTAACTCAGACAGGATGGAGGTCTAACTCAGACAGGATGTAGGGTCTCAGACAGGATGGAGGTCTAACTCAGACAGGATGGAGGTCTAACTCAGACAGGATGGAGGTCTAACTCAGACAGGATGGAGGGTCTAACTCAGACAGGATGTAGGTCTAACTCAGACAGGATGGAGGGTCTCAGACAGGATGGAGGTCTAACTCAGACAGGATGGAGGGTCTAACTCAGACAGGATGTAGGGTCTAACTCAGACAGGATGGAGGTCTAACTCAGACAGGATGGAGGTCTAACTCAGACAGGATGGAGGGTCTCAGACAGGATGGAGGTCTAACTCAGACAGGATGGAGGGTCTCAGACAGGATGGAGGTCTAACTCAGACAGGATGGAGGGTCTCAGACAGGATGGAGGTCTAACTCAGACAGGATGGAAGGTCTAACTCAGACAGGATGTAGGTCTAACTCAGACAGGATGGAGGGTCTCAGACAGGATGGAGGTCTAACTCAGACAGGATGGAGGGTCTAACTCAGACAGGATGTAGGTCTAACTCAGACAGGATGGAGGTCTAACTCAGACAGGATGGAGGTCTAACTCAGACAGGATGGAGGTCTAACTCAGACAGGATGGAGGTCTAACTCAGACAGGATGGAGGTCTAACTCAGACAGGATGGAGGTCTAACTCAGACAGGATGGAGGTCTAGCTCAGACAGGATGGAGGGTCTCAGACAGGATGGAGGGTCTAACTCAGACAGGATGTAGGTCTAACTCAGACAGGATGTAGGTCTAACTCAGACAGGATGGAGGTCTAACTCAGACAGGATGGAGGGTCTAACTCAGACAGGATGGAGGTCTAACTCAGACAGGATGGAGGGTCTCAGACAGGATGGAGGTCTAACTCAGACAGGATGTAGGTCTAACTCAGACAGGATGGAGGGTCTAACTCAGACAGGATGGAGGTCTAACTCAGACAGGATGGAGGGTCTCAGACAGGATGGAGGTCTAACTCAGACAGGATGTAGGTCTAACTCAGACAGGATGGAGGTCTAACTCAGACAGGATGTAGGTCTAACTCAGACAGGATGTAGGTCTAACTCAGACAGGATGGAGGTCTAACTCAGACAGGATGGAGGTCTAACTCAGACAGGATGGAGGTCTAACTCAGACAGGATGGTGGTCTAACTCAGACAGGATGGAGGTCTAACTCAGACAGGATGTAGGTCTAACTCAGACAGGATGGAGGGTCTAACTCAGACAGGATGGAGGTCTAACTCAGACAGGATGTAGGGTCTAACTCAGACAGGATGGAGGGTCTCAGACAGGATGGAGGGTCTCAGACAGGATGGAGGTCTAACTCAGACAGGATGGAGGTCTAACTCAGACAGGATGGAGGTCTAACTCAGACAGGATGTAGGGTCTAACTCAGACAGGATGGAGGTCTAACTCAGACAGGATGGAGGTCTAACTCAGACAGGATGTAGGTCTAACTCAGACAGGATGTAGGTCTAACTCAGACAGGATGGAGGTCTAACTCAGACAGGATGGAGGTCTAACTCAGACAGGATGTAGGTCTAACTCAGACAGGATGGAGGGTCTAACTCAGACAGGATGTAGGTCTAACTCAGACAGGATGGAGGTCTAACTCAGACAGGATGGAGGGTCTAACTCAGACAGGATGGAGGTCTAACTCAGACAGGATGGAGGTCTAACTCAGACAGGATGGAGGGTCTCAGACAGGATGGAGGGTCTAACTCAGACAGGATGGAGGGTCTCAGACAGGATGGAGGTCTAACTCAGACAGGATGTAGGGTCTAACTCAGACAGGATGGAGGGTCTAACTCAGACAGGATGGAGGGTCTCAGACAGGATGTAGGTCTAACTCAGACAGGATGTAG
>NC_137684.1:7213059-7253059 GCF_963989245.1 Nansenia antarctica
TCACACACACACACACACACACACACACACACACACATCACTGTGCTTGTGTCTTTTCTGATGTATTTTTTATGTAACGACCTAAACATCTGTCATAGTTTGGTGTTTGTCATCAGGCATATTCATTTCCTGTTGCCTCAATAACCAAGATGGCTGAATATCTGTGATCTAGGATTGTATGTGTCATCGTGCGGCGTCTCTGATGTGTGTGTGTGTGTGTGTGTGTGTGTGTGTGTGTCCATGACAGACCCCGTTCACCCTGACCCTGCGTCTGTGGGACATCTACATCCTGGAGGGAGAGAGGACCCTCACAGCCATGGCCTACAATACCCTCAAGTTACACAAGAGTGAGTATGACCACATCGTGTGTGTGTGTGTGTGTGTGTGTGTGTGTGTGTGTGTGTGTGTGTGTGTGTGTGTGTGTGTGTGTGTGTGTGTGTGCGTGCGTGTGTGTGCTCTCAAATTATACAAGTGTAAGTATGACATCTTCCCTGTGCTCTTTTCTTTTTTTTCTTTTTTTTCTTTCCTTTTCTTTTCTTCTCTCTGGTCTAAATTAAGAAAAACCTCCTATACACACTGTCACCATATCCAGTATCCAGACATATACAGAAACAGTGACAGAGAGAGGACAGAGACACGTATACAGAGAGAGAGAGAGAGAGACAGAGTGACATAGAGAGAGACATATACAGAGAGAGAGAGGGACAGAGAGACATATACAGAGACAGTGACAGAGAGAGAGACATATACAGAGAGAGAGGGACAGAGTGACATAGAGAGAGACATATACAGAGAGAGAGAGAGAGAGGGACAGAGAGACATATACAGAGACAGTGACAGAGAGAGAGAGAGAGAGAGAGGGACAGAGTGACATAGAGAGAGACATATAGATAGATAGACTTTATTTGTCATTGCTACAGTACAGGTACCAAACAACGAAATTTAGGAGGGGAGGCTCCCCTGGTGTTTAGGAGAGGAAAAAGAAACACATTTTGGAAAAAGCATAGATGCATAAAATCACAAGAAGGTAAGGAGCTGGTTTACATCAATAGAGGCTATGTACACAATCCACTGTACTATACTGCACAGATAGTCAACTAGGGTTGTCATATTTCACAAGAAAGTATTTTTTCACATTATTTTAAAGTGTCACAGTTTGCAGGCTTGAAAATGTACATGTTTGTGCCTCAGCACTAGCTGCCATACAATCCGTCCGGACTGTCCTGGGCCCAGAACTTAGGCCTTTTCTGTGTTCAGGGCCTTGACGGCCCTGTGGTAGAAGCTGTCCTTCAGTCTGTTTGTCTTAGCGGCCGGGGTCCTGTACCTCATGTTCGAGGGCAGCTTGACAAAGTGTTCGTGCCCAGGGTGGGTCGGGTCCTTGGAGTTCTTGGAGGCCCTCCTGAGACAGCGTGTTTTGTACAGCTCCTCCAGAGAGGGGAGGGGGGCGCCGGTGATCCTCTGTGCTGTTCTCACGACTCTCTGTAGATCGCTTCTCTCCGCTATACAGAGAGAGAGAGAGAGGGACAGAGAGACATATACAGAGACAGTGACAGAGAGAGAGACATATACAGAGAGAGAGGGACAGAGTGACATAGAGAGAGACATATACAGAGAGAGAGAGAGAGAGAGAGGGACAGAGAGACATATACAGAGACAGTGACAGAGAGAAACTATAAACGCAACAAGTCACTGAACCCTCAACATAAACTGTTATGCCCACCATGCCATCCAGCCCACACACACACCACCCACCCAACCCCTCTGGATGAGTCAGGGGAAGCAGCCGTGCGGTGCCTGGATACAGCTGATCCGCTGGCTCCCTCTCCTTCCACGTGGACCAGCCTCACACGCCGCCTCGCGGTTGGCCGCCTCTTAAGAGGATGGCTTACATAACGCAGGACGCTCGGTTGCTGTGGAGAACAGGGGAAACGCTGTCTTCTCATTGGACGCTCTCTCTCCCTCTCTCTCTCTCCTTCCCTCCCTCCCTCCCTCTCTCTCTCTCCCTCCCTCCCTCCCTCCCTCTCTCTCCCTCCCTCCCTCCCTCCCTCTCTCTCTCTCTCTCTCTCTCTCTCCCTCCCTCTCTCTCAAGGAAACACTTCAGCTCGGCCTACTGTTCGCGTAACATGCCTCATGCTCATACATAATAGCATGTCATATTTATGAGCGTCATAACACAACATCACATCCCCCGCCCGCCCCCCTCCCCCCTCCTCCTCCTCCTCCTCCCTACTGTTTTCTGATTGGCTGCCTCCCTCCTGTGTGTGTCCTATCAGAGCGCCTGCTGCGGCTGCCCCTGGAGGAGCTGAGGGAGTTCCTGCAGGAGCAGCTGGGCGGCTCCTTCTACCTGCCTGACGACGTGGTGGTGGAGCAGCTGCAGACCGCCATGGCCGAGCTGCGCAGGATGAGGCTGGACCTGCCCCCCCCAGGTGACTGGGTCTGGGTCTGGGCCTGGGACTGGGACTGGGTCTGGGTCTGTGAGAGACAGAGGGACAGGGAGACAGACTGGGTCTGGGACTGGGACTGAGATATAATCTGGAAGCCTAGATGAATACCACTGAATACCAGATGTATGGAGCATGATCCGTAATCTGATACTATGGTGCATCAGTCATGAAACAGAGGTGTTTCCCATGAGAGATGTAATCTGGAAGTCTCGATGAATACCGCTGATGTATGGAGTATGATAATCTGATATTATGGTGCATCAGTCATGCCATACATCTGGATTAGTCACACGCAGAGCTGTTAACATATGTGTGGTGGCCTGGGAAAACCCTTCACATGGTGGCATTTTGACATTTTCATTTTTTAATATTTCCATAAATTAGAAGTTCTCAGCTATTCATAACTGGTTGAATGACTGAGATAGCCCTTTATTTTAAAAAGTTATGAGCATTTTAATGTATCATGTCAAAAAAAGTGAAAGGTGAGAAATGCTGCCCCCATGCTGCCCCCGACCCCTTTCTCCTCCGGGTCGGGGGAGGAGCCTATGCAGATCGGCCGGTCTCGTTTGTCTGCTTGTGATGCGGTGTTAGTCTGCTTGCCTCGTCGGTATGCGAGGGACAGATCCATTTGTGTGTCTTCTAGTTAAGATGTTATTACTTTATGCTTATTGTGAGCATCAGTAAACTGGCAATAACACAGGTGGAAGTATCGTCTCTCCTTTCGCTCATGTGTGCGTGCATTGCTTAACTGAGAATGAGACACGTTCAACGTGACGTTGTTTCGCTAGCAAACTACCCACCACAAAAACATAAAAATAAGTACTTTCACTTTTGTTTTCTTAAAATGTTTATTCACCATAATGTAGTATGGAGTTCAAAGTACTAGAATACCACATAATATCAAAATCGCCAAAATCGTGATTTCCATCTATTTTTGCTCTTTGCCACAAACGAACGCCAGCGACATCCGACGGGTTTTCCCAGGCCACCACACATATACTCTATGGGCCGATTTCACAGACAAGGCTTAAGCCTAATCCTAGACTAAAAAGCATCTTCGAAGGAAGGATTTTTCATTGAAAGTGTGATTTAGTCCAGGCTAGGCTTAAGACTTGTCTGTGAAACCGGCCAAAACAATATTTTAGTCGATGGTCAGAAACTCGATTCCTTACGTCCTCTCCCATGTCCTCCACTCGCAGAAAGCATTGGAGGAGAAGACCCTGGTTCCTCCCCATTAGTCATTCGTACTCCCGTGGCCTGGGGTGGTCCAGTGGTCTAGCACCACGGTCTACAGTGCACACATTATGCCCATGTTGGCATGGTTCGAATCCGGCTCATGTCCTGCTGACATGTCCTCTTCTCCTTACATCCCTGTCTGTCTTCACTATCTCTCAATGAATTGAAAAATATGACTGGGACTTCCCCACTCAGAAAAAACAACAACAACCTTTAAAATAAATTCTTACTGCAAAGCTTTTGGAGGGTGGAGGATAGAGGAGTGGAGGATTGTTTCTAACAATTGAGAGAGGGACTCAGATGGTCACAGACAGTCATGGATTCGTCACACGCTGAAAGCCGCCCCCCCCCCCCCCCCTCTCTCCTCCCTGTGCAGACGTCATATTAACCCTCTGTGTCTGTGTCTCTCCTCCCTGTGCAGACGTCATATTAACCCCTCTGTGTCTGTGTCTCTCCGAGTCCTCCCTGTGCAGACGTCATATTAACCCCTCTCCTCCCTGTGCAGACGTCATATTAACCTCTGTGTCTGTGTCTCTCCTCCCCAGCCAAGCCAGACGAGCTGCCTAAGAAGCCCCTGGGCCTGGAGAGACCCATCCTCCCCGTCCTCCTCCTGCCCCTCCAGCCGGACCTCTCTCTGGGGCCCAAGACCTGCCCGGTGCCTCCCCCCAAACCCCCCAAGCCCCAGGAGCCCCAGGCCCAGGCCCAACCCCAGGCCCACACGGAGGCCAACCGCCCAGACACCATCACCCTGGAGCACACCCCATCCCCTGGGGACCCCACCTGCAGCCTTCCTGGGGCCCCCAGCGCTCCCATGCCCTCCCCGGACCCGGTCCTCGTGCACAGCCAGGCCCCGCGCACCCCCACCCCCGAGAAGCCTAAACCGTGCGTAGCGGCCCAACCGCCACCACCACCGCCCAGGGCTGAGACCACGTCCCGTGGAGAGGTGCAGGGGGTCAGGGAGGGGGGGGAGGAAGGGAAGGAGGAGGGGGGTCCTGGTCACCCTGTCCCAGAGGAGAGCCAGCCTCTCTGGGCACAGCGGCAGGAGAACCCCCGGAGGCCTGGAGGTCCAGAGGAGATCCAGGGAGAGCCGGAGGACTGGCCCCCGCCCTACGAGGCCCCTGCGGCGGACGTCTCGGCGGCGCAGGCTGGGTCTGAGACCCTGGAGCTCCCGGACCTCCCCCCTCCGCCGCTCCTCTACGCCGACGACGACAGAGCTCCGGCGCCCCTGGAATCTGAGCCGCCCCGTCTGGAGAACGGGGCCGACCCGGGGCTGCGTCCGTGCTCCGTCCCCCCCTGCTCGGCTCCGTCTCTGGGCCTCGCGTTCCCGCCTCAGGGGGGTACCTCCACGTCTCCACGCCCGATGCCACCGACGTTTCTGGGTCTCATACAAGAAGAAGCCCCTTCTGCCCTGCCCTCCCTCCCCCTCCCCTCCTCCTCCTCCCGTCCCAAGCTCCCAGTCAAGCCCACCAAGTTCCCGGTGTCTCTCGGGGTACCCTCGACCGCGGGGGACCGGCGGCCCTCCAACTGCTCCCAGTACGACAACCTCTCAGAGGCCGACGACGAGGACCACTACCTGGACCGGCTGCTGGAGATCGCTGCTACCCTGCCTCAGAGCACCAGCCTGGGCACCGGCCCTCAGGAAACACCGGGGATGTACGGCCTACCCCCGGTGCTCACGTCACACGTGGAGGACAACCCTCCTCCTCCTCCTGCGTTTCCCCCTCCTCCTCCTCCTCCTCCCCCCACGTTTTCCGGCCTCCCCACTCTGCCACAGGAGCCGGTGTACGAAGGACAGGAGTGTTGGGTCATAGACGTCGTCATCCCCCCTCCTCCACCCTGCTTCGCCGACAGACTTGCCCCCTTCCAGAGCAGCCCGACGAACCGCACTAGATTCAACCAGACAGACCCTCACCACCACACCCCCACCCCCACCACCAGCACCACCACCCCCACCATCACCAGCACCCCCACCACCAGCACATCCAGCCAGGGAGGGGTCCCCCTCTCCCAACCTCTGACCAGGTCGCCCCGAAGCAACCGCACCGCCTTCCCAGGCCAGACGCTGCTCCCTGGCGCCCCCTCAGGACAGTGTCCAGGGGTCCCCTCGGTCCGGTCCAGCCCAGACTTTTACAGGATGCACCCAGGTAGCCAGCAGCTGCCCAAGTCGGTCACCTTTTAGGGTTTTTCGTGAGTTGTAGTTTTGGGGGGACTGGAGAGAGGAGGGGAGGGGAGGGGAGGGTGAGGAGACGTTGGATTTTGGAGAGACGGTGGTTCTTTGCCGCTGTGCTGACTCACTTATCAAACACACAAACAAACAAAGCCATTCCCTGTGAAGGGGACGAGCCTCGCCTGTGGCCAGTTGATGTTGTCAGGTTGGGTTTTGTATAAAGAGTGACTGTGGAAGCCTTTTTTCAGACAGGTCATATCCCCATCTTTTCAGGGTGTTCAGTCGCTCGTTTCTAAGGGCAGTACAACTTTTTGGTATATTTTCCACTTTAAATGTTAAAGCTCAGTTATTTCATTACCGTTGTCTTATTGATGCAGCAGAAATTTGCGTCGAAAGGTGTGTGTGTGTGTGCGTGCGTGTGTGTGTGTGTGTGTGAGGTGTCATTTCACCTCGGGAGAAGTGAGGCGATCTCACATCAGTCCGTCATGTGTTCATCCTGCATCACGTTGGCTTTCACTTCCATTTTCTTAACCGACACTTAAAAGTGTTTTAACCGTTTAGCTGCAGTCTAACATCAAATAAAGACGACATGTTTGTCTGTCCGGGAACCTAACTCTAAAAACCTAAGGGCTTTTTATGTCAGCTTATAGGCCACTCGCCGTGGAAGTAGAAATCGGAGGACGGGCTCATTGTAATACATGGAACAGAATGACGTATGGTACCAAACAAACACGTGGTGTTTTATACCATTCCTCATTCCGTTCCATGCATTTCAATTAGCCCGTCCTCCGATTTCTACCTCCACCAGCCTCCCCTGACCAGTGGTTGTAAAACACCAAACGCCTCTCAGGTTTTGGGCCTGTGTCTTTTATACCAATACTGCATTAATGGTTGACCGTGAGCGGGCTCACACAACTCAACACAACACATTCAAATGTATGCTTATAAACTGCTTATAAACTGCTTACAAACATTGTTACATAGTTCATTGACCTCCAGGTTTGTTTTTCATGATTTATGATGACAGGTCTTCTTAATAAATGGTTTGTACATACCTACACACACACATACATATACATACATACGTACATACATTCGTACATACATACGTACATATATACATACAGAAATACATATATACAGAAATACATACACAGTACATGTTTTCATTTGAAGAAATACAAAGAACAACTACCAAAAAAACTAAACAAATATAGTGATTCACAAAGGTTTTTTTTGATCGATATATGAGCAGTTTCTATAAGCAGACTTTCCAAAGTGTTTGTTCCAACAGACACCACCAGCAGGGACCCCTCTCTGTCTCTCTCTGACACCTTAGCCATGGTGCCACCGTCTCTTGTGTACATAGTCAAGCATGTTACATTGACAGGGCTGATCAGGGACTCGCTGTTGTGAAGTCCTGTGTGTCATCTCTGCCTGAGGCATTACTGCGTATGTTGTCTGGAGTTCTACTGCTTTTGGTGTTTTTTTCTGTTCGTCTTGTGAATATTGTTTGCATCTCTGGAGCTGTGTTCTTTTTTTATAATTTTTTTATCATTTGTGACATCACAGCAATAATGTACTGTAGATATGTTTTTTCGAGAGGATTTATAATGTACAAAGACAGAAAGACAGACAAGGATATAGGATATCTTGTGGGAGGAAACAGTAGAGATAATGTGAGGATTTTGTGAAGGAAGGTTTAAAACTCTTAACGTGCCAAACTACAGGGGACCAAAGCACACGCTGGGCTGTCACGGTGCATTCAGCTGCTCCTCTGAAACCTCCCACCAATATGTACTAGCGTAGGATTTGGCGTAAGGCTCCCTTTTGGCTAATTATACAAATTCTCAGAGGTACACACAAGTTGCCGGGTTGTAAATGTCCTAGTTCCCTAGTTCCCTAATTCTGAGGAGCATGACTAAAAGTGTCTCCTCAGCTCAGCTCAGACCAATGCTCTTCATGAAACAATAGCCCCATCTAGTGGAGAGTTGAGGGTATTGATACAATTGACAGAGTAGAAACTTCTGTGTGTGTATCCAAAAGCTACCTGCCTACTCTAACAAAGATAATGCATAATGGGCTGTTCCTCAACAGTATAGAGTCTTCTTCTCCTCTCCTCTCCTTCATCTGCTCTGATGTGAAAGAGTTGAACAGGTGAATAACAAGCTTGTGAACAGCTGCTGCCATACGGCTTATACACGTTATACACTTATACACCTCAAGTGTTTTCAGATTAGCACACATGGAGAGGACATAAGGAAAGGGAGTTACTTGAGACACAACCGTATTGAGACACAGCCGTGTTCTGAAAAAGCCATGGCCTCCTGTATGTAGTGAGGCTTGAGGCTTGTTTTGATTGGCTGCCACGTTTCATAGCCGAATCGAGCTGAGCTGTAGTGGGATGGCCTGGTAACCATGGTTACACATCCACAATAGTTGTTGAAAAACACAGCATTATTTTGACAAGTGACACTGTAAAAGGAGAGTATCTGAACCCAGCGTGGCATGGTTCAGGTCAGGTAGGACCCTGTAGTGCGTAAAAAGCCCCTTAGCTAACCAGCATTCACAACACAGGTATAGAGGGAGGCAGCATTCACAACACAGGTATAGAGGGAGGCAGCATTCACAACACAGGTATAGAGGGATAGATGGGAGTTCAGCCATAATGTACAGTACAAAGACCTCTAGTCTAAAACCCTTACGTCTGTTACAGCTTCATTAAATTATATATTGTGTGTGTATGAGGATCTGATACAGGGGGAGGCTGGCGGGAGGTAGAAATTGGAGGACCTCCGCCAGCCTCCCCCTGAGTTGTGATGCTGTGTTTTTGCACTCTCACTTGTATTATTTGCAGAGACCGTCTGTGTGTTGAGTGCGTCATCATCGGTCCCTGTGCATTTCTGTGTGAGGGAGCTGGAGGCTCCGACTAAAAAGCTTTCTGTGTAAAAAGTGTACATTCTGAAGTGTCGTTCTGTTCTGTTTCATTCACACAGGGTTGGTCTGAGCTACGTGCTGGGGTGGATCTGCTGATTGGTCCATCGTCTGTAGATCCGTAGTCTCTTTATTTGTTAGCAAGTAAGCTAAGTGTTGCTAAAGTTTTTCATTATCGTTTCATGTTTTTTCTCCTCTGGTTGCACCTGCAGTTCTCGGGTCACACCTTCAATGAAGATGCTTTCTAGTCTAGGATCAGGTTCAAGCTGAAACCGGCCCGTCCACCGAGATGTAATATCAGGTGTGCAGATATTTTCATTATTCATCTGTCTCACAAGTCCTTATTGACAGACTGTAACATTACCAGCTAAACCTCACGCCAAGTGTAGGTAGACTAATCTCTCCATGGTAAGGTTTCCCTGACAAAGATTAAGCCTCGTTTTGGACTAAATAACTTTAGTTTTCCATTGAAAATCTCCATTGAAGGAAGGTGCATTTTAGTCTAGGATTTAGGTTTGATCACTGTAAGGACCGGTTTCACAGACAAGTCTTGAGCCTAGTCCTGGACTAAATCACACTTTCAGTGTCAAACCTCCATTGAAGATGCTTTTTAGTCCAGGATTAGGCTTCAGCCTTGTCTGTGAAAGCGGCCCTTAGTGTACCAGCCCAGAGAGGTGTCTGGGAGCCTAAAGCTGGTTTATGGATGTGGATTATGGATCATCTGTGCTAGCAGCACCCTGCTCAGACTAACTAACCTTTGTGAACAAGTTCATACATTGATTCAAATGACAAATGTTATATAAAAATGATCAACCTTATTTCAGCGCTGTCTTTATTTCCCACCCACAGGAAAGACCAGACACAAACACAAGTGTAAAATGACTACGGTATATTTAACCCACATACATATTATTGCTTTGTATTTACCTGCAATTCATTTCCAGCAATTAGTCTGTACGTACAATTGATTCTACAATTAGGTACAACAAAATCACAGATGAAGAAGAAGCTCTCTTTGGATGCAAAGCATCAAACACAAATACAACGGACAGTTTAACTCATATTTTAAATTATAGTGCATCAACAAAGGCACATTTAACATTGAGGCACTTGAATTAAGTCATTTGCATAGTTTGTCTACATAAGTGTACAATAAGGCCTTTGTCAGGGTAGATGCTAAGTGGGATCCTTGGGACGACCCTACTCTAAACCCTAACAGCAACTCTGATCTGACCCTAAACTAACCTAACAGTAACTCTGATCTGACCCTAAACTAACCTAACAGTAACTCTGATCTGACCCTAAACTAACCTAACAGTAACTCTGATCTGACCCTAAACTAACCTAACAGTAACTCTGATCTGACCCTAAACTAACCTAACAGTAACCCTGCTCTGACCCTAAACTAACCTAACAGTAACCCTGATCTGACCCTAAACTAACCTAACAGTAACCCTGATCTGACCCTAAACTAACCTAACAGTAACCCTGATCTGGCCCTAAACTAACCTAACAGTAACCCTGATCTGACCCTAAACTAACCTAACAGTAACCCTGCTCTGACCCTAAACTAACCTAACAGTAACCCTGATCTGACCCTAAACTAACCTAACAGTAACCCTGATCTGGCCCTAAACTAACCTAACAGTAACCCTGATCTGACCCTAAACTAACCTAACAGTAACCCTGATCTGACCCTAAACTAACCGTTTTTCATGAATGGAGGAACTTAATGGAGTGATGTCAGTCTGACCTTCCCAAGCAACCCACTTAGCATCTACCATGTGTCAGCTGTGTCTCCACCATCACCCTACGCCACAGAAACTACACCAGGGGAGGCTGGTGGAGGTAGAAATCAGAGGACTGCTCATTGTAATACATGGAATGGAATAAGGTATGGTATCAAACATGTTCCATTCCATTCATTACAATGAGCCCGTCTTCCGATTTAAAGTCCTCCAGTTTAAAGTTTTACATAAACTTCATACTCATACTTCAACAATCAGCACCTTAACACCTGGTTAGGGCTTGCGTCATGTCAGGAGGGTCTGTGCAAATGTGCGCATGGAGGTATGCCGCATATATACATGACATGATATCACAGTCATGAAACAAAGTCAACCTTCGGTCAAATAAGGAGTTAGGTGTAAACACATGGAATCAAAATATTAACATCAGATTGTCTTTCAACCTCGTCTAAAACAGAGACAGTCGTGTTCATGCTTTGACAACGGAGTGTTGTTAAGTTTAAAAGCGGCTTTCAGTAATAACTTACATACATCACTCGGATGGCTTTGGCATAGAACATTTTGTTACTTTCCTACACATCTCATAAATAATTACTTTTAAAAGTAGTTTTCTATGACACCATGTCTATTCAATAGGACAGAATGCTCATAATATTCCGTCAAAGTCGCTAAAGGAAAATCCAGGCTTATTTTGATAATCAAAATATCAAAGTATCAAAATAAGGCTGGATTTATTTTGTAAATCTCACGAGATAACCCTAACCCTAGATTGTCCTTTAGCGACATTGATGGAATACCCCCCAGGTCGGAATCCTAACGGACCTGTACGCACAGCGCTGACGTTCACATAAATAACACATTGAGGTCAATGACAGATTTGCGCCGAATGTTGAAATACGTTCATAGATCTCGTGTCAGGATTTCTGCCTGCAGTATTATGAACATTCTTGAACATACATACACCAGAGATACATGGTATTATAGGAAACTACTTTGAACAGTCTATACATACCGTATTTTCCGCACTATAAGGCGCACTTAAAAGCCTTTAATTTTAAAAAAAAAAACGGCAGTGCGCCTTATAATCCGGAGCGCCTTATATATGGATCAATTGGTTAATTGGTTGATCCATACTGGTTGTACACGGCGCTCAAGATGCTCTGTCAAAATGTTTCAGTACGACTGGTAAACTACAAAGCCGCACCGCTTGCAGCATTACGGTAATCAGTAAACACCGGTACTGATGTGCTTACTCACAGTCCCACACCACAAGACCCCAAGTAAAGAAGACTAAACAGAGTTTCCGAGGGAACAAAGCGAGATGGCCACAGTTAGAGGACAAACTCAAACAGTGGGTTGTTGAACAGAGAGCAGCAAGTAGAAGCGTCTCTACAGTCACTATTCGAATGAAGGCAACAGCGCTAGCACGGGACATGAACATCGATGAATTTCGAGGCGGTCCTTACATGAATCTTGGTGCTTTCAACTTGAAGTTTTAAAGTACCCACTCGATATAATAAACAACCGTTTAACGATCACTAAACACTTATAATTTGTGTATTGGATTCATTATTCTCGTTTGCCGGAGGCTACCGGTAAGGGAGGGTTGACTTGTAAACATACTTTCGTTTTAGCTCGTGTTCAAAAGCAAGAACTGTATGTTCATCTAGTTATGTGTAGTTATGTGTTTTTAGCATGTCGATGTTCTCTCAGCATGTTGTCATGTTATTAAAATACAGTTTAAACCTTCGTAGCGATGTGTTTTGTTAGCAGCGTTCGTAGCTGTGGCTGCGTTCAGAGTCACTTTTCTCCCATTCAGTGTTTGAGGTGAACCAACATTCAAATACGCCTGTCGTGTTCAATCTTTCTCTGATTTGAATGTATGACACATCATTTGAAAGCTTACAATCTGTAGTTTAAGCATGTGTAAAAACTGAAAAATTACGTTGCACATTTCACCAGGAGCTGTCACATTGGTTGTTGGTTATAATTGTATAGCCTATTGGTTGTTTTCTGGTGTTGTTTTATTGTTTTGCTCTGTTTGTAGTCTACTTGATGTATTTTTATCAGCTGTTAAATCACCACAGCGGTTAATCCACTAATAGAGATAATAGCAGATTGAAAATGCTTGTAGCCAACTACTCTATATCTCGTGGTCGCAGCTATTGCGAATTGCTATTCACGCGAGTCAGCTGTGAATCACCGCAGGTCCTTGACGCTTGTTGCAAAAATGGATGACGAACGGCTGATACTTGAAATATATATTTTTGACAGTGGAGCAGGTAGAACGTTGACGGTGACAACGCTCAGGTGGAGCATGGACAACGGGAAGTTGACACAACACCGATGGAGAGGTGACACAACGCAGTTGGTGGAGCTTGGGCGTAACGCACCCCCAATCAAACGTTTGACTGCAGTATTCTATATTCTATTCTATGCGCCTTATAATCCGGTGCGCCCTGTATATGAAAACAGTTCTAAAATAGGCCATTCATTGAAGGTGCGCCTTATAATCCGGTGCGCCTTATAGTGCGGAAAATACGGTACAGTTTATAAATTCAATGGAGCACAAACAGTCTATCTCGTTTTAGCACAGACAGAGAGGGATGCTTTGATCTGGTTCTGGCCACGTATATCTACTCTGAATCCTGATTGGCTGGTGGCCTTGTCAGTCAGCAGTAGCACTGGCCAGTGGGCTGTGTGTGCTGGCCGGGGCATCATATAACAATAATTATAATAACAGTTGTATTGCCATGCAACCAACTTGTCAGTCAATTGTTAGAATTTGGTATTTTATGCTCTGAGCGAGGGGTCCGCCATAGACGGTGCAATTAGGGGTTCAGTGCCTTGCTCAAGGACACCTCGACACGTGACGAGCTGGGGTTTGAACCGCCGGCCTTTGCGATCATTAGACACCGGCGCCCCCAGGTCACATCCTGAGCTGCGTGAGGAGGGAGGAGAGGGAGGCCACGCTCTCCCTCAGCTTGGCGTCCTCCTCCGGGCCCAGGGACACGCCCGCCAGGCGGGAAGATCCGGCCGCCCCCAGGACGCAGGGCAGGCTCAGGAACACCTCCGCCCCCACGCCCCCCCAGCCCTGCAACCAACCACAACACACACACAGAGACGTAGACACACATGAAAACACACACACACAATAAAGGTGTGTTCAGGGTGACCAGGTGTGTGTGTGTTTGTGTGTGTGTGTGTGTGCAGGGTGACCAGGTGTGTGTGTGTGTGTGCAGGGTGACCAGGTGTGTGTTCAGGGTGACCAGGTGTGTGTGTGTGTTTGTGCAGGGTGACCAGGTGTGTGTGTGCAGGGTGACCAGGTGTGTGTGTGTGTGTGTGTGCAGGGTGACCTACCTGGGCCAGTGTGGAGACAGAGTGGGTCTTCCTGCGGTCCACCAGGATGCTGTGGGTGATGTCGGCGATGGACAGACCCACGGACCAGGAGCGCTGGCCCCGCCCCTTCAGCTTCTCAAACGCCCTGCACACAGGAGGAAACTGTACAGTCGCGTGGACACCATGTTGGGTCTAAGGAACATATGAAATCCCTTGTCATTCCCAATCAATTATCAACAACACCCATCAGTGTACACTTGGTGAACACTTTATTAGGAACACTATACTAACACTGGGTACAGTGGGTAGGGTCTTCCTTTGCACTCAAAACAGCCTCAATTCTTAGTGGCATTGATTCCAATGTGGCCATGAAGGGACGCACATGGTCAGCGACAATACTCAAATAGGCTGTAAATGAACTGACTTATTCCAAAGAGCTTTACAACGGCCTCTCATTCACCCATTCACACACACATTCACACACCAACGGCGGCAAGCTACCATGTAAGGCGCCGGCCCGCTCTTTGGGAGCAATTTGGGGTTCAGTGTCTTGCCCAAGGACACCTCGACATGTGGCCAGCGGGGGTTCGAACCACCGATCTGCCGACCTTGCGATCATTAGACGCCGGCCCTACCTCCTGAGCCACAGAAGCCCTGCAAAAGTGTGCCAAGAAAACCTTCCCCAAACCATTAAACCACCTGCATGAATGAGAAGATGTAGAGGTGTTCCTGATATCGTGCTCAATGAGTGTATGTTCTATCTATGCTGACGCCATTTGGTATGAAACGTATTAATCAAAATAAAATAAAATAAACTACAATAAAATAGACACTGGAGAAACAGTACAAGGGGGTAGTAGAAATCTCAGGAGTAACAGTTTAGAGGGGGAAGCAGGTGTCAGGTGGGTAGTAGATGTCTCAGGAGGAGCAGTTAAGGTGCAGCCTGAAGAGAGCCAGTGTAGTGAAGAGACGTGACCAGGTCTTACCTATCTAGCAGTGGTTTGGTAGAGTTGGACCCTGGAGCGATCTCTGGCTGTTGGCTAGCCCCCGAAGCAAAGTTACTCAACACAGCAACTGCCACACAGAGACACAGGCACTGGCATGTTAATGACAGACAGACATTCATATGCAAGTAAGTGAACTTCTTAAGTGACATTCAAGTCTTTCCGTGAACTGACATGAAATACTACATTCTGAGGAAACACAGAGAAACCCTTTAGGTGTATGGGACGATTCTGCACCACAAAGAAAGGCGAGAAAGGTTTAGAGAGAGAGAGAGAGAGAGAGAGAGAGAGAGAGAGAGAGAGAGAGTGTACATACACCAGGGGAGGCTGTTGGAGGTAGAAATGGGAGGATGGGCTCATTGTTATGCATGGAATGGAATGAGGAATGGCGTCAAACACGTACTTCCTCATTCCAAAACCATTCCATGCATTTCAATGAGCCCGTCCTCCGATTTCTATCTCCACCAGCCTCCCCTGACACTATTCTATTATATGGAACATAAAGCACTTTGAGCTGAAACGTTTGCAGGAAAAGCACTATACAAATAAAGTTATTATTATTATAAAGACTGTGTGCGATACAGCAGTTATCCCTAGCTCTCACCCTCGGTGTGTTCAGGGTGTGTGTGTGTGTGTGTGTGCGCGTTCACCCTTGTTGTCAGAGAGCTCTCCTATGACCCAGGCGGGGCGGTGTGTGTTCAGGGTGATGTCCATGATGTGACACAGGCGCTCAGAGTCCAGGTTACACCCCGCACCCACCACACGCGCCGGGGGCAGGCCGCTCTGCCTCCACGCCACGTGGGTCATGATGTCCACTGCACGGGGTCAGGGTTCAGGTCACAGTATAGGAAGAGCGGAGAGAGAGAAAGAGAGAGAGAGAGAGAAATATTTAGAGGAGACAGTTGCTACACAATACTTGAGGCCATTCCATCATGTTGGAATGTGGGTTTAGTGTGTGTGTGTGTGTGTGTGTGTGTGTGTGTGTGTGTGGTCTATGTCGCCTTGTCGTCTATGTTGCCTTTTTCAAACAGAACAGCTGACCTGACTGTTGACCTCTGACCTCTGATTTACACAGGCTAGCCGCTACAGGGATACACACTGTCTATAGAGACTCACAGTCTGTAGTGTGTTGTGTTTGTTTGTTTGTTCGTGTGTGTGTGTGTGTGTGTGTGTGTGTGTGTGTTCTGACCCGGCTGGGAGGCGACCAGCAGCACTGCGTTGGGGCTGAGCCGGGCCAGACCCGGGACAATCCCCCGGTACATCTCCACGTTGGTCTGGACCACGCTCACGTACGACTGCTCGTTGCTCCACGCGTTCGCCGTCACCACGACAACCCTGGAGTCAGCAGAGGCAGAGAGATCTACAAGCAGCGAGAAAGATCCTTAAAGACCCCGTCCAGTCAAAACAGAACATTCTAAGATGACGAAGTATGAAACATATGACATTACGCAGAAATGTAAGTACCGGTAAGCAATTTGGGTTCTTAAAGGGAAGCTTCACCTTTTTCTTCTGCTTTGGCCCTGACCTTGGCTGTAACTGAGCGCCCCCCATAGGGCTGAGCCCCCCCATAGGGCCAACCCCCCCCATAGGGCCCTATTCATTCATTCTGAAAATATGTGACAGCAGCTGAATGAATTGAACGGGGGGAACAAGTCGGCAAGCGATCAAATGTTCTGACTTTTATTCTGAAAAATGTTAATACATTTGAACTTTGAAAATCAATGACACACTCGCTAGTCAAGCCAAAACATTGCAATCTTTTGGCTTGACTAGCAAGTGTGTCATTGATGTTCAACAACGTTGAAACTTGTTCCCCCTTTCACCATATGTCCAAAACACCCTTCAGACACTCCAATCCAACTCACGATGACATAATCCCCTTCTGAAGTCTGTGTTACATGTTTGAAAACCTACTTCACTAAAAAGTCGTAATCCACTTAAGCTGGAATGTTATGTTGTTGGAACTTTATCAAACGTTATTACTAGAGCACATTTCATACACAGATGCAACATAATGAGCTTTACAGAAATATAAATAAAAAACATTAAAAGACAAAAGGAAACAAAACATAAGAGGGTAACAAGTAGAACAGGAGAGAGTTTAAAACAGTAAAAGCAGAGACCAAGTGAGGACAACTACTCCTATGGTCAGGGGGAAAACCAGGGAAATATTTTTAAAGAAGTGAAACATCGCTTTAACAGTGATCACATTCTTCACTGTAGTGTTTTGGGGTTTAAAAAAAATGCATCCTTCCTTCCTTCCTTCCTCTAGCCCTGTGACTGCATCCTTCCTCTAGCCCTGTGACTGCATCCTTCCTCTAGCCCTGTTCCTCGAGCCCTGTGACTGTGACTGTGACTGCGGCAGATGTTATGGACGTTTTTTTTATTTGACTGACTTACTCAGACAAATGTACTTATCATAGGTTGCTTTGGCTTAAAGCATCTGCTAAAGAAGTCCATAGTTTGTACAATGTGGTGTCTGTGTATGTAATACGTTAAATAAATAAAACATTGAAATATAGTAGATTTAGGCCCAACCCACATCCTTAAACAGATCGGAGCATGTGAGAGTAAGTACACACACGTACACACACTTACAGACACACATGTACACGTACACCCACACCCACACCCACACACACACACACACGTACCTTTAGAAACCTCCACCTTTGGCAGATTGAATATTTCTAGATCCATGCTACCGCCTTTGGTTGAACTCTCAGCGATGTCGATGAAAACCAGTTTATCCACTTTACCCTTCACAGGAAAGACAGAGCAGAAGATATATGACACCCAAGACATACAGTACATGCATTAATGTACAATTTACATCTACATTTAGCAGACGCCTTATTCCAAAGCGCCTTACAACAAATACATTTAAGTAAGTGAATCATCTATCCACCAGTCATAGCAGGAAAAAGTCATCTATGCTCAGGCCTGGGGCCAGTGGCAGTCGTCGTGCTAGAAGAAGGAAGATTAAAAAAAAGGAGGAAGATTAAAAAAAAAAAATCTCACAGGAGAAACAGTGCTGGGGGGTAATAGATGTCTCAGGAGGGACAGTACAGGGGGGTAGTAGATGTCTCAGGAGAAACAGTACAGGGGGGTAGTAGATGTCTCAGGAGGGACAGTACAGGGGGGTAGTAGATGTCTCAGGAGGGACAGTACAGGGGGGTAGTAGATGTCTCAGGAGGGACAGTGCAGGGGGGTAGTAGATGTCTCAGGAGAAACAGTACATGGGGGTAGTAGATGTCTCAGGAGGGACAGTACAGGGGGGTAGTAGATGTCTCAGGAGGGACAGTACAGGGGGTAGTAGATGTCTCAGGAGAAACAGTACAGGGGGGTAGTAGATGTCTCAGGAGAAACAGTGCAGGGGGTAGTAGATGTCTCAGGAGGGACAGTACAGGGAGTAGTAGATGTCTCAGGAGAAACAGTGCAGGGGGTAGTAGATGTCTCAGGAGGGACAGTACAGGGGGTAGTAGATGTCTCAGGAGGGACAGTACAGGGGGGTAGTAGATGTCTCAGGAGGGACAGTACAGGGGGGTAGTAGATGTCTCAGGAAGGACAGTACAGGGGGGTAGTAGATGTCTCAGGAGGGACAGTATAGGGAGTAGTAGATGTCTCAGGAGAAACAGTACAGGGGGTAGTAGATGTCTCAGGAAGGACAGTACAGGGGGTAGTAGATGTCTCAGTAGAAACAGTACAGGGAGTAGTAGATGTCTCAGTAGAAACAGTACAGGGGGTAGTAGATGTCTCAGGAGGGACAGTACAGGGGGGTAGTAGATGTCTCGGAGGGTGTGGGGTATTGTGAGTTATAATTGAATACTTCAGCAGTAAGGTATGAGAGGCTGTTGTTTATCCTGAATGAAGACACAGCTAAGCGGTGATGTATTGACGACTTATTGCTAAAGTATTCGTTCTGGCAGGAAGAGGAAAGTTTAAATACCATAGCCATAATGCTCATCACGGACGCCATGCCCAAGTCTCCCCCCCCAATGACTGTGACTTTGTTGATTGGCTGATCATGATGGCGTACTGCTCCTAGAAACAAGGTTTGATTGACTTCATGTAATGGCTGCAAGACATCAAGTCCTTTGTTTTATCTAAAGACATGATATATGTGTTGCCGTCACATATAAGTACTCAACCCTGAGGCATACCTGTGCATATTCTACACACCACATGCATACAGTATGACTTGTGTCCATGACCAATCCATTCCATTGCCAATGATGTTGACCTGTAGTACTCACACACACCCCCCACTCCCCCCCCCCGCCACACACCCACACATCCCTACTTGTTCTCTCTGTCCTCCTGTCTTGTCTCTCTGTAAAGTGTCTTAGGGGGTCTTAGAAAAGCGCTATACTGTATAGATGTGATGCATTGTTGTGCCTGCACTACGGCTGGCGTCTCCAGACCCACCTTCATTGATGTTGAGGTTGGAGACGAAGGCCAGCAGCTCACTGGGGTCTTTGTTCTCCCCCGCGGGTTTGGTTCCCAGCGGGGGCTCCTCCTCAAACTTGGCTATCATCTCAGACAGCAGCGTGACCACCGACGACTTGGGCTGTGGGAGAGAGAAGAGAAGAGAGGAGAGGAGAGGAGAGGAGAGGAGAAGAGAAGAGAAGAGAAGAGAAGAGGAGAGGAGAGGAGAGGAGAAGAGAAGAGAAGAGAAGAGAAGAGAAGAGAAGAGAAGAGAAGAGAAGAGAGGAGAAGAGAAGAGAGGAGAAGAGAAGAGAAGAGAGGAGAGGAGAGGAGAGGAGAAGAGAAGAGAAGAGAAGAGAAGAGAAGAGAGGAGAAGAGAAGAGAGGAGAAGAGAAGAGAGGAGAGGAGAGGAGAAGAGAAGAGAAGAGAGGAGAAGAGAAGAGAAGAGAGGAGAGGAGAAGAGAAGAGAGGAGAAGAGAAGAGAAGAGAAGAGAGGAGAAGAGAAGAGAAGAGAAGAGAAGAGAAGAGAAGAGAAGAGAGGAGAAGAGAAGAGAAGAGAGGAGAAGAGAAGAGAGGAGAAGAGAAGAGAAGAGAGGAGAGGAGAAGAGAGGAGAGGAGAGGAGAAGAGAAGAGAGGAGAGGAGAAGAGAAGAGAAGAGAAGAGAAGAGAAGAGAAGAGAGGAGAAGAGAAGAGAGGAGAAGAGAAGAGAAGAGAAGAGAAGAGAGGAGAAGAGAGGAGAAGAGAAGAGAGGAGAGGAGAGGAGAGGAGAGGAGAAGAGAAGAGAAGAGAAGAGAGGAGAAGAAAAGAGAGGAGAAGAGAAGAGAAGAGAAGAGAAGAGAAGAGAAGAGAGGAGAAGAGAAGAGAGGAGAGGAGAAGAGAAGAGAAGAGAGGAGAAGAGAAGAGAGGAGAGGAGAAGAGAAGAGAGGAGAAGAGAAGAGAAGAGAAGAGAGGAGAAGAGAAGAGAAGAGAAGAGAAGAGAAGAGAAGAGAAGAGAGGAGAAGAGAAGAGAGGAGAAGAGAAGAGAAGAGAAGAGAGGAGAAGAGAAGAGAAGAGAGGAGAAGAGAAGAGAGGAGAAGAGAAGAGAAGAGAGGAGAAGAGAAGAGAGGAGAAGAGAAGAGAAGAGAAGAGAGGAGAAGAGAAGAGAGGAGAAGAGAAGAGAAGAGAAGAGAAGAGAAGAGAGGAGAAGAGAAGAGAGGAGAAGAGAAGAGAAGAGAAGAGAGGAGAAGAGAAGAGAAGAGAGGAGAAGAGAAGAGAGGAGAAGAGAAGAGAAGAGAGGAGAGGAGAAGAGAGGAGAAGAGAGGAGAGGAGAGGAGAAGAGAAGAGAGGAGAAGAGAAGAGAAGAGAAGAGAGGAGAGGAAAAGAGAAGAGAAGAGAGGAGAGGAGAAGAGAAGAGAAGAGAAGAGAAGAGAAGAGAAGAGAAGAGAAGAGAAGAGAAGAGAAGAGAAGAGAAGAGAAGAGAAGAGAAGAGAGGAGAAGAGAGGAGAAGAGAGGAAGAAATAGATTCGATAAAGAAAGAATGTAGCCATAACAGCACATCTCTCAGTGAGTCTATTATGCCCTGCCAGAGCCACTAACACTAACTCTGCCAGAGTGTTTTCATGACGGGAGAAAAAGCACTGTATTGTACAGCACTTTGAGCTGCATTCTTATGTATGAAAGGTGCTATATGAATACATCTTATTATGATTCTCATTAGAAGAAGAAGAGACGGGACAGCAGCAACGGAGAAGAGAGGAGACATGTTATAGTCATCCACTACTGTAAATGAATAATATTCATAATATGACTTTATTTACTTCATAAACAGACTTGTTACAGTGGCTTTGATCCCCACTGGAGTCACTAACACTATTAACACTAATAACACTAACTAACACCATTAACACTAATTAACACTAATAACACTAATTAATCCCATTAACACTAATAACACCAACTAACACTATTAACATTAATTAACACTAATAACATCAACTAACACTATTAACATTAATTAATACCAATTAACATTAATAACACTAACTAACACTATTAACACTAATTAACACGAATAACACAATAACACAAATTAACACTAAAAACACTATTAACACTAATAACACTATTAACATGAATTAACGTGATTAAAGTGCAGTCCACTAATTAATGGGATCTGATGCCTCTCTGCTCCTCAGTGTTAGGAGGAGGGGTTGGGGGTAAGGCCCTCAGTGTTAGGAGGAGGGGTTGGGGGTAAGGCCCTGCGACAGACTAAATCTACTTTAAGAGTCTACTGCACATTGAGTCAGACATCCAGTCCTAGACTAAAGCAGCACCTCACGGCCCTCTCATGAGTTCAGACACAACAGCCTTTCACATCTTTCACCGTACGTCCCTGACCGTATGTCCCTGACCGTATGTCCCTGACCGCATGTCCCTGACCGTATGTCCCTGACGTCCCTGACGTGAACAGAAGTAGCATGCTCTCTTACGTAGTCCCAGTTGTGAAGGGCAGGCAGGTAGATCCGCCCGCCTACGTCTACGTGCTTGCCCACCCTGATGACCATGTTCTGGGTGGGCCGCAGGAGGCAGATAGGGGGGGTGAAGGGGAAGGAGTCCATGAGCCACAAAACGATGGGCAGGTTGTATGAGCGACCTGGGGAAACAAACAGGGTTTGGACCGACTGTGCAACATCAACATGCCATCAGAGGGATGTCTAGGTAGTAGCTTTGTTCATCCGACATGTACCAAAACATATCACATATGGCAACACATAAGGTATATGCTGCTCAGTGCATTTTCTAGCTGTGCCCCATGGTCCTGAGCATGGCGCTAACAACACTTCGATTGTGGGTTCAATTCCCACTGGGACCATAGTGAAAAATGTATGCACTCACTGCAATGTAAGTCGCTTTGGATAAAAGCAGTCTGCTAAACTGCATATATGATATTATATTCTAGGGGGCTGACATTCCTACAGGCATAGGTCTTTGAAGAAATGATCACTGAGATCTTGGAATGGGTGAAATCACGAGCCAATGCTCTGTGGGCGGGTGTTTGAGCAGCAGACTCACCTTCATATTCCACAGGGATGTTCCCAATCAACTTCAGCAGATCTTTCTGGGTGCCGTCAGTGAAAGCTGGTGTGGAACATAGGAGACAAGAGGCCTGAAGTTAGAACCTGTTCTCATCTCCAACACAGTCAATGATGCGTCCATTCATGACTATTAAACACGTTGTTTAACCAGGCTGACTGTGGCAGGCAAACACGTTTATCAGAACACAATGTGCAGTGTATATATAGTGTATATGTGGGCTATAACAGCAACAGTCTTACTGTATCAGTGTATATGTGTTTGACAGTCTTACTGTATCAGTGTATATGTGTTTGACAGTCTTACTGTAGGTGCCCGTGGCGGGTCTGATCCCCGGGTGAGCCCGGTGGAGCTTCTGCAGCTCCTCAGTACCAACATCCCGAAACTTGTACTGATGATGAAGAGAGAGGGGGGAGGAAGAGGAAGGAGGAAGGTGAGCTTCATTGAAAACACGTGACACACATATAATATATATATATACATCCCTGGCCGTGATCACAGCGGTGGTCTCCTCCTCGGAAGAGAAGCTGGTCTAACCTGTCCTTCTGTCCTTGGCTATCTGACATGTTTGAGGTAACCAGATGAAGTTCAGACACGCTGGTGTAACATGGACATGAGCTCCTAAACTAAGTTGACGTTAATAAAGAAAGACGTTCCCAACACAAACCTTTGACAGGATCCTCTGTATGGCCTCTGAGCTCAGGTTCATCTCGTCTGATCTGGTGATGACTAGTCAGATGAAGATGAAGATGAAGGACTTCAGGTCTGCCGCATCACTTCACTTCACACACACTTCCGCAAACTAAGAAAAGGGGCGTGCCAGCTGTTTGTTTCTCCTGTGTACGGCAAGCCGGAAGGGACTGGTGCAGCACAGCCACTCGCTTTCCGAGAGGTACTTCTTCAATGACAGAAGACCGCAACCGAATAGTAATGGTTGTACCTTCTTTCATAATATGTTGGAATTATGAAAAATACATTTCTCATTGTTTTTCCATCTTCCCGGTTCAAACCTTTCACATCTCAATACAGACACGATTAATCATCACCCATTTGTGAGATGACAATGAATGAAAACAAACAAGAATCTAAGAGATTATATTTGCCATCTTCAATCAAATTCACATCACAGAGGATTTGTCAGAGGATGAGGAATTATAGTTAGTAGTTGGCATTTCATTTAATCTTCTTGTCATTTAACTAATAGACTCTTAGAGGACAGAAGATGACAACGTAACACAAACACTGCCAATGATAAGTAGAAACACCACAAGCAAATAAAAACCATTAGCCAACCGGTTCTGTCAAATCCGTTTCACAAGGAAAAAACCAACACATTTATTCAAATGGAAAAGCATTTATCCTGTGCATCAATGATTCAATAAAAATAAAAATTAGACCACTGGTTCTCTGTTGTTTGTGGAAAAACATCAAGTCAGTAGCGGTTCACAACATGGCTAGTCATCCACATTTTACATTTGCTCAATGATTGCTAGGGGTTCATTTGCAGGTCATGATGTTGTAACATAATATATTATATATTTGCTGCTTAGCCATGAAATCAGGGACTCTTGATAGTGCAATCCGGCCCCATTCCCAGGGGGGGAATAAATAGGTAACAGAAGCAACATTGGCATCCGATCTGGCTGCACCCCCCCCCCCCCCCCACCTCCCTCCCTCCCTTTCCTTTTCTATGAAATGTCTCTAGTATTTGTGTTTTATTGGTCTTCAAACTTTTTTCCGTTTTGCAGTTGCAGCCATTTTCCTTTTCATCTCTTCCTGTTCCAAGCGCATCTCCTCGTCATCCTCCTTGATACCCAAGCGTAAACTGAGAGAGAGAAAGAGAAAGAGACAAACAAAATATGTGTTAAGGTGGTCAGTGGTTGTCTGCATGTGTCAACAAACTAGGTTTTTTTCTGTGGTAATCTAAGGCTCAGTGGCTTCATATCGTTGTTTCCTATTGGCATTTCCCTGTTTCAGTTCCTCCCCCTCTCGTCTCTCCTCTTCCTGATATTCGAGCACGGCCATTTTCAGACTAAGAGGGTAGAGGGGCACAGGAGAGCCTGGATTGTCCTTCAGTGACATTGATGCTTATCTTGATAAATCCCGCAAGATTAATATTTAAAACATCCGGCCGTAGTCTCGCGAGACCTGGATTTTCCTTAATAACCAACACCGTGGGTAGTCTTTGGTATGACTCGGCCAGGGATCGAACTCACTACCTCCCAATCTCAAGGCAGACACTCTAACCGCAAGGCCACTGAGCAGTCTCCTCCCTGTGCAGACATCACATTAAACCCTCTCTCCTCCCTGTGCAGACATCACATTAAACCCTCTCTCCTCCCTAGTCAAGTCAGGCGAGCTGCCCAAGAAGGCCTCATACATGTCTCAGTATGTACGCTCCTCTGTGGCTCAGTTGAATGCTAGACACATTGAGCCGACTACGCCATGGTTGTGGGTTCGATTCTGACTGGGACCATATATACTGGAAAATGTATGCACTCCGCTAAATGGCATATGTATAAGCCCCTGGGGGTCCGGAGAGGCCTGTTCCCCTCATGCCCCTCTAGCCGGACCTCTCTCTGGGGCCCAAGACCAGCCCGCAGAAACACCAGGGGTGGCGAATACTGGTCCTAGAGGGCCAGTGTGTAGCAGACCTCTAGGTAGAGGGTTGGCCACCCCCGCTACAGACATATCTCCACCTGCAGGCACGGCTCTGTGGAACCACCTACCACTGCCAGAGTTTAGCTAGCTAGTGTGTGGAAGTGTACACAGTTCAACAGCATCATCATATGTCTATGTTGTTAGGATATCTTTTTATTTTTATTTTTTTTTAAAGGTCCTATTGTTCATTCTCTAGCACCAGCTGCTTAAGTCATGATGTTACATATCTTATCAGTCTTCCTGTTTTAATATGCACATTATCAGTATTGTATCCTAAGAACACATACGACCCATTGTAAGCTACTGTCTGGGAACGTGTCTGATGACCATGAATCCAGGTGTTGTAAGAACGATAAAAAACTCTCACGTCTAACACAAGACAACACTCCATTCATAGTTTTAGAACATTCTAATCGAAGGCCATTCAGCTCTTACATCATAGTGGCCAAAAGGGGAAGGACTGAGTTTCATGAAAATATATATGTAATGATTTGAACACTTAGACAGACCTTATCTCTGAGACCGCCTCAGGTTAAGGTGCTATACTCTGTACTCTGTGTGATCTTCAATAAATATACCACTTGTGCAATAGAAAACATCTCTCCTCTTCCTTGGAGCAGTCAATCAAAAGAACCGATTCTGATTGTGATTCTAACAATGTTCAAAAGGAGAACATGCAGAGCTAGCATGAACGTGCCAGCAGAGTAGGTTTTTTTGGTTGAGGTGGCGGTGCTTGCACTAAATTGGTGGCGATGGGCTAGATGGCGATTTTTTTTATTCACTTTTTTTCCCAGGGCTATTCCTAAAACATTTGGGGCCCAGGCCTAACGACATCCCTGCTGTATGGTTGTAAACTGTGTGTCTGCAGGGCTCCCTTGTCAAATGGACCGTGGTCTCAATGTCCCTCCCTGCCTAAATAAAGGAAACAGAGTATATCAAATGGAAAATACACATCTAAATAAAACCCTCCTACAGCATTACCTCCTTGCCTCCTCTTTTTGCTGGTCTCTCCAACTGCTCTCCATAAACTTGAGTGCGTAGTCGCTCTCCTCCTTATATCTGGAAAAAAAGATTAAAAAGATGAAGATATTATTGATATAAAACATCATTCATGAGATGAAGGCACATTCAACACACCAGTAAGACAGCTATGAAAGTGAACAGCACAATACACACACACACACACACACTTTGATTAAATATTTGGATTAAATCACACGGCATAGCTCTACGTGTCTCAACAAACAGATAATCATCTCACTAGATCATCTGGAGAACAGGCTGGCATAGTAACCTTAAATCACACTACAGAACCGACCCTTTCGCGTAGATTGAAGACCTCCTCATCCCCACTGTACCGTTTCTCTACTATTAATACATTTTAAAATAAGAATGTTTTAAAAAATGTTTTAAAAATAAGTCATTTTTCCTTCTTCTAGCATTGTGACTGTCAATGGCCTCTGGTCCTAACATAAATTGTTTTTCTCATGATGACAGATATAAAGGTTCATGCAGTGTGTAAAGGTCCATGCAGTGTGTAAGGGTCCATGCAGTGTGTAAAGGTCCATGCAGTGTGTAAAGGTCCATGCAGTGTGTAAAGGTCTCTGCAGTGTGTAAAGGTCCATGCAGTGTGTAAAGGTCCATGCAGTGTGTAAAGGTCCATGCAGTGTGTAAAGGTCCATGCAGTGTGTAAAGGTCCATGCAGTGTGTAAAGGTCCATGCAGTGTGTAAAGGTCCATGCAGTGTGTAAAGGTCCATGCAGTGTGTAAAGGTCTCTGCAGTGTGTAAAGGTCCATGCAGTGTGTAAAGGTCTCTGCAGTGTGTAAGGGTCCATGCAGTGTGTAAGGGTCCATGCAGTGTGTAAAGGTTCATGCAGTGTGTAAAGGTCTCTGCAGTGTGTAAAGGTTCATGCAGTGTGTAAAGGTCCATGCAGTGTGTAAAGGTTCATGCAGTGTGTAAAGGTTCATGCAGTGTGTAAAGGTCCATGCAGTGTGTAAAGGTCCATGCAGTGTGTAAAGGTCCATGCAGTGTGTAAAGGTCCATGCAGTGTGTAAAGCCCTACTGCGACCCTGACCTACTAAGCCCTACTAGGACCCTGTACGAAGTGAGTCTTACTTGGACCGGTCATATCCGAAGATTTCCCTGATGTGTTTGGAGATTTCGTCTTGGTCGTCTCCTTCCTGTTCGATGAAGTCATCCATCTCTGAGTCGTACTCGTCCTCATCCTCGTACTTCTTCTTGTAGCTGGATGTGATTGGTGGAAGCATCGTGCCTGCTAAAGTGCATACACAATTAGAGATGAGATCAGCACTCGGCAATTAAATCAAGGGAAAGATGATTGTGTGTGTGTATGTGTGTGTGTGTGTGTGTGTGTGCGTGCACGTGTGTGCATGTTACAGGTGTGTGTAGAGGAAGTCAGACATAATGGGCTGGTTTCACAGACGAGGCTTAAGCCTAGTCCAGGATTAAATCACACTTGCAATGGAAAGTCACAGAGGATGCTTTTTAGTCTAGGATTAGTCTTAATCTGCGTCCATGAAACCAGCCCCAAGAGTTCCTGATTAAGCAAGAACAGCCTCCATCATTAACAACAACTAACAAGTGTATCCGACTTGTCTAGATGTGTTCGTTCTAGATTTGTCGTGATATTTGTTGGAAGTAAACTGTTACAACACACTAAATGCAACGCTGCCGTTTAGAACTTGGCCCTGTCTGTCTATGGAACAGACCCAAGATGGGCGACAATGGGCCGGTATTGCTGACATACTATTCAACCATGCAGACATAACAACCACTGTTTACTATCCCACAGTACAAACATCCATTAGCCAGGCAAAACATGACCATCTATGGTGGACAGAAAAGCATAGGAGACTGCTTTCACTACCCACCTTCCACGGTAGATTGAAGACCCACCTCTTCAGGCTACATCGTAACTGTCCCTCCTAAAGACCTCTTCATCCCCACTACCCCCCTGTACAGTTGAATCTCTATTATAAATATATTTTTAAAATAATAATGAAAAAGTAAGTCCTTCCTTCTTCTAGCATAGTGACTGCCAACGGCCCCCGGTCATAGCATAGTGACTGCCAACGGCCCCCGGTCATAGCATAGTGACTGCCAACGGTCATAGCATTATTAGCATAGATTACTTTTTCTTAAGATGAGTCACTTACTTAGACCAACAAAAGAGGTCTAGTAAGACTCGACACATACCTGGTGGAGGTCTCATCATTGGTCTGGGTCCCATCCCACCTCGACCCCCCATCCCAGGTCTAGGCTGCATCCCTGGCCTAGGAGGGACTCCCGGTCTGGGTCCACCAAAGTTCTTGGATGAGATGGTCTCCACCACCATGGTGCACTTGGGTCTCCCAGGGCCGGAGTCCATAGTGCTGGCTGGGCGTCCAGACACCGGGCCCCCACCACCACCTGGACGATTAGGCCCGCTCCCTGCGGGGCGAACCCCACCTCCCCCCCCAGGACGACCCTGGACCCCAGGCCCACCTGGTCTGCCCTGTGATGGGCCACCTGGCCTGCCCTGTGGCGGGCCTGCAGGCCTGGGAGGACCACCTGCTGTGGGTCTCGTTTGTCCATTAGTACCTGGTCGCGTTTGTCCATCACTACCCGGTCTCCCCACAGAATTACCTCCAGGCCGTGCTGGTTCTCCCTTACCGGGAGGCCTGGGGGGTCCTCCGGCGGGTCCCCCCCTTCCTGAGGTGCCCTGGCTGGGCCGGGTCTGTCCCGAGCTCCCCTGCTGTGGTCTTTGGCCTGTCCCTTGTGGTCTGGTCTGCCCAGAGCTGGGCCCTGTGCTGGGTCGTGCCCCGGAGCTGCTGGGCCTCCCTGGAGGTAGTGAAGAAGAAGAGGAGGAGGAGGAGTTCCCCTTCCTGGCGTTAAGGTCACTTGTGGCAGTGGGTTTGTGGCCCGACGAGGGCCTAGGGGCTGAGTTTTTGGCTGACACCTGAGAGGATGATCCCTTGGAGGGGACTTTAGTGTTTAAGGCACTGGAAGAAGAGCTGGTGGAGCTGGATTTGGGTTTAGGTCTATCTCGGTCCCTGTCCCTGTCTCTGTCTCCGTGAGACGCCTTGGCAGAACTGTGGCCTCGGTCGCTCGACGAAGACGAGTGCAACTTTGGCTTCTTCCCGGGCCCACCGGGCACGGGCCTCTCCGAAGAGCTCTTGTGCGGTTTTCCGTTCCTCTGATCTCCCTTCTCGGGGGCGCTTCTCTTTACGGGCTGGGATCTGCCCTCCCTCTCCTGAGGCCTGGAGGAGGACGAGGAGTCCCCCCCCCCTTTGTCCTGCCTCCGGGCCACCTTGCGCTCCAGCTCCAGCTCCCTTATCTCGTCCGCCGTCCGGAGCCTCCCCTCGTCCTTCTTCACTGCTTTGGCCTTCACCTCCACGGGCTCGAACTGCTTCTTCTGGGCCAGTTTCAGCAGCTCCGCAAAGTTCAAGGGAGGAGGGGCCGCTTTGGAAGGGCCCCCCCCACTGGGCCTCTTGTTGTTGTTGCTGCTGTTATTATTAAAGGGCTTACTGGGCGCTCTGCTTGGCCTCTGTGGCTCTGGTTCTGGTTCTGGCTCGGAGCCCGACTGTTCGTACTCATAGTTGTCCTCGTCATCTACGTCGTAAGAGTCATCGCCGCCGCCGCCTCCACCGCCGCCTCCCTGGTAATCTTCTCCCCGGTCCCCTTTCGATCTCCTCTCCCTCTTCTTGGGCTCCTCCACGATGGGGATGCCGTTGTAGCCTCTGAAGTTGTCCTTGGTCCGCGACGCCATCGCGCGAGCCTTGCGGTCCGACTTCATCTCGACCCTTTTGGCCAACAGCTCATCTTTCTGCTTCTTATTCACCAGGTCTGTGGAAAACGTAAACAAACATTTGCGATCTCTAGAATCATTTTTCTTAAGATGACTGATGGATAGTTGATTCACTTATTTAGACTATGTATGTGTTGTAAATCGCGTTGGATAAAGGCGCCCAAAAAAATATGTAAAATGTATTTTGACTACTTTGTCAGAATAATAGGTAGAACATTAAAAAAAATGTTAGTCAAAGCAGTCCATTCATGCTTTGTTTTTTTTACCTTTCTTTTTGCTCTCCTGTTCTTGTTTCTTCAGGAAAGCCTGCACGGCAGCTGAATTGACACCCTTCACCTTGGGATCCTTCTTGGGTGGTCCAGTTTGTAAGCTGTACCGCTTCTGCAGATATATGCCATATGAAAAATAATTACTTAATTGATATATGCAGCATGAACACAGTAGTATAGACCTATGATTAATCTATTACTGACAGTATCCAGAGGCAGGCATTGTCAGTCAATAGAACAGGTTTAATAGTTAATCAACACTACTAGTATGATTTTGTGGTACACAGTTAATGGATGTTAATTAAATATATGTTTAAGAATGAATGTCCGCAACTCTGGTATAGAAAAAAAGACAACGTTTCGAACCGAGTCGGACCTTCGCTATAATTATGCTTGAGGCAAATGTTAAGCCTCTTAACTGCTGCCAACAAGGAGACCAGGGACGGGTGGTCTTCTTACACGTCACTCGCAGTCAACTCCACACCTTGTGTGTCTGTAGCTAAGAGGATCATAGGCATGGAAGTCCAAAGTGTACGTGTGGTTTAGAAGAACTAGATAGTACACAGGTAGCTTCCTAGACAGACCTTACACGACTTGCAAAATACATTTTTGTTTAATTAATTGAACTGAGTCAACTTGTCAACGTGTTGTCTGGCTGTGAGAGCTGCCTAAACCAGACTTACCTTGGCAGTGCCCAGGCCCTGGTTCTGGGAGGCCATGGACAGACTTACCGGTGCGGTGCTCAGGCCCTGGTTCTGGGAGGCCATGGACAGGACATTCTCGAAGTCCATGCTGGTTGTTGGGCAGGTGGTTGTTGGGCAGGTGACTGGCTGTCTGGTTGGTAGTTAGATTGAATAACACAAGCTGCTGGCCAGCCCTCAACTAACTGCACCTAGACGTGTTAAACATAACCAGGCGGTGTCTTCTCTTCACATATATCTCTGCAACTCTATAGGTCCAAGTAGTTTAGCTTAGTTTGCTAATATTGTCGTTTAGCTTGCTATCCAAGGTTAGAGAGATGTTTCTGTTTCCAGCTTTACTCGCCAGCTCGACATGAACGCGCGTCGCGTCGTGGCTCAGACAGTCACAGTCTCAGTCTCAAGGCTTGACCGGGGGTAACATAACGTTAATAAACCATTTAACTAAGCCAAACGCAATCCCCGGGAACAAACGGCAATTAAAGATGATTATTAACCGGTTGTTACAACGAGGTAAACATGATTAAACGAAAAGAAACGCCGAGAAACCCTGTGACCGTGTCCCCTCTCTCTCTCTCTCTCGACCCAAACGTTATCCGGTTCTTCCAAACGTCATTTCCGTCCCTGGCTGGTGTTGGCTGTGTTCGTAAGTTCGCTCTGGAAATCTGATCAGTGCTCGTGCAATGCCACTCGTCCAATCAAATGACTCGGTCTCTTTATGACGTTGAACCCACTGTGCGCTCCGGCGCTCTCAATGCGAGCTTACGAACGCACCCGTTGTTGAAGGGAAATGTACCAGGAGGTGTCACCAAATACCTTCCTCTGTCTGTCATCCTCTTCCACAGGACAGCACTGAGAAGATGTCCTCCTCCAGTCTAACAAACAAGTGTATCTGACTACCTATATTCGGTCAACGCGAGTTGTATTATCATACGTTACTGAGCTGATGTGACTGGTGATAGTCCTGATGTGACTGGTGATAGTCCTGATGTGACTGGTGATAGTCCTGATGTGACTGGTGATAGTCCTGATGTGACTGGTGATAGTCCTGGTGTGACTGGTGATAGTCCTGATGTGACTGGTGATAGTCCTGATGTGACTGGTGATAGTCCTGATGTGACTGGTGATAGTCCTGATGTGACTGGTGATAGTCCTGGTGTGACTGGTGATAGTCCTGATGTAATAATTTTAATAATTTTGCCATTTAGCAGACGCTTTTATCCAAAGCGACTTACAATTACAGGGACATTCCCCCTGGAGTAACTGAGGGCTAAGTGCCTTACCCAAGGGCACACTAGTAGTGGTGTGGCTTCAGGCGGGATTTGAACTCACAACCTTCCGATCCCAAGTCCAACTCACTATCCACTAGACCACCACTACCCCCTGATGTGACTGGTGATAGTCCTGGTGTGACTGGTGATAGTCCTGGTGTGACTGGTGATAGTCCTGATGTGACTGGTGATGATAGGATCGAGATTACAGACGGGGACGTAACATCTCTCGTATACAAAGCGACAACGTTGCTAGTCGACATACAACTGAAACATTGTAACAACATGCAGAGATGTCGTGTAACATTGGAAGAAGATTGTGTCGTTCCGTAAAATGTAAATACAGGCCATCTGCTTGGATAGGTAAACAGCGGGTCAAGCCCCTCCTATCAGAGGGCGGTCCGCTCAGTGAGCCCCGCCCCTACACTGTGTTCCCTCCTGTTGATTGGTCAGGTAGTTGAGCTCCACCCTATCTGTGCTTTGACATTCTGTCTCCGCCCACAAACTATGGTCGATCTGCCTCCACCCCCTTGATGACAGTCAGCCCCGAAAAGGGACGAAAACAATCCGCATCACAGAAGAGATACAAACAGAGATACAAACACAAACAGCAGTTTGGGAAAGCTGTAATACAGTGCGGGTACGAGGCTGTACGTGTCGCCCTCTTCAGCAACTTTGCAACAAAAAATAAATAAATCAGGAATCGATTGAGAAATGGTTTCGCCAGTCACAGTGGTAAGTGTTTAGATGACTGTATGTCTGGTACCACATCCTTTGATCCGTCTCGTTTCACCCCTCAAAGGAAGTCATATTCACATGTTAATGATGTAACGTACTTTGCATGTTCTGCAGGATATTTATGATATCAGTGGATTAGTGATTTGATCGGCTATTAGATCATCACACCGCAGATCCTGTGAATGATTTCTCCATTTGTTTATGGCTGTTTGATGTTCCTTGATTGACAGGTATTCTGATTCCTTAAAAGGTTGCTAGATCAAACTAAACAGTAATACACGTGATCATATAAAGCATGTCCGAGTTGATTTGATCCACTGCCTCAAGCTATAGCCTACAATGACGGCAAAATCAAATATGTGAATATGCAGATAGCTCATCTCGTTACATGAACGTAAGGCTGCAGAATAGAGCATGTGTGATGAATTACATATCTCTATCTAACATAAGCGCTTTGGGTCTTAAAGCCTGAGCACCAGACAGATGTGTCCCGCAGCCCACCCACGCCTGTCAGGTCCACCGGCGGGGGGGATGAATACGGTTGCATGACCTATCTGTTGGGTGGAGATCTGTATGACTGTTTGATGTTCTTATGTTCTTGTGATTGTGAATAACTCTACTGTAAAACAAGACACGCGTTGGTGTACAGACGCATCATCATGGCAGCGTTTTTGTCTTAGCAAAAACTTTACTGGAACAAAAGCGCGTCGTTTTTATCTGCTTCTCGAAATCCCTTTGTCCCGGTCCCCTTCTCTATTCTCCAGTGTAAAGCGCCTTCATGTGAGAGACAAGCCTGTCATGTGACTGAGACCTTTCTGTCTGTGTTCCTGTCCTGTCTGCTGTGTGTAACCTGCTCCTTGGCAGGACTTCCTCTTCCTTTCCTTTCGTCGCGAGTCCCGAACAGAAAGCCCCATTTCAGTTAACATGGCAAACAAATGAACATAGACCTACTAGCAAGAACATCATATGATGATAATGGGCATGTTTTAGTTGCCTAAATCTTGCAAGTACTTAAGCCCTTTTTTGGGAGTCCCATGAGAACGGTATGTGCACAGGAATGTTCAATAAAACCCTGGTGGCTGTGCTGGCCTTCGTGGATGTCTGTACAAAGTGTTACTAGTCTAATCTCTTCAGTGGAGGTAGAAATCGGAGGACAGGTTCATTTTAATGCTTGGAATGAGGAATGTTATAAAAATGTGTGTTTTATATCATTCCTCATTCCGTTCCATGCGCATTCCAATGAGCCCGTACTCTGATTTCTACCTCCACTAGCCTCCCCCGAGTCTCTCCTGTCACCAAGGAGTCAGTCTGATGTCTACCTCCACTAGCCTCCCCCGAGTCTCTCCTGTCACCAAGGAGTCAGTCTGATGTCTACCTCCACTAGCCTCCCCCGAGTCTCTCCTGTCACCAAGGAGTCAGTCTGATGTCTACCTCCTAGCCTCCCCCGAATCTCCTGTCACCAAGGAGTCAGTCCTGTGGCGTTTTCTCAATTGTTAAGAACACGATTCCTTCAGCCCTCTTCTCCGTCTTCTCCCACTCACAAAAAGCGTTGGAGGAGAATATCATCTTCTTTAGAAGAAGCAGGTGGAGGACGGAGGAGAGGCCGTGAGGAATCATGTGTCTAGAACCTGAGAAAAGGCCATTGTGTCTTTGTGAGGCATCGGTGTTCAATGATTCTATTGTCTAACCAATGAGCGGTAGTACTGTAGTAGGCCCTTAACTAAACAAACAGTAAGCTATTAAAATCCTACCACCTTATCTTGATGTCCTTTCACTTCCTGTTTTCGCTCTTTGCACATGATCTAGCATCAGCTCACTATTCATTTTGTGCTTGACCCCTTTCACTGTCACGGATATTGAACCTGTTGTTAGGAGTGTGTAGCCAGCAGGGTTTGAACCAGTGACCTCTTGCATGGATGCCACAGACATAAACTGTTATACCGAAGGGACATCTACAGGCTAGGGCTACAGTATATCTGGGCTGAGAAGTCGCCGGCAGGGCTAGCTCATCTACTCCCCTGTACAGTTTCTCTACTATAAATAATGAAATCAATAAAATAATAATAATTTTAAAATAAATAAATAACAATTCTTCCTTCTTCTAGCATTATGACTGCCAATGGCCCCTGGCCCTAACATAGATTACTTTTTCTTACTATGGCTGTTGGATAGATGATTCATTTACTTGTGATGTATTTGTTGTAAGTCGCTTTGAATAACGGTTGGGCTTAATGCCCCAAATGTAAATGTAATGTCAATGTAATGTAAATGAGAGTGTGGCTCCAAGTCACCTCCGCTACAGGAGCAGACGGTAACCAGGGGCGATAAAGTGCAGAGCAATGTTGCCCTTTCTCCCTGGCCACCTGACAGCCTGATTATCCTCTTGTCCGTTGTCATTGGTGCTGATGAATGAAACCGTTTCAGTGTTTCTAGCTAATTGGACGAAATATATCCCTGGCCTTTCTGCAAAGACTATAAAAATGGTACCTGATGCCTCGCTGCTTGGCACTCAGCATTAAGGGTTGGATTGGGGGTAAGACCCTGCGACATACCAGCGTCATGTCCAGGGGGTGTACTTGTACATCAAGCCGCCTCACGCTACGGAAACAGGAGACAGGGGCCTAAGGGCCATTAGGCTGGAGAACCATCGGTTCTAAAGGCTACTTACTTACTTACTTACTTTTCTGCAAATGTATAAACTGCGCTATATACTGTTGGGATCGGTTAAGAGGGAGTTAAAACGTTTGTAATGCTTTAATATATACAATATACAATTCAGAAGTGCTGTCGAAGTTCACATGTGCATTTATACATCTAAGTTTAACGAATGATAAGAACAAGTGCCGTCGGCAGTCACAGCGCTAGAGAAAGGAAGACATTTATTTCATTTTATTGTTATGTTAAAGTTGTTTCTTTTCATTTATATTTTTAGATTGATTTCAGGGGACAGTTTTGTGGTGACCTATTTTAGCACTGTCTGGCTATTCATTCCTCTTTTCTTTCTTCCCCTTAACAACTCTCTGTCCTTCCATATTTGTTCTTCAGACAGACATGAAGTAGATGAGGGGGCATAGATAGATAGATAGATTGATTGATGGATAGGTAGATGGATAGATAGATAGATGGATAGATAGATAGATGGATAGATAGATAGAGGGACACATAAAAGGAAAGACAGACAGGGATCGAACCCTCATCTCTGGCAAGAGATAATAATAATAATAATAATAATAATAATACACTTTTATCCAAAGCGATTTACATTGCAGTGAGTGTATACATTTTCAATATATATGGTCCCAGCTGGAATCGAACCCACAACCTAAGCATTGTTAGCAGCATGCACACAGTTCATGCTGTGAGCTGCAGACAGTACCACTCCACCACACTCAGACAGTACCACTCCACCACACTCAGACAGTACCACTCCACCACACTCAGGCAGTACCACTCCACCACACTCAGGCTGATTGGTTCCTCTTCTCTCACCCTAAGCTACCCCTGCCAGATGGGAAGGCGTGGTGTGGTATGAAATATGATGATATTAATATGTAATATGATACACATGACACATACCAACGGTGCATTCCTGTGCCATATGTGTGCTTCTGCTGTGCCCCTTTGCCAAGCTGAGTAGGGTGAGAGATGCAGGGAGAGAGTCGCTTTGGAATAAGGTGTCTGCTAAATGCCAAACATTTAAATGTAAAGAGAGAGAGGGAGAGTGTGGGGGAGGGAGAGACATTATCTTTGCCAAGCTGAGTAGGGTCAGAGATGGAGGGGGAGAGAGAGAGAGAGAGAGGGAGAGACAGAGATAGATACCGGTAGTATAACGCCAGATGACCCAGAATGCAGAGACTGCATAGTTGGATGTTGTCGTGTCCAAACAAACTGGTATACCGGTAGTAGTATTTGGTATTTGGACAGTGACACAATTTCCATAATTTTGGCTCTGTATGCCACCACAATGGATTTGAAATGAAACTATCGAGATGTAATTGAAGTGCAGACTTTCAGCTTTAATTCAAGGGGTTGAACAAAAATACTGTATGAAACGTTTAGGAATTGCAACCATTTTTATACACAGTCCCCTATTTTCAGGAGCTCAAAAGTAATTGGACAAATTAACATAATCATAAATAAAATGTACATGTTTAATACTTTGTCGAGAATCCTTTGCAGGCAATGACTGCCTCCAGTCTGGAACACATGGACGTCACCAAATGCTGGGTTTCCTCCTTTGTGATGCTTTGCCAGGCCTTTACTGCAGCAGTCTTCAGTTGTTGTTTGTTCGTGGGTCTTTCTGCCTTTAGAGATCAGGTGATTGACTCTGGCCATTGCAGAATATTCCACTTCTTTGCCTTAAAAAACTCCTGGGTTGCTTACGCAGTATGCTTTGGGTCATTGTCCATCTGTATTGTGAAGCACCATCCAATCAACTTTGGTGAATTTGTCTGAATCTGAGCAGACAGAATATCCCTAAACACTTCAGAATTCATCTGTCTGCTTCTGTCTTCTGTCATCAATAAACACTAGTGACCCAGTGCCATTGGAAGCCAAGCATGTCCATGTCATCACACTACCTCCACGTTTTTTTACAGATGATGTGGTATGCGTCGGATCATGAGCCGTTCCAAGCCTTCTCCATACTTTTTTCTTCCCATCATTCTGATACAGGTTGATCTTAGTTTCATCTACCCAAAGAATGCTGTTCCAGAACAGGGCTGGCTTTTTTAGATGTTTTTTGGCAAAGTCTAATCTGGCCTTTCTATTCTTGAGGCTTATGAATGGCTTGCACCTTCTGGTGAACCCTCTGTATTTGTTCGTGTGAAGTCTTCCCTTTATGGTACACTTGGATAATGATATGCCTACCTCCTGGAGAGTGTTCTTCACTTGGCTGGATGTTGTGAAGGGGTTTTTCTTACCATGTAAAGGATCCTGTGATCATCCACCACTCTTGTCTTCCATGGACGTCCAGATGTTTTTGTGGTGCCGAGGTCACCAGTGCGTTCTTTTTTCCCCAGAATGTACCAAACAGTTAATTTGGCCACTACTAATGTTCATGCTATCTCTCTGATGGATTTTCTGTTTGTTTTTGCAGCGTAAGGGTGGCCTGTTTCACTTGCATTGAGAGGTCCGTTGACTGCATGTTGTGCGTATATAGCAACAGCTTCCAAATGCAAATGCCACACTTGAATCAACTCAGACGTTTTACCTGCTTAATTGATAAAGAAATAATGAAGGAATAGCGCCCACACTGGCCCATGAAACAGCTTTTGAGTCAATTGTCCAATTACTTTTGGTCCCTTGAAAAAGAGGGAGCTCCATATTAAAGAGCTGTAATTCCTAAACCCTTCCTTCAATGTGGATGTGAATACCCTTACCCTAAAGCTGAGAGCCTGCACTTTAAGCCTATATTAATTATATAACTGTAACTTGAAGATGTTTTGGTAAACAGCTAAAATAACCAAAATGATGTCTGTGTGTCCAAATATATATGGACCTAACTGTATGTACCAGCTCAGTAGCCTTGTGGTTAGAGTGTCCGCCCTGAGATTTGGAGATTGTAAAAAGACTATAAAAATGGTACCCGATGCCTCCCTACTTGGCACTCAGCATTAAGGGTTGGATTGGGGGTAAGACCCTGCGTCATGTCCATGGTGTGTACTTGTACATCAAGCCGCCTCACTCTACGGAAACAGGAGATGCCCTATGGGCCATTAGGCTCGAGAACCAATCGGTTCTCAAGGCTACTTCTTTTTTACTGCTGTATGTACAGTTTGGATATAGGACACATTGGATTTGGAATTTGACTGGTAAAGGAGGAGTTAGCTTTAGATAGGCCTCCTCTCTGTCTGGCAGCAAAATAACCTTATGAAGTGCTTGTATAAACACCTGGTTAATACGGCATCTCACCCTGGTCTCCATCTTCTCCACTCTCTCCGGCCCGTTCCTGTTTTCCAAGTGAAAAACAAACGCCGGTCATGCAAAGTCAAGCAATCATTAACCATGTAATTATCTAGCAGGAGACCAGATCTGGCCTTCGAAAAACAAACGAAGCATGCCATAATTCACTCTCAACATTGAGTCTGCAAACAGCTTGTGTTTGTATTGTGATCATCAGAGCGGGTGGATGATGGTGTAATGATTCACTTAATTTGCCTCCCAATGACGGCAAGGATGTTTGGACAGGCAACGCCTGTCTGTCTTTCTGTCTGCCTGCCTCTCTGTGTGATTACTTGTCTGTCTGTGTCTCTTTGTCGGTCTGCCTCTGTCTGTCTGTCTATCTCTGTCTGTCTGTCTGTCTGTCTGCCGTTTGGACACACCTTCTCATTCAATGTTTTTTTTTTATTTCTATATTATTTTCTACATTGTAGATTAATACTGAAGACATCAAAACTATGAAAGAACACATGGAACTGTTTAGTTTAGGTTTTCTCTCTCTGGGGGGGGGCAGGTGGGCATGTCATGCTTTTTGTCAGAGATATCAGAGATACCAGAGAGATCAGAGATATCAGAGAGGTCAGAGATACTAGAGATATCAGAGATACCAGAGAGATCAGAGATATCAGAGAGATCAGAGATACTAGAGAGATCAGAGATACCAGAGAGATCAGAGATATCAGAGAGATCAGAGATACTAGAGAGATCAGAGAGATCAGAGATACCAGAGAGATCAGAGATACTAGAGAGATCAGAGATATCAGAGAGATCAGAGATATCAGAGAGATCAGAGATACTAGAGATATCAGAGAGATCAGAGATACTAGAGAGATCAGAGAGATCAGAGATACTAGAGAGATCAGAGGGATCAGAGATACTAGAGAGATCAGAGATACTAGAGAGATCAGAGATATCAGAGATACTAGAGAGATCAGAGATACTAGAGATATCAGAGAGATCAGAGATACTAGAGAGATCAGAGATACTAGAGAGATCAGAGATACTAGAGAGATCAGAGATATCAGAGATACTAGAGAGATCAGAGATACTAGAGAGATCAGAGAGATCAGAGATACCAGAGAGATCAGAGATACTAGAGAGATCAGAGAGATCAGAGATATCAGAGATACTAGAGACATCAGAGAGATCAGAGATACCAGAGAGATCAGAGATACTAGAGAGATCAGAGAGATCAGAGATACTAGAGATATATCAGAGAGATCAGAGATACCAGAGAGATCAGA
>NC_137684.1:7258059-7268059 GCF_963989245.1 Nansenia antarctica
GAAGAGGAGGTCCGACAAACCAGGGCCGCAAGACAGAGAGACCCAGACAGCAGGCTGGATGGCCGGATGGCCAGGCATGAGTTGGAAAAATTAAGGCCCACCAGCAATAACACAAAGCCAGCAAGAAAATGTAGGGTCTGCGTTCGAAGGGGTAAAAGGAGAGAGACCAGAATGTGGTGCAGGTCCTGCCATGTACCCCTGCACTCAGGAGAGTGCTTCAAAGCCTACCACACAGAAAAAAAATATTATTGAGTGATGATGATTCTAAATGTTCTAAATCTGTGAATAAATGTAGTTATTTTGTCATCAAAAGCCTTTTTTCCTGTGTTGTTTTTATTGTTTCATAGAAGTAAGCAACTTTTCAGATGTTTGAGGTGTCACTAAAACTAAAATATGTGGACATCAGTCACCGTTTTGCTTGAATTTGCTTCTCTGCAGAAAAAGCTCGTTTTCTCTGTTTATTGGTCAAAATCAGGTGTTTTTGCTGAAACCACCCTATGTTCTACGGCCGATTTCTAAACACTCAAAGAGGCTAGAAACAAACTTTCTTTTTCTGATGAAAGAAGAGAGTCTAAAGTTTTGGTAGATATGTTCAATGTTTATGTAGTCCGAAAAGTCAATATTTGGTGGGTCTTCAAAGTTCAGCGAAAATGCCCCAAAAGTCTGGCAGTGTGGAGCTCTCCGCTCTGAACATGGCTGGCAGTCAAAGAGTTGAGCTGATGTTATTTTTTTCAAACCACACCGCATGTCGGCTATTTCAGCACCACGCCTTGTCCACCTGCTTATGATTCACTCTGAGGGGTTCAGCGTCAGTGCGCTTCGGTGCACCCCGCTGCCTGATTGTCTGTCCCTGTGTCATTCACTCTCACTCTTCACATGAATAAAAGTACAATAAGCATTATTCAGGTGGTGGTAGATTCTCTATTCGGACATTATAGGCGCGGTGTGGGACTGTCGGTCCGATATTGTAAAAAAAGAAAAGAAAAGTGGATTCTCAAAATAATCTGCTGGGCCAAATATTATTGGTGACGGGCCAGTAATGGCCCACGGGCCGCCTATTGCCGACCCCTGGTGTAGTGTAATGACCTTAGTGTGTAGTGTACTCATGTCCTGTGTGTACTCTTCTGTGTTCTCTGGGCCCAGGCAGGTCTCCTGGGTCTGATAACTGACAGGGGTTAGGGTTAGACAGGGGGTTCTCTGATAACTGACAGGGGTTAGGGTTAGGGGGTTCTCTGGGTTCTCTGGGTGCCCTGCCAGAGCCAGTGGCAATGTTAGATATATCCAACGCTTGGCACCGACAAACCATTAAGAGGATGGATGGACCCTCCACGCACACACAAACACACACACACACACACATACACACACACGTTATCCATGTTTCCGTTGTCTTCTCATAGGCAGCTGCTATAAAGCGGATGATGGCGAGAAGCCAAATGTATTCACACCTGGGTTTCCGTTAACCGGTAATTCCCGGACTTTGTCCGGTATTTTTTTTTGAAGTCCGACAAATTGAAAAGTCGTCGGACATATTGTCCTGACATATTGTCCGGTGAAAATAATTCCCTTTGAATACAATTCGCTAAAGTTCACATTCTGATTCCTTCTATTTTAAAAAAAGACGAATATATAGGCTATGTACTTCTTTTATTATGATATGATTTGACACCGGCATGATGATGACTCCTAATGTGTAGGCCGGCCTATGCGAAACAGCACACAGGTGCCACATGGGATTGATGCCAGATGGGATTACAGCTTAACCAGTCTATTACCGCTTAAACACAGTAGCCCATTCGGCGGTAACCCATGCCTATCTGGCAACCCTGCCAACCCGTCCACCATAGTAATACGGTTTCTTGATTTCCCATCTATGGGTGCGTTCGTAAACACGCTCTGGAAATCCGATCAGCACTCGCGGAACGCCTCTCGTCCAATCGAACGACTCGGTCGCTCTGTGACATCGAAGCCAGCGTGCGCTCCGGCGCTCTCAGAGCGTGTTTACGAACGCACCCCTAGAAGTTTCTAGCCAGCTAGCTGAAGCTGCTACACACACTAGAGCCATGGCGACCGAACGGCAAGTTAAACAACATACTATAAAAGTGACATTGTTTTACTCATTACTCATACATTTGTTGTCATTCAGTTATACAGTTATGTTCTTCCCATTGTCATACTCCCGAGCTAAACGAAATGCCTTCCCAACCAGCGAGACTTATAGAAATGACGTTGTTTTATTGATTTTAAAAAAAAGGGTAAAACTGGAAAGAGAAAATAGAAAACTCACATTAATCCCAAACAATTTAACAAACTTCAGTTAACGTAATGTGGAGTCCGTTCATTGATCGATGCTGTCTGTTCAGTTCCCAGTGAGGCGCCCGTTCAGCGCTGGACCCGTTCAGCGCTGGATTTGACGCATGGCATAGCGCGCATCCGTCAAATCATGTTATATTATTATATATTATATAGCTCGCATCTAATCGTATCGGATGAGAAATAGACATTAAATGGCATATATAGGCCGCTACACAACAGTAATCACCGCGACAAACAGCTATATTAGATTTGGAGAAAAAAAAATCTGATTTTGCAAAAAAAAAAAAATATTATATTTGAATATGATGACCGGAATATATCACGTTTGTCCGGTAAATCGAATTCTTCCCGGACACGATGTCCGACGGCAAATTTTTCTAACGGAAACCCTGATTCACACATCAGTCTGCCTGGTAGGCCAACTAAGCACTGATACTATGACTGATACTATGACTGATACTATGACTGATACTATGACTGATACTATGACTGACACTATGGGCCCTATTATGCACTTCTTAACTTGCCGTCTTAAGTGTTAATTAAGACGCACCGCCAGGTTAAGACCTACCGCCACCCTTATTATGCGCTTCATACGCGCTACTGCTATTATGCAGGTGTCGATAGGCGCCCACACATAAGACGTAAAACTCCCGTGCATATATTGCTCATTGTGGGAGTGTTCATATGTTAATGAAGTGCACTAGGCGCCGCTGCTATTATGCGATCTGACTTTTCTCCTAGCGCTAAGAAGTGGTTTGAAAAGTTCTTAAGTTTAGACTTCATGCACGTTTTGAAACACGAGCGCGCCTCCGCGGTTTGCGCATGCATGTGGGCACACATGAACACACACGTGGCTCCACGGCAAGACGTCAATTACGGTCACAGTATAAATGCTTTATTTCAGAAGGGAGAGGCAGAGAAGCGCGCTGACCTCCTTCTTAGGACTTCCATAATAGCATAGCGCTAATGACTCAACGCAGCCGGTTCTTAAAGGGAATGGCACCTGGCACGCTGATTGGGTTGATTGAGAAGACGCCCAAAACACACCCATGACTAATTTCTTTGCTTAGCGCCGGCTTTTAGGCGCCCACTGCAGCACGCATAATAGCAAAGTGGCCTTGACCACGCCTCCACGTCTTAAGTTTAGATCTACCGCCTCGTCTTATTGATGAAGTGCATAATAGGGCCCCCAGACTGATACTATGACTGATACTATGACTGACACTATGACTGATACTATGACTGACACTATGACTATGACTGACACTATGACTGATACTATGACTGACACTATGACTGACACTATGACTGACACTATGACTGACACTATGACTGACACTATGACTGACACTATGACTGACACTATGACTGACACTATGACTGACACTATGACTGATACTATGACTGACACTATGACTGACACTATGACTGATACTATGACTGACACTATGACTGATACTATGACTGACACTATGACTGATACTATGACTGACACTATGACTGACACTATGACTGACACTATGACTGACACTATGACTGATACTATGACTGATACTATGACTGATACTATGACTGACACTATGACTGATACTATGACTGACACCTATGACTGACACTATGACTGACACTATGACTGATACTATGACTGACACTATGACTGATACTATGACTGACACTATGTCTGATACTATGACTGACACTATGACTGACACTATGACTGACACTATGACTGATACTATGACTGACACTATGACTGACACTATGACTGTACTATGACTGACACTATGGACTGACACTATGACTGACACTATGACTGACACTATGACTGACACTATGACTGCCTTGTATGCCTCAGACTGATACTATGACTGCTTTTATGCTCAGACTGCCTGGAAAAGTCTGATAAGGTAACTGAAGAACAAGGGAAATCTCTGGCCCAATCCCAATTTCCACTTTGGCCCTACCACATAGCCTTGTAGGGGTAGGGTGTCCCAATTCTTGTTGGCATGGAGGGGCAGGGCCAAGTGGTAGGGCTACAACAGTTTTTTTTCAGATGCACACTCCAAACCCAGGGTTAAAAACAAGTGTTGAAATCTCCCAGAATGCCTTGCGAATCGTCTGCAAAAGAGTGTCAGAACGCACAAGCGACAAAAGAAAACCACAAATGTAATCATTTCTTTGTTAATCAAGATTTTAAAATGATGAATAACCATCGAATTATCTTAGTTTAATGTCATTTCAATGTATTATAATTTAATAATATATATAATAATATATAATATACATTTCTTTATAACAAGAATAACAAAAAAATCGCTAGTATGCTGAGGTCTCTAGCTAGCTAATGTTACAACAATGTTTTAAGGCTGATTTGTGTATGACAGTCCCGCATTTTGACATATTTCCATCACATTTCCCCCCTTTGATGGCATATGAATGAATGAATGAATGAATGAATGAATGAATGAATGAATGGTCTTTATTGTCATTGATATAGTACAGGTACCAAACAACGAAATTTGGGAGGGGGGCTCCCCTGGTGCTAGGAAGAAAAAAAAACTAAAAACAAGAAGGGAAAAGAGCTGGTTTACATAAATAAAGGCTATGTACACTATCCACTATACTATACTATACAAATAAAAAACTGTGCTGTACTCTATGCTATGCTATACCTATTCTAACATTTCCTATCTCTGAACTTATGTACCCGAGGGTTGTCATATTGCACATAGTGTTATTGCACATTCATTTAAAGTGTCGCAGTTTGCAGGTTTGAAATGTTCACAGTTGTGTTTCAGTATTGCACTTGATTTCAATCTAGTAGCTGCCATCAAATTGTCTAGATTGTCCAGGGCCTAGAACCTAGGTCTTTGCTGTGTTCAGGGCCTGAATGGCCCTGGGGTAGAAGCTGAGCTTCAGTCTGTTTGTCCTTGCGAACATGGTCCTGAACCGCCTGTCCGAGGGCAGCCGAGCAAAGTGTTCGTACCCAGGGTGGGATGGGTCTCTGGAGATCTTGGAGGCCTTCCTGAGGCAGCGTTCTCACGACTCTCTGTAGCGCATTCCTCTCTGCGGCTGTGCAGCTGGAGAACCACACGCAGATGCAGTAGGTGAGGATGCTCTCCACTGCGCAGCGGTAGAAGGTCACAAGCAGCTCCTGTCCGATGTGGTCTTTCCTGAGGACTCTCAGGAAGTAGAGCCGCTGTTGTGCCTTCTTGATGATGGCTGCTGTGTTGATCTTCCAGGACAGGTCATCCTGTATGTGCACCCCCAGGAATCGGAGGGTTGAAACTCTCTCCACGCTCCCTCCATTGACGAGCAGGGGCTGGACCTCAGATTTTTTCCTCCTGAAGTCCACGATGATTTCCTGGGTCTTTGACTGGTTCAGCAGCAGGTTGTTAACCTTGCACAGCTTGCCCAGCTGCTCCACCTCATCCCTGTACGCCTCCTCGTCCCCCCCCGAGATGCAGCCCACCACGGTGGTGTCGTCTGCAAACTTTACGATGGAGTTGCTGGGGTGGACAGGGGTGAAGTCGTAGGTGTAGAGGTTGTAGAGGATGGGGCTTAGCAGTTGCACTTTTTGCAGTTAGCAGTTGCAGTTGCACTTGTTGGGGCTGACTTGTTGCACTTGTTACCGCTCCTCTAATATCAGTGCAGTCTGGCAGGGTAGGAGCATGGGTTGCTAGCCTACAGAGCACTGTTACTCTGTCAAGCATTGTTCTTTTTTATTTGATGATTTGTTTGATCGATTGATGGCGTGAAACGTATAAGTTCAAATCGCGAGTGTCCATGTTTTTCTATGATACTACTGATGATGACGTATCAGGGCCTTGAAGAGTTACCTATTATTTCATAGGGTAAGATTTCAACCACTACCCCATGTAACTCGAAAAGTGAGTGGCACTCCAAAACGAGGGGTAGGGGTGAAAATTAGAAATGGGATTGGGCCTCTAAGTTCTTCTTCTACATAGGGAGCCAGGAGTTCAGTCCTGTCCTGCACACACACACACACACACACACACACACACTCACACACACACACACACACACACACACACACACACACACGTCCATAGGGGATTAGGGGGGTTAGTTCCTGGATGGAGCGTTAGGTCCGAGGTCAGCCAATCCTTAGAAATGATCCAGCTGTGTATTCTGGTCTGGCACTTTATTGAGTGGTTGTGCAATCAGCCCCCCACCCCCCCCCCCCCCCCACACACACACACACACACATACATACACACACACACACACACACACACACACACACACACACTCACACACACACTTCCTTACCTCTCCACCAGTGGCCTGAACTACAGTAACCCCCCCCGCCTCCCTCCCTCCTCCCGTCCCCAATGGCCCCTGCCTATAGTACAGTAGTAGTTCTCTCCTTCCATCTCCTCTGGCACATACTACAGTACACCTTGCCACCCCCCTCATTACCTCTCTTCCCCCTGCCTCCCTCCCCCCCGACTTCCCCTGTACTTCCAACAGTACCTCCACCCCACAGAGAGAGAGAGAGAAACATCCTCCACCCCACAGAGAGAGAGAGAGAAACATATGGGGGGGATCATATTGGACGTGTTGTGAAACCTCTCTTTTTCTCTCTCTTTCACACACGCTGTTTCAATCCTCCCTTTCCCCTGTGCCCCATCTATTTGGATAGAGAGATTGAGAGAAGAAGTTGGTGTAAGAGATATGGACCGGCAGGCAGGAGACAGAGAGAGAGAGAGAGAGGGGGAGAGAGAGAGACACACAGATAGAGAGAGACTCAGAGAGAGTCACAGACAGACAGAGAGACACTGAAAGAGACAGAGAGACAGACAGACAGAGGGAGACACAGAGAGAGACACAGAGAGGGAGACAGACAGACAGAGAGACACAGAGAGGGAGACAGACAGACAGACAGAGAGAGACACAGATAGAGACAGAGAGACACAGACAGGCAAAGAAAGACACAGAGAGAGACACAGACAGACAGACAGACAGACAGAGACACAGACAAACAGAGAGACAGAGGAGATGGAGTCGGTGCAATTGCCTCTGCCCCAGTTCTGCTTTCACATCCCCAGAGAAGGAGCGTTTCTGTGAGTCTCATGTAGGTCAGAGAGCACGTCCACATCCTGGGAACTACAGAGCACACTGTGTGCCCCTCTCTGGCTGTGGGTCCTATCCAGGACATCTATACACACACACACACACACACACACACACACACACACACACACACACACACACACACACACACACACACACACACACACACACACACACACACACACACACACACACACACACACACACACACACACACACACACACACACACACACACACACACACACACACACACACACACACACACACACACACACACACACACACACACACACACACACACACACACACACACACACACACACACACACACACACACACACACACACACACACACACACACACACACACACACACACACACACACACACACACACACACACACACACACACACACACACACACACACACACACACACACACACACACACACACACACACACACACACACACACACACACACACACACACACACACACACACACACACACACACACACACACACACACACACACACACACACACACACACACACACACACACACACACACACACACACACACACACACACACACACACACACACACACACACACACACACACACACACACACACACACACACACACACACACACACACACACACACACACACACACACACACACACACACACACACACACACACACACACACACACACACACACACACACACACACACACACACACACACACACACACACACACACACACACACACACACACACACACACACACACACACACACACACACACACACACACACACACACACACACACACACACACACACACACACACACACACACACACACACACACACACACACACACACACACACACACACACACACACACACACACACACACACACACACACACACACACACACACACACACACACACACACACACACACACACACACACACACACACACACACACACACACACACACACACACACACACACACACACACACACACACACACACACACACACACACACACACACACACACACACACACACACACACACACACACACACACACACACACACACACACACACACACACACACACACACACACACACACACACAGAAGATGAGACAAGGTGCTGTGCGGTCCTGCTCTGTAACAGGCCGTTAGTGCATGGATATGTCTATACTATAACTCAGTCCCACACTCATCTTCATCTCCAAAACAAGCACACATGATGTGTGTTTTTATCCGTGCTTAGAGAAGTCAAGATTAGAGTGAAATTGGTGTGTGCAGACCTCAGCTGCCTAAACTGCTGATCATTAAATTTGTGTCTGCTTCGTGAGTCAGGACTGTGAAAAGGCAATTTTATGAAACCAGAAAGACCACAGGATGAAACTCTTGAGCAACACTCTAGAGAGAGCTGTGTGAGGGACACAGATAGGATGATTCAGGCTGAGGAAAAACAAGACAGTTGCATGAACCTCTCTCCCCATGTCTCCACGCAGTGAAGAGCTGCAGACCCCACCCTTCCTCTCACCCCCTTACCCCAGACCCCCTTACCCCTCACCCATGCATATGCCCTCGCCCCTTCCTCCCCCCTCCCCCTCTTACCCCTCATCAATGCAGATGCCTTCACCCCCCCCCCTTTCTTTGTGTACAAAAATGTTTCCTCTAAGCGTAAACATGTTGCAGAGCATCTCTGATGCCTTAGTCTGTCTCTGATGCCTTAGTCTGTCTCTGATGCCTTAGTCTGTCTCTGATGCCTTAGTCTGTCTCTGATGCCTTAGTTGAGGTAGAAACGAAACTTATGTGATTGCTGCTGTAGCTAAAGCTATTCTACAGTAGTGTACATCATATACTGTACCTGTGCAGCAACAAGCTGTCAACAAACTGACTGACTCTTTGACTGACTGACTGTTTGACTGACTGACTCTTTGACTGACTGACTGTTTGACTGACTGACTGTTTGACTGACTGACTCTTTGACTGACTGACTGTTTGACTGACAGACTCATTGACTGACTGACTCTTTGGCCAACTGACTCTTTGACTGTTTGCCTGTTTGATTGACTGATTGATTGATCTTTCCCAGAGCCTACCTTAAAGCAGATGACATAATGACATTGATGTCATATCCCAGAGTCTACCTTTAAACAGATGACATAATGACATTGACATCATATCCCAGAGTCTCCCTTTAAACAGATGACATAATGACATTGACATCATATCCCAGAGTCTCCCTTTAAACAGATGACATAATGACTACAATCCTATATGTGTGTGTGTGTCTCCAGGTGAAGAGCGAGGGCCCTAAGTTGGTCCCCTTCTTCAAGGCCACCTGTGTGTACTTCGTCCTGTGGCTGCCCACCTCCACCCCCTCCTGGTTCAGCGCCCTCATCAAGTGTCTGCCCATCTTCTGCCTGTGGATCTTCATGCTGGCCCACGGTTTCAGCTTCTTAGGCGCCCACTCCAGTGCCCGTAAGATCTTCGCGGGCCTCATCTTCTCGGCCCTGGGAGACGCCTTTCTCATCTGGCAGGAGCAGGG
>NC_137684.1:7273059-7283059 GCF_963989245.1 Nansenia antarctica
GTGCCACCCCCCCCCGCCTTCCTCTCACCTAGTCAACGGCCTGGTGTGGCTGGCCTCGGTGCTCCCAGACAAAGGGACCTGAGAGGCAGGTGTTGGTGACAGTGTTCGGGCTGTGAGTGTGCGAGCGAGCGAGTGATAGTGTGGTGGGGGAGAAGAACAAAAAGAGAAGGCATAGGACAGAGAAAGGACAGACTGGTGCAGTATGAAGTAGTGCTGCTCCATCCTCAGAAGAATATGACAGTTGGGACTTTTTCCTCTTTTGAAAGTCCCCCCCCCCCCCCCACACACACACACACACAGACACACGCGTCTTTGCTGTATGTGTATATGGTCTTTTCTGTGTGTAGCTTATGTGATGTTAGGAATAGTCCTCTGGTCTTATGTGATGTTAGGAATAGTCCTCTGGTGGTTCTGTGGTGGTAAGACTCAGTCCAGCAGAGCCTTGCTATTCACTCAGTGGCTGCCTCAATAGCTATAAAGTTAGATCCACACACACACACACACACACACACACACACACACACACACACAAAGAACCATACACACATACACACACACACAGACAGACACACACGCACATCCAATGGCTTTGTAATGAAGTCACTGTTCATCAGCAACAATGGAAGTTTCCACACTCTGCGGGTCCAGCGGAGGCTGGCGGAGGTCGAAATCGGAGGACGGGCTAGTGTTTGAGTGTGTGTGTGTGTATGCACTCATTCCATTCCATGTATTACAATGAGCCCGTCCTCCGATTTCTACCTCCACCAACCTCCCCCTGACTGCAACATATACTGTATGCGCTCAGATGTGTGTCTTATAACCATGTAATAAATGTCTCATAGATATCTGCTCATCAGTGAATGATGCTACGGTAGTTTATACTACGGTATATCATATATAACATGTACCTTACTGTAGCCTGAAATAAGACTATTCACACACAATCTCTCTTTTAATCCTACGTTTATTGTATTATAAACCAAGAATTGTTGTGTTCAGTTGTTTTTTAAGAATATGCTCTTGCTGTCTTCTTTTTCTTTTTCTTCTTATTTTGTTCACTTTTGAAGAGAGCAGTTTGATGGAAGTCACTTTATAAGACGACAGTGTTTAGGTGTTGATGGTTTAAGCATGAGAGAGAGAAAGAGGGAGGGAGAGAGAGGAGGAACCCGAGATCTCACAGAGAGTTTCTCCTGAGAGACAGAAGCAATCGTTAGTACCTTTGTCTTGTAAGACAACAACAGTGAACTGTCGATGGCATTATGCTTTTGAAACGTGTTACACAGCCTTTATGATGAGCCTTTTCTCTCCACAAGTGTTACCCTTTTATATCAACAAGAAAAGCTGGCCCCCAAAACCCTGTATTCTAGCTGTGGTGTATTTAAAAAGCTGGGTTTTATTTCTAAACGTTTTTACTTCAAGACAGGGCCGACCACGACCTAACGCAGGCATCACATTGTGCGAATTAATGGGTTTTTAAAGTTTTTTTTGTTGAATAATTACTTTAGTTTCCACTTGAGATAATGTTGTTGATTCTATTTGCAAAGTTCTGCCTTGTCGTCCCTTGACATTTTCACATTGTGATTGTATTACCATGACAACTGGGGACGTGTTGTTCCCTTCCCTGTAGTGACACTGAATGTGATCTTTAACGAGAAATAAATGCAAGTACAATGCAACTTCACCACCGTCTCCCCTGGTTCCTCGTTGGGGTCATATTTGACGGATGTTCCTTCCTGGTGAGTCAGATCATTTTCCTCAGGTGAGTCAGATGAAATGGACATCAGGGGAGGCTGGTGGAGGTAGAAATGGGAGGACGGGCCTCATTGGAACACATGGTATGTGTTTGATACCGTTCGTCACTCTATGCCATGCTTACACGCTCACGCCTACACACACACCTACACACACACACCTACACACACACACCTACACACACACACACCTACACGCCTACACACACCTACACACACACACCTACACACACACACCGCATACATTTACATTTTGGGCATTTAGCAGACGCCTTTATCCAAAGCAACTGACAACAAGTATGTGTGTCTAAGTTCAGTCTACGGCGGAAGGCAGGTAGTGAAAGTGAGCCCTGTTGTAGAGTACTGTAGATTGTGGTTGATTGTGAAATCAGATAGCAGTGTTTATCATACCAAACTTACTGCATCATAGATACCCATAATTGTCAAGAGACATGCAGTAACCACAGTTATGTATCTAGGATAGTGAAACAGACACAGGGGGGGGGGGAAACATCTCCTACTGGGGGGGGGAACATCTCCTACTGGGGGGGAACATCTCCTACTGGGGGGGGGACATCTCCTACTGGGGGGGGGAACATCTCCTACTGGGGGGGAACATCTCCTACTGGGGGGGGAACATCAACTACTGGGGGGGGAACATCTCCTACTGGGGGGGAACATCTCCTACTGGGGGGGGAACATCTCCTACTGGGGGGGGAACATCAACTACTGGGGGGGAACATCTCCTACTGGGGGGGGAACATCTCCTACTGGGGGGGGGAACATCTCCTACTGGGGGGGAACATCTCCTACTGGGGGGGGAACATCTCCTACTGGGGGGGAACATCTCCTACTGGGGGGGGAACATCTCCTACTGGGGGGGGGGAACATCTCCTACTGGGGGGGGGAACATCTCCTACTGGGGGGGAACATCTCCTACTGGGGGGGGAACATCTCCTACTGGGGGGGAACATCTCCTACTGGGGGGGGGGACATCTCCTACTGGGGGGGAACATCTCCTACTGGGGGGGGGAACATCTCCTACTGGGGGGGGGAACATCTCCTACTGGGGGGGGGGAACATCTCCTACTGGGGGGGAACATCTCCTACTGGGGGGGGAACATCTCCTACTGGGGGGGAACATCTCCTACTGGGGGGGGGACATCTCCTACTGGGGGGGAACATCTCCTACTGGGGGGGGAACATCTCCTACTGGGGGGGGAACATCTCCTACTGGGGGGGAACATCTCCTACTGGGGGGGGGAACATCTCCTACTGGGGGGGAACATCTCCTACTGGGGGGGGAACATCTCCTACTGGGGGGGGGAACATCTCCTACTGGGGGGGGAACATCTCCTACTGGGGGGGGAACATCTCCTACTGGGGGGGGGACATCTCCTACTGGGGGGGAACATCTCCTACTGGGGGGGAACATCTCCTACTGGGGGGGAACATCTCCTACTGGGGGGGGGAACATCTCCTACTGGGGGGGGAACATCTCCTACTGGGGGGGGGAACATCTCCTACTGGGGGGGAACATCTCCTACTGGGGGGGAACATCTCCTACTGGGGGGGACATCTCCTACTGGGGGGGGAACATCTCCTACTGGGGGGGGAACATCTCCTACTGGGGGGGGGAACATCTCCTACTGGGGGGGGGAACATCTCCTACTGGGGGGGGAACATCTCCTACTGGGGGGGAACATCTCCTACTGGGGGGGGAACATCTCCTACTGGGGGGGGAACATCTCCTACTGGGGGGGGAACATCTCCTACTGGGGGGGAACATCTCCTACTGGGGGGGAACATCTCCTACTGGGGGGGGGAACATCTCCTACTGGGGGGGGAACATCTCCTACTGGGGGGGGGAACATCTCCTACTGGGGGGGGAACATCTCCTACTGGGGGGGAACATCTCCTACTGGGGGGGAACATCTCCTACTGGGGGGGAACATCTCCTACTGGGGGGGGAACATCTCCTACTGGGGGGGAACATCTCCTACTGGGGGGGAACATCTCCTACTGGGGGGGAACATCTCCTACTGGGGGGGAACATCTCCTACTGGGGGGGAACATCTCCTACTGGGGGGGAACATCTCCTACTGGGGGGGGGAACATCTCCTACTGGGGGGGACATCAACTACTGGGGGGGGGGGAACATCTCCTACTGGGGGGGAACATCTCCTACTGGGGGGGAACATCTCCTACTGGGGGGGGGAACATCTCCTACTGGGGGGGGGAACATCTCCTACTGGGGGGGGGAACATCTCCTACTGGGGGGGAACATCTCCTACTGGGGGGGGGGGGAACATCTCCTACTGGGGGGGGGAACATCTCCTACTGGGGGGGAACATCTCCTACTGGGGGGGGGAACATCTCCTACTGGGGGGGAACATCTCCTACTGGGGGGGGGGGGAACATCTCCTACTGGGGGGGGGAACATCTCCTACTGGGGGGGGACATCTCCTACTGGGGGGGGGAACATCTCCTACTGGGGGGGAACATCTCCTACTGGGGGGGAAACATCTCCTACTGGGGGGGAACATCTCCTACTGGGGGGGGAACATCTCCTACTGGGGGGGGAACATCTCCTACTGGGGGGGAACATCTCCTACTGGGGGGGGAACATCTCCTACTGGGGGGGGAAACATCTCCTACTGGGGGGGAACATCTCCTACTGGGGGGGAACATCTCCTACTGGGGGGGAAACATCTCCTACTGGGGGGGAACATCTCCTACTGGGGGGGGAACATCTCCTACTGGGGGGGGAACATCTCCTACTGGGGGGGAACATCTCCTACTGGGGGGGGAACATCTCCTACTGGGGGGGAACATCTCCTACTGGGGGGGAACATCTCCTACTGGGGGGGAACATCTCCTACTGGGGGGGGGAACATCTCCTACTGGGGGGGGGAACATCTCCTACTGGGGGGGGGGACATCTCCTACTGGGGGGGGGGAACATCTCCTACTGGGGGGGGGACATCTCCTACTGGGGGGGAACATCTCCTACTGGGGGGGAACATCTCCTACTGGGGGGGGGAAACATCTCCTACTGGGGGGGAACATCTCCTACTGGGGGGGGGGAACATCTCCTACTGGGGGGGGAACATCTCCTACTGGGGGGGGAACATCTCCTACTGGGGGGGGAACATCTCCTACTGGGGGGGGGAACATCTCCTACTGGGGGGGGGGAACATCTCCTACTGGGGGGGGAACATCTCCTACTGGGGGGGGGAACATCTCCTACTGGGGGGGGAACATCTCCTACTGGGGGGGGAACATCTCCTACTGGGGGGGGAACATCTCCTACTGGGGGGGGAACATCTCCTACTGGGGGGGGGAACATCTCCTACTGGGGGGGGAACATCTCCTACTGGGGGGGGAACATCTCCTACTGGGGGGGAACATCTCCTACTGGGGGGGAACATCTCCTACTGGGGGGGAACATCTCCTACTGGGGGGGGGAACATCTCCTACTGGGGGGGAACATCTCCTACTGGGGGGGGAACATCTCCTACTGGGGGGGGAACATCTCCTACTGGGGGGGGGACATCTCCTACTGGGGGGGAACATCTCCTACTGGGGGGGGAACATCTCCTACTGGGGGGGAACATCTCCTACTGGGGGGGGGAACATCTCCTACTGGGGGGGAACATCTCCTACTGGGGGGGAACATCTCCTACTGGGGGGGGAACATCTCCTACTGGGGGGGGGGAACATCTCCTACTGGGGGGGAACATCTCCTACTGGGGGGGAACATCTCCTACTGGGGGGGAACATCTCCTACTGGGGGGGAACATCTCCTACTGGGGGGGGGGAACATCTCCTACTGGGGGGGAACATCTCCTACTGGGGGGGGGAACATCTCCTACTGGGGGGGAACATCTCCTACTGGGGGGGAAACATCTCCTACTGGGGGGGGAACATCTCCTACTGGGGGGGGAACATCTCCTACTGGGGGGGAACATCTCCTACTGGGGGGGGGGGACATCTCCTACTGGGGGGGGGACATCTCCTACTGGGGGGGGAACATCTCCTACTGGGGGGGGGGGGGTATTCCATCAACGTCGCTAAGGGAAAATCTAAGCTTATTTTGGTCTTTAAGTCTTGCAAGACTTATCAAAAAATAAGCCTGGATTTTCCTTTAGCGACGTTGATGGAATACCCCCCAGGTCTCTGTCTGTGCAGTGGAGTCCCTCAGCTGCGGCAGTAGTACAGTCCTGGCCAGGGGACAATGGTGGACTCTGTCCTAGTGACTGGGCTATGACACTCTATTGTCTGGCCGTGGCGGAAACTCTATCTCTCTATCCACGGACTCAAGCTTTACTCCTGTGGGAACGCTTCCAGACCTTGTACACACACATACACACGCATACATATACGGATGCATACACACACACACACACATACACACACACACACACACACACACACACACACACACACAGAGAAGGGTTTACTGGTGTGGGAACTCGGCCAGTCCTCATTCAGACACAGCCAAGCTCTCCCATCAAAGGACCCCACTCTTCTCTGCACACCGGCCGTCTCTGTGACTGCCTGAACCCAATGTGGGGTCGATGGCTATGGGACTGTACTGTATTACTGTATTAATAGGCCACCAAGAAGAGGGTTGCCTTCCAATGTCACCCAGAGAGAGAGAGAGAGAATAGGTGGAATGTGAAAGAGAGAAAAAAGAAGAGAGAGAAGAGACAGAGAGAGAGAGGAGAGGGGTAAATCCTCCAGTTGTCAGATGCCTTTTCCAACATTCCTCTATTCAACCATAAGCAGGTGTGGGACTGGGAGGACTGGCGCCATCACGTGAGGTGCATCTCAATCATCTACCATGGCTTCAGGGGAGGGTGGTGGAGGGAGACATGTTAACGTTAAGAGTTAAGGCTGATTGTTAATGCATCGAATGGAATGAGGAATGGTATCAAACAGGTATGTTTCGATTAGATTCAACTTTATTGTCAACTGACAGAGTACAACAAAGCGTAGTATGTGAGTATCTGTGCGTGTGCGTGTGTGCGCATGTGCGTTTAATACGTGTTTGATACCATTTCTTATCTCATTCCATGCATTACCATGAGCCCGTCCTCCGATTTCTACCTCCACCAGCCTCCCTTCTGCTCTGCCTCCACCAGCCTCCCTTCTGCTCTGCCTCCACCAGCCTCCCTTCTGATCTGCCTCCACCAGCCTCCCTTCTGCTCTGCCTCCACCAGCCTCCCTTCTGATCTGCCTCCACCAGCCTCCCTTCTGACCTGCCTCCACCAGCCTCCCTTCTGATCTGCCTCCACCAGCCTCCCTTCTGCTCTGCCTCCACCAGCCTCCCTTCTGACCTGCCTCCACCAGCCTCCCTTCTGACCTGCCTCCACCAGCCTCCCTTCTGACCTGCCTCCACCAGCCTCCCTTCTGATCTACCTCCACCAGCCTCCCTTCTGATCCACCTCCACCAGCCTCCCTTCTGACCTGCCTCCACCAGCCTCCCTTCTGATCTGCCTCCACCAGCCTCCCTTCTGATCTACCTCCACCAGCCTCCCTTCTGATCTGCCTCCACCAGCCTCCCTTCTGCTCTGCCTCCACCAGCCTCCCTTCTGCTCTGCCTCTGCTCTGATGTAAGTGAACCAGACAGGCGTCACCAATATGTCAGAGCCCGACTGGGGATTCTATAAATGTCAAATCAATTATCAATTATGATCGTTATCAGTCATCCCTGAGGTTGTGTTTGTTCATGACGCAGAAAACAGAGGAGGATGAAAACAGAGGAGGATGAAAACAGAGGAGGATGAAAACGAGAGGAAGCCCCCTTCTGAGAGAATAATGCATGGAACGATGGAAGGCATGGGACGCAAGGAAATGCATGGAGCGCATGGAATGCATGGAAACACATGGAGTGCATGGAACACATGGAACACATAGAACACATGGAACACATGGAACACATGGAACACATGGAACACACAAACACATGGAACACACAAACACATGGAACACACAAACACATGGAACACACAAACACATAGAACACACAAACACATAGAACACATAATTTAATTTTAATTTTGCCATTTAGCAGACGCTTTTAATCCAAAGCGATTTACAATTACGAATAACAGGGACATTCCCCCTGGAGTAACTGAGGGCTAAGTGCCTTACTCAAGGGCACACTAGTAGTGGTGTGGTTTCAGGCGGGATTTGAACTCACAACCTTCCGATCACAAGTCCAACTCACTATCCACTAGACCACCACTACCTAACACATGGAACACATAGAACACATGGAACACATGGAACACATAGAACACATGGAACACATGGAACACATAGAACACATGGAACACATAGAACACATGGAACACATGGAACACATGGAACACATGGAACACATAGAACACATGGAACACATGGAACACATGGAACACATGGAACACATGGAACACATGGAACACATGGAACACATGGAACACATGGAACACATGGAACACATGGAACACATAGAACACATGGAACGTATCCTGTCAGATACAGTTATTCTATTACAGTTTTTCTCTACTGCTTTAACACTAACATCGGAGCCTCAAACACAATGACCAAAACCTGAAACTGGTGTATTTGATCTCACACCATTCTTCACAATGACAAACACATATCTTGCTTATCACTCATTTGGCAGCTCTAAACCACACAGTTAACAAAACACTAAATACAATTCTCTCCATTTGGCACAATCTTCCTTGCTAAAATCTCTTGTGTTCACATGGAAAACACTCAATCAGAATGCTAAACTCAAACCACCAATCACACAATCACACTCCTCATATGGGCAAACACCTATTGCATTTGAATATCATAGCTTTAGCAATAGAAGGTGAGTTCTCCTGTGTTGGAGAACATTGGATGCCAACTTTGCAGAGAAAGGTAGAGCGAGAGGTGTGATGTGGATGAGGTCCAGACAAACAGAAACCAAAGGCAGGATGCAGCCTAATCTTCTTCTTCTTTACAGTATATGTATTATATTATTTATTATTTTCTATTGTTGTTCTGATGAACAACATTTTACTAATTCAACTGTGTTTGCTGAGATGTGTACAGTATTTCAGAATTTAAAAAAACATTCTATTCTTGTATTTGTGTGTTTCATATTTGAGTATGAAAACAGTTTATATAACAGCCTACTGTATGTATGTAGTGTAACACTGAAAATGCAACAGGCCTGCTGATAATCTTATAGTACTGTTTTCCTCTGATCATAGTGTTTTCCATTGTGCACATCACTGTTCAATTGGTTCTTACAAGTGTCTATTCATTTGATGGTGTGTGTGTGTCATTTGACGACAAAATGTCATTTTGAGAAGACATAACGTTATTTTGAATGCAGTGTTTGCTTTTGCAAGAGATTTGTGGAGTTTAGGGTTTTGTGTGTGAGTTTTTGGATTTGTGTTTAGAGTTAAGAGAAAATGAGTTATGCTTTGAGAAAACATGTTAAAGCGATAGAGAAAAACTATAATCAGGAGAGGCTGGTGGAGGTAGAAATCGGTAACGCTTTGGGACGGAATGAGGAACGATATCAAACCCACCACACCTTTGACACCATGCATGACAATTAGCCCATCCTCCGATTTCTACCTCCACCAGCCTCCCCTGGTGATATACTCTTGTGATATAAGAGTCCTCCTCCTCCACGCTAAATCCAGATTTGGGCCATGAATGGGCCTCTCAGTGGAAAGGACTGAATGAACCTCTCGGAAACAAATAATCTCCCCATTGGCCATTTCCCAAGAGTTTCTTTTAGAGCACAAACTCTGTTGAACCCTTTTTTTAAATCTCGACCCCTGACCCCCACCCTCCATGCACCTCCACCACACAAAACACATCGCTTGAGTTTCCCTGACAGCCACTTCCGCCCTCCGTTGTGACTCCAGCAGTGAGGAGCGAGTCAATGACGTCGGCCGGTGGCCTGGTCATGTGGTCACGTGACTTAATTGGTTTGAACCTGGCAGCCCCACGCGACGGTTAGCGGGTGGCTCTATAGAAACGGAGTGGGGGGCGGGGGGGGCGGTCATATCCAAGGAAGGCTGGCCGAGGGTGAAAGCAGTGTTTCCCCCTTGATAGAAACAGAGTGTGTGTGTGGGCCAAGACTGGTGACGTCATTGGGGGGGGGGGGGGTGATTGTAATCACCTCCCACAGACAGACAGGCTAGCTGGAGACTTGTTGTAGCCAATGAGAGCAGGGGAGAGATAGACAGT
>NC_137684.1:7288059-7295559 GCF_963989245.1 Nansenia antarctica
CTCCCCCACTACCTCCCCCACTACCTCCCCACTACCTCCCCCACTACCTCCCCACTACCTCCCCACTACCTCCCCACTACCTCCCCACTACCTCCCCCACTACCTCCCCCACTACCTCCCCACTACCTCCCCCACTACCTCCCCACTACCTCCCCACTACCTCCCCCACTACCTCCCCCACTACCTCCCCACTACCTCCCCACTACCTCCCCCACTACCTCCCCCACTACCTCCCCACTACCTCCCCACTACCTCCCCCACTACCTCCCCCACTACCTCCCCACTACCTCCCCACTACCTCCCCCACTACCTCCCCACTACCTCCCCACTACCTCCCCACTACCTCCCCACTACCTCCCCACTACCTCCCCACTACCTCCCCACTACCTCCCCCACTACCTCCCCACTACCTCCCCACTACCTCCCCACTACCTCCCCCACTACCTCCCCACTACCTCCCCCACTACCTCCCCACTACCTCCCCACTACCTCCCCCACTACCTCCCCACTACCTCCCCCACTACCTCCCCCACTACCTCCCCCACTACCTCCCCACTACCTCCCCACTACCTCCCCCACTACCTCCCCCACTACCTCCCCACTACCTCCCCCACTACCTCCCCACTACCTCCCCCACTACCTCCCCACTACCTCCCCCACTACCTCCCCACTACCTCCCCCCACTACCTCCCCCACTACCTCCCCCACTACCTCCCCCACTACCTCCCCACTACCTCCCCACTACCTCCCCACTACCTCCCCCACTACCTCCCCACTACCTCCCCCTACCTCCCCCACTACCTCCCCCACTACCTCCCCACTACCTCCCCCACTACCTCCCCACTACCTCCCCCACTACCTCCCCACTACCTCCCCCACTACCTCCCCACTACCCTCCCCACTACCTCCCCACTACCTCCCCACTACCTCCCCCACTACCTCCCCACTACCTCCCCACTACCTCCCCCACTACCTCCCCACTACCTCCCCCACTACCTCCCCACTACCTCCCCCACTACCTCCCACTACCTCCCCCACTACCTCCCCCACTACCTCCCCACTACCTCCCCACTACCTCCCCCACTACCTCCCCCACTACCTCCCCACTACCTCCCACTACCTCCCCACTACCTCCCCCACTACCTCCCCCACTACCTCCCCCACTACCTCCCCACTACCTCCCCACTACCTCCCACTACTCCCACTACCTCCCACTACCTCCCCACTACCTCCCCACTACCTCCCCCACTACCTCCCCCACTACCTCCCCACTACCCCCACTACCTCCCCACTACCTCCCCCACTACCTCCCCACTACCTCCCCCACTACCTCCCCACTACCTCCCCACTACCTCCCCACTACCTCCCCCACTACCCCCCCACTACCTCCCCCACTACCTCCCCACTACCTCCCCCACTACCTCCCCCACTACCTCCCCCACTACCTCCCCCACTACCTCCCCCACTACCTCCCCACTACCTCCCCCACTACCTCCCCCACTACCTCCCCCCACTACCTCCCCACTACCTCCCCACTACCTCCCCCACTACCTCCCCACTACCTCCCCCACTACCTCCCCCACTACCTCCCCCCACCCCACTACCTCCCCACTACCTCCCCACTACCTCCCCCACTACCTCCCCACTACCTCCCCACTACCTCCCCCACTACCTCCCCACTACCTCCCCCACTACCTCCCCACTACCTCCCCCACTACCTCCCCACTACCTCCCCACTACCTCCCCCACTACCTCCCCCACTACCCTCCCCCACACCTCCCCCACTACCTCCCACTACCCTCCCCACTACCTCCCCCACTACCTCCCCACTACCTCCCCACTACCTCCCCACTACCTCCCCACTACCTCCCCCACTACCTCCCCACTACCTCCCCCACTACCTCCCCACTACCTCCCCACTACCTCCCCCACTACCTCCCCACTACCTCCCCCACTACCTCCCCCACTACCTCCCCCACTACCTCCCCCACTACCTCCCCCACTACCTCCCCACTACCTCCCCACTACCCCCCCACTACCCTACCCCCCACTACCTCCCCCACTACCTCCCCCACTACCTCCCCACTACCTCCCCACTACCTCCCCCACTACCTCCCCACTACCTCCCCACTACCTCCCCACTACCTCCCCACTACCTCCCCACAACCTCCCCCACTACCTCCCCCAACTACCTCCCCCACTACCTCCCCCACTACCTCCCCACTACCTCCCCACTACCTCCCCCACTACCTCCCCCACAATCCCTCCCCCACTACCCTCCCCACTACCTCCCCACTACCTCCCCACTACCTCCCCACTACCTCCCCCACTACCTCCCCACTACCTCCCACTACCTCCCCCACTACCTCCCCACTACCTCCCCCACTACCTCCCCACTACCTCCCCACTACCTCCCCCACTACCTCCCCCCACTACCTCCCCACTCCTCCCCCACTACCCTCCCCCACTACCTCCCCCACTACCTCCCCCACTACCTCCCCACTACCTCCCCACTACCTCCCCACTACCTCCCCCACTACCCTCCCCACTACCTCCCCCACTACCTCCCCACTACCTCCCCACTACCTCCCCCACTACCTCCCCCACTACCTCCCCCACTACCTCCCCACTACCTCCCCACTACCTCCCCCACTACCTCCCCACTACCTCCCACTACCTCCCCCACTACCTCCCCACTACCTCCCCCACTACCTCCCCACTACCTCCCCACTACCTCCCCCACTACCCTCCCCACTACCTACCCCACTACCTCCCCCACTACCTCCCCCACTACCTCCCCCACTACCTCCCCACTACCTCCCCCACTACTCCCCACTACCTCCCCACTACCTCCCCCACTACCTCCCCCACTACCTCCCCACTACCTCCCCACTACCTCCCCCACTACCTCCCCCACTACCTCCCCACTACCTCCCCCACTACCTCCCCACTACCTCCCCACTACCTCCCCCACTACCTCCCCCACTACCTCCCCCACATACCTCCCCCACTACCTCCCCACTACCTCCCCACTACCTCCCCACTACCTCCCCCACTACCTCCCCACTACCTCCCCACTACCTCCCCACTACCTCCCCACTACCTCCCCACTACCTCCCCACTACCTCCCCCACTACCTCCCCACTACCTCCCCACTACCTCCCCACTACCTCCCCACTACTCCCCCACTACCTCCCCCACTACCTCCCCACTACCTCCCCCACTACCTCCCCACTACTCCCCACTACCTCCCCCACTACCTCCCCACTACCTCCCCACTACCCTCCCCCACTACCTCCCCCACACCCCACTACCTCCCCCACTACCTCCCCACTACCTCCCCCACTACCTCCCCACTACCTCCCCCACTACCTCCCCACTACCCTCCCCACTACCTCCCCACTACCTCCCCACTACCACCCCCCACTACACCCCCACTACCCCCCACTAACTCCCCACTACCTCCCCCACTACCTCCCCCACTACCTCCCCACTACCTCCCCCACCCCCCCACTACCTCCCCACTACCTCCCCACTATCACCCCACATCACCCACACTCCTCCCACCACCTCCCCACTACCCCCACACCCCCCACTACCTCCCCCACTACCTCCCCCCACTACCCCCCACTACCTCCCCACTACCTCCCCACTACCTCCCCCACTACCTCCCCACTACCTCCCCCACTACCTCCCCACTACCTCCCCCACAACCTCCCCCACTACCTCCCCACTACCTCCCCACTACCCCCACTACCTCCCCACTACCTCCCCCACTACCTCCCCACTACCTCCCCACTACCATCCCCACTACCTCCCCACTACCTCCCCACTACCTCCCCCACTACCTCCCCACTACCTCCCCACTACCTCCCCCACTACCTCCCCCACAACCTCCCCACAACCCCCCACACCACCCCCACTACCTCCCCCACAACCTCCCCACTACCTCCCCACTACCTCCCCCACTACCTCCCACTACCTCCCCTACCTCCCCCACATACCTCCCCCACACCTCCCCCACTACCTCCCCCACTACCCCCCCACTACCTCCCCACTACCCCCCACTACCACCCCCACTACCTCCCCCACAACCTCCCCCACTACCCCCCCTACCTGCCCCACTACCTCCCCACTACCTCCCCACTACCTCCCCCACTACCTCCCCCACTACCTCCCCCACTACCTCCCCCACTACCTCCCCCACTACCTCCCCCACTACCTACCCACTACCTCCCCCACTACCTCCCCACTACCTCCCCACTACCTCCCCCACTACCTCCCCCACTACCCCCCACTACCTCCCCACTACCTCCCCCACTACCTCCCCACTACCACCCACACCTCCCCATACCCCCCACTACCACCCCACTACCTCCCCACTACCTCCCCACTACCTCCCCCACTACCTCCCCCACTACCTCCCCACTACCTCCCCACTACCACCCCACTACCTCCCCCACTACCTCCCCACACCTCCCCCACTACCTCCCCCACTACCTCCCCACTACCTCCCACTACCTCCCCACTACCTCCCCCACTACCTCCCCCACTACCTCCCACTACCTCCCCCACTACCTCCCCACTACCTCCCCACTACCTCCCCCACTACCTCCCCCACTACCTCCCCCACTACCTCCCCACTACCTCCCCCACTACCTCCCCACTACCTCCCCCACTACCTCCCCCACTACCTCCCCCACTACCTCCCCCCACTACCCCCCCACTACCTCCCCACTACCTCCCCACTACCTCCCCCACTACTCCCCCACTCACCTCCCCCACTACCTCCCCACTACCACCCCCACTACCTCCCCCACTACCTCCCCCACTACCTCCCCCACTACCTCCCCCACTACCTACCCACTACCTCCCCCACTACCTCCCCCACTACCTCCCCCACTACCTCCCCACTACCTCCCCCCAATACCTCCCCACTACCTCCCCACTACCTCCCCACTACCTCCCCCACTACCTCCCCACTACCTCCCCCACTACCTCCCCCACTACCTCCCCCACTACCTCCCCCACTACCTCCCCACCACCTCCCCCACTACCTCCCCCACTACCTCCCCCACTACCTCCCCCAAGACCTCCCACTACCTCCCCACTACCTCCCCCACTACCTCCCCACTACCTCCCCCACTACCTCCCCACTACCTCCCCACTACCTCCCCCACTACCTCCCCACTACCTCCCCCACTACCTCCCCCACTACCTCCCCACTACCTCCCCCACTACCTCCCCACTACCTCCCCCACTACCTCCCCCACTACCTCCCCACTACCTCCCCCACTACCTCCCCACTACCTCCCCCACTACCTCCCCACTACCTCCCCCACTACCTCCCCCACTACCTCCCCACTACCTCCCCCACTACCTCCCCACTACCTCCCCACTACCTCCCCACTACCTCCCCCACTACCTCCCCACTACCTCCCCACTACCTCCCCACTACCTCCCCACTACCTCCCCCACTACCTCCCCCACTACCTCCCCACTACCTCCCCACTACCTCCCCACTACCTCCCCCACTACCTCCCTCACTACCTCCCCCACTACCTCCCCCAAGACCTCCCCACTACCTCCCCACTACCTCCCCACTACCTCCCCCACTACCTCCCCACTACCTCCCCACTACCTCCCCCACTACCTCCCCCACTACCTCCCCACTACCTACCCACTACCTCCCCCACTACCTCCCCCACTACCTCCCCCACTACCTCCCCCACTACCTCCCCCAAGACCTCCCCACTACCTCCCCACTACCTCCCCCACTACCTCCCCACTACCTCCCCACTACCTCCCCCACTACCTCCCCCACTACCTCCCCCACTACCTCCCCACTACCTCCCCACTACCTCCCCACTACCTCCCCACTACCTCCCCCACTACCTCCCCACTACCTCCCCACTACCTCCCCACTACCTCCCCCACTACCTCCCCCACTACCTCCCCACTACCTCCCCACTACCTCCCCCACTACCTCCCCCACTACCTCCCCCACTACCTCCCCCACTACCTCCCCACTACCTCCCCACTACCTCCCCCACTACCTCCCCACTACCTCCCCACTACCTCCCCCACTACCTCCCCACTACCTCCCCCACTACCTCCCCACTACCTCCCCACTACCTCCCCCACTACCTCCCCACTACCTCCCCCACTACCTCCCCACTACCTCCCCCACTACCTCCCCACTACCTCCCCCACTACCTCCCCACTACCTCCCCCACTACCTCCCCCAAGACCTCCCCACTACCTCCCCCACTACCTCCCCACTACCTCCCTCAAGACCTCCCCACTACCTCCCCACTACCTCCCCCACTACCTCCCCCAAGACCTCCCCACTACCTCCCCCACTACCTCCCCACTACCTCCCCACTACCTCCCCCACTACCTCCCCACTACCTCCCCCACTACCTCCCCACTACCTCCCCCAAGACCTCCCCACTACCTCCCCACTACCTCCCCACTACCTCCCCACTACCTCCCCCACTACCTCCCCCACTACCTCCCCCACTACCTCCCCACTACCTCCCCACTACCTCCCCCACTACCTCCCCACTACCTCCCCCACTACCTCCCCACTACCTCCCCACTACCTCCCCCACTACCTCCCCACTACCTCCCCACTACCTCCCCCACTACCTCCCCCACTACCTCCCCCACTACCTCCCCCACTACCTCCCCCACTACCTCCCCACTACCTCCCCACTACCTCCCCACTACCTCCCCCACTACCTCCCCCACTACCTCCCCCACTACCTCCCCACTACCTCCCCACTACCTCCCCACTACCTCCCCCACTACCTCCCCCACTACCTCCCCCACTACCTCCCCCACTACCTCCCCACTACCTCCCCACTACCTCCCCCACTACCTCCCCACTACCTCCCCCACTACCTCCCCACTACCTCCCCCACTACCTCCCCACTACCTCCCCCACTACCTCCCCCACTACCTCCCCACTACCTCCCCACTACCTCCCCACTACCTCCCCCACTACCTCCCCCACTACCTCCCCTCCCCTCCCCACTTCCTGTCCCACGTCCTCCCCCACTTCCTGTCCCACTTCCTCTCTCACTTCCTGTCTCACTTCCTCCCCCACTTCCTCTCTCACTTCCTGTCTCACTTCCTCCCCCACTACCTCTCTCACTTCCTGTCCCCACTTCCTGTCTCACTTCCTGTCCCCACTTCCTGTCTCACTTCCTGTGTCACTTCCTGTCCCCACTTCCTGTCTGCCCCCTACCTTTCTCCTTGGCGATGACGAGCGGCTCCCGGGAGTCCAGGGGGTCGCTGTCTCCGATGGCGTTGCGTGCAACGATCCGGAAGTAGTACTTGCGTCCGGGGAGCAGCCCCGTGGCGGTGTAGCGGTGGCTGAAGACGCGCTCGGCGGCGGTGAACCAGGTGGCGGTGCTGGCGTCCCGTCTGAGCACGGCGTAGTGAGCCCCCTCGTCATCCGCCAGGTCCGGGGTGTGGTCCCACTGCAGGGTCGCC
>NC_137684.1:7298059-7318059 GCF_963989245.1 Nansenia antarctica
CACCCACACACACCAAACTAATGCCAAGGCTTTAGGTTAGCTATAGTTATAGCGCATATCTCCCACCCTGGAGCCCCGGGTCCGAGCCCTGGGTGGGCCACACACCTGCGATGGGGATCTTGGAGGCCTTGGTCCAGTCTCTGGCGTCCTCCGGCCGGACCTCCACCACGTAGCCAGAGGGCTCGTCCCCCAGCTCCGGGGGTCTCCAGCTCAGAGAGATGGAGGAGTTGGAGGAGTCTGACACCGCCAATTTTCTCACCAGACCAGGGGCACCTAGAGGGGGAAGAGGGGGAGAGGGGGAGGGGATAATGGGGGGAGGAGGGGAGGGTAGGTAAGGAAATATCATAGGAGAAAGGGTGGAACGAAATGAGTGTTCAACTCTACAACACTCTTACTGTGTTAATGTGATTTTGGGGCTATATTTAGTTTGAATGAGGCTATATTTAGATTGAATGGGCCTATATTTTGTTTCAGTGGGCTATATTTAGTTTGAGTGGGGCTGTGGTATGTTTAGATTGAATGGGCCTTTCTTTTGTTTGAGTGGGGCTATATTTGGTTTTAATTGGGCTATATTTTGTGTCTAATTACAATACTACCACAATAACAACATATCTCTGGTGCATTAACCTACTTTCTGCCACTAATGAACACCTTCTTGGTTTAGATAATGACTCGTTGAGAACAGCAGCACCCTCCATAAGATGAAGTTAGGTCAGACTGATTTGTAAAAAAAAGAAAAAGAAAACACAAGCACAAACACAAACACACTCCCCACTGTCTGGAAACACGTTGCAGTTTCTGAAAATCATTGAATTAAATCGAATTAAATAAATTTGTTTACCCCCAATGACATCTGGCTAATCTGGGACATTGAGTAACGTGGGACACCTAAGCTCCAGAGTGTTTATTTCCTGTTCTCGCAAAAATCTACTTAAACATTTCAGTCACATGACATCCATGCTAACCTACAGTAAAAGTCCTGTTGACTACATTTATGCTAGAACAGGAAATAAACACATTGCACATTGCAAGTTCAAGGTGTCCTACATTACCCAATGTCCCAGATTATCTGAATTCACCCTAGGTACTGTAGGTACTGTAGGTACTGTAGGGCAGTTGTGCACATTCTCTTTTTCACCACACAATGTAGACAGTTGCCGTTTTCACATACTGTAGACTCTGTATGGGGCTGGAGACAACGAGTATGAGGTTTGAAAAGTGTCCCTTTTAAGTTAGGTCAAGAGTACAGATGTGCTGTGGAGGCCTGGGGGGATAGTTCCAATGATCTAGATGTTTCCTGCCGTAGATTCAAGTCCCATCTCTTCAGGCTGCATCTTAACGGAGACTCTCTAACGAAACCGTTGAACAATGGGCGACCCCCCCCATCCCCCAATCCTCATCTTGACGATGACCTGAATGGTGGTGACTATTTCCAAGTCAAGGACATGAACTCTCTATTTGGACACAGCAGTAAGGGCCTGCATATTGTTCACCTTAATGTGAACAGTCTTGTGCCTAAACTGGACCAAATCAGAGAAATGTTCCATGACAGCAAGGTTCACATTTTGAGCTTCTCTGAGACCAAGTTTGATGAATCAATCAAAGACCCAGAGATTGAAATAGTTAACTACACAGTCATCAGAAACGACAGGAACAGGTATGGGGGTGGTGTCTGCATGTACATTCACAACGATATTATCTTTAACACCCGGTATGACCTGAATCGTGACAAATTAGAATCTGTTTGGGTTGAAATTATCTTTAACAAAGCAAAACCGGTGCTGGTTGGTACTATCTACAGACCTCCCGATCAGAATGATTTCTATGATATTCTTGAGGGGTGCTTGGATGACGTTGACTGTGTGGAAAAGATTCTTATTGGGGATTTGAACACGGACATGCTCAGAAATGAAGCATCCGTTTTCAAATCCTTCACTAGGTTTTCTGAATTACACGGTCTCCGTCAACAAATTACCAAACCCACTAGGGTGTGTATTTCTACTCAAACCACCATAGATCTCATTCTAACATCGGATGAGTCCAAAATCTCCAAGAGTGGGGTTATTGTATGTGGGCTAAGTGATCATTACATGATCTTTTGCACTCGTAAAAAACATAAACCCAAGGCTGGCGGTCATAAAACTGTAACCACTAGATCCCTTAAATCCTATTCTAGTGAGGCCTTAAACCATAAACTGGAGAATCAAGACTGGTTAGATGAACTAAAATGCACACAGGTTGAAGAGGCATGGCTAGGTTTCAAAACCAAATTCCTAAATATTATTGACAGTATAGCCCCCATGAGAACCACCAGGGTTAAAGCCCGATCGGAACCATGGATGAATTCGGACATTCTAAATGCTATGAAAGTCAGAGACCTAAAATGCTCTGAAGTTCAAAAATGCAAATCAAAATTTGTGAAACACTTAAACGAAGATCACAAAACCCACTTTGAGAAAATTAAAAAACAATGCAACAAACTATGCAATCAGGTAATTACCATGACCAAATCTGCTAAGAAAGAATACCTCGATAACAAAATCGAAGAAAACTTAAACAAACCACGTGACCTTTGGAAGCTACTTAATAGCCAACTAGGTTGCAGTCAAAAACTCAAAACCAGGTCTACAAACATCAGCATAAAATCTGGAGATTCTCTCCTTACAGACAAGCTGGATGTGGCTAAGTGCTTAAACACTTTCTTTACAACCATAGCCACTAAATTAGTTAACAATCTACCACCCCACTCAGGGCGTTATGGTGTAGAGCACATCCGTGCGTTCTACAATAAACTGGGTGTACGCAAAGATGATTTTAAACTCTCCATGGTGTCAAACGATGAGGCGTATTTATTTTTCTAATAAAAAGCTGGGCGCTCTACACTCAGAAAAGGCCACGGGCCATGACAATATTCCAGCCAGATTTCTAAAAGACTCAGCTGCCTCCATTACCCCAATCATCACCCACATAATAAACCTCTCCATCAAACAGGGACACGTCCCCCTTGACTTTAAAATAGCAAGGGTAACCCCACTGTATAAAAAAGGAAGCAAATTAGACCCAGGCAACTACCGACCTGTTTCTATTCTTAATTCCATCTCGAAACTTATGGAAAAAATAGTTTATGAACAGGTTGATAGGTACCTTACCGAAAAAAATCTGATGTATGAATTTCAATCAGGATTCAGAACATCCCATTCCACTGACACATGCCTTCTCTATTTGAACGACCACATCAACCATGAGGTGGACTCGGGCAAGTACTGCGGCATGGTCATGCTGGACCTCCAGAAGGCCTTCGACACAGTAGATCACCACATATTGTTAGATAAACTGAAAGCAATTGGGTTCGATAGAACATCGGTGAGCTGGATGCAATCCTACTTAGAGGGGAGGGAACAGGTGGTTAGTGTGAACGGAACACTGTCCCCCCCCCTCCCAGTGACCTGCGGCGTTCCACAAGGAAGCATATTGGGACCTTTACTGTTCCTAATATATGTGAATGACATGTCATCAGCATGTGATTGCAATTTGTTCCTGTTCGCGGATGACTCGGCTCTGCTGGTCTCTGACAGGGACATATTGCAGGTGGAAAAAGCGCTAAGCACCGAACTGAGTAGAATCTGCATCTGGCTAGCTGACAATAAACTATCAATACACCTAGGTAAAACTGAAACCATCCTATACGGATCCCCATCTAAACTCAGAAAGGCTGAACATTTTAAAATAAAAGTGGGTAACATTAATATCACAAGAAAAGAGGATATTACATACCTGGGCTCCATCTTAGAGGCAAATCTTTCCGGAGATAAAATGGCAGCAAAAGTAATCAAAAAAGTGAACCATAGAACTAGATTCTTGTACAGGATATCCTCACTTGTCAGTAAAAACACACTGAGGACCCTATCAGGAGCTCTCATTCAATGTCACTTCGACTATGCCGTAACATCATGGTACTATAGAACCACAAAGGCCCATAAAACAAGACTCCAGACAGCCCAAAATAAACTGGTTAGGCTTCTGCTAGGCCTCAACCCTAGGACACATCTAACCGCTGCTCATTTTTTGAGCCTTGATTGGCTACGAGTAGTTGACAGAGTGCAGCAGCTTGCACTGGGCCTGGTCTTCAAGATACGCTACACCACAAAGACACCCAAGTACCTGTCAACATACTTCCAAAAAGTGAACAACGTCCACACATACAACACCAGAGGAAGCTCCACGAACCACGTTCAACCGCGTTGCACCACAAACAAGGGGTTAAACTCGTTTGCAAACTATGCAGTAAAAATGTGGAACGCCCTTCCTATAATCTTAAAGGAGTGAAAAACACTGCCCACCTTCAAAACCACTCTCAAAAAACATTTACAGGAGGCTGCAATCCGTAACTGGACCCTCTAAATCAAAAATCAGATTAAAAGACCCGAACTACCCACTGTACATACTTTGTGTTTTGTCCCCCGCCCCCACCTGTGGTGTATGTCCCCACCTGTCCTACCCGCTGTACATACCTGATGTTTTGTTGTATTGTTCTTCCCATGATGGATGTATTTTTATCTTGTAGATAGTAATAGTTATTTGTCTGTATTATCTTGTAGATAGTACTAGTTTTTTTGTCTGTCTTACATGTAACGATGAATTGAGAATCAAGGACCCCAATTGAAATAAGCCAGTGGCTTTCTTGGGTTTTTATCCTTTTAGTTGACCTTGTATGTAATATGTACTTTCATGTACCTACTTCTGCAAATCTTCTAATAAAGTTTTCAATCAATCAAAAAAAACTGTCCCTCCTAAAGGCCTCCTCCTCCCCTGTACAGTTTAACTGTCCCTCCTAAAGGCCTCCTCCTCCCCTGTACACTTTCTCTACTAGAAAAGAAAGAAAGAAGTAATCCTTTGTTGTTGTAGCGTGGTAACTGCCATTGGCCTCTGGTCCTAGCATAGATTACTTTTTCTTACGATGACTGACAGATAAATGATTCACTTACTTAGACAAATGTATTTGTTGTAACTCCCTTTGGAAGAAGGCGTCTGCTAAATGTCAAAAATGGGAATGTAAATGTATCTACATACCTGTTTATCTGTGTATAGATCACTGTATACCTGTTTAACTGTGTATAGATGAGTCAGTGTATACCTGTTTCTCTGTGTATAGATGAGTCAGTGTATACCTGTTTCTCTGTGTATAGATCAGTGTATACCTGTTCCTCTGTGTATAGATCAGTGTATACCTGTTTCTCTGTGTATAGATGAGTGTATACCTGTTCCTCTGTGTATAGATCAGTGTATAACTGTTTATCTGTGTATAGATGAGTCAGTGTATACCTGTTTCTCTGTGTATAGATGAGTGTATACCTGTTCCTCTGTGTATAGATCAGTGTATACCTGTTTATCTGTGTATGCTGTGTGTGCTGTGTGTGCTGTGTGTGCTGTGTGTGCTGTGTGTGCTGTGTATGCAGCGGTGGGGACTCACGGATGGGGTCTTTGGCTAGGACAGTGTTGGAGGCCGTGCTGGGGGTCCCGAGTCCAGCTCTGTTCACACCAGTCACCCTGAACTCATACTCCACATCCTCCACCAGCCCGTCCACCACACACTTACTATCTGTAGGAGGAGGAGGAGAGAGAAAGAGAGAGAGAGAGACAGAGAGAGACCAACACACTTAGGCCCGATCCCGATCCCGATTTCCTTTCCTACCCTCTGCGTTTGTTGTAGAGGAACAGGGTGACAGGACATACGTGCAGATATGAGTGCTCCGGTGGCTTTGGGTAGTCTAATGGGAGTGCCCAGGTAATAGTTTTGCTATTATCGTCCTCTACTGCTGAGCACCAAAACCCTCGGATCTTAAACTTGGCTGAAGCGCGCTGGACTTTGGAACGGTGGAACGGTGTATTTTTATGGCACAGCACAACGGCATAATAGCGATTTTTTAGTCATGCTTGTTATGAAGAAAATGTATATAATGCATTTGTGAGTGTCTTCCACATTGCCTAGAGCGAAATCCGATTTCTGCAGATGATTCGCAATACATTGTGGGAGGTATGTAATGGCTCAGAATCGAACGTGGTCCCTGAAAATCTCCAAATGGAGCCGCGGATAGCCCTCCCCCTTCCCCCTAGCCCTCGATGTTGGGACAGCCCTACCCTAAATGTGAATGCGCAAACAGAGCCATAGGGGTGAATTGGGATCGGCTCCAACACACTTATTATCTGGAGGAGAGAGAGACCAACACACTTATTATCTGGAGGAGAGAGAGAGACCAACATACTTATTATCTGGAGGAGAGAGAGAGACCAACATACTTATTATCTGGAGGAGAGAGAGAGACCAACACACTTAGTATCTTTAGGAGAGAGAGAGAGACCAACACACTTATTATCTTTAGGAGAGAGAGAGACCAACACTGGAGGAGATAGAGAAGCCAACACACGTAGTATCTGGAGGAGAGAGAGAGACCAACACACTTATTATCTGGAGGAGGAAAGAGAGAAGGAGAGAGAGAGAGAGAGATAGGGGGTATCAACACACACTTAATATCTGTAGGAGAAAGAGGCCAACACACTTAATATCTGGATGACATTAGTCATGTTGACGTGTTTTAGCTGATATCACATCTTGGAGCTGCACCATGTTATTGCACCATGATATTGCACAATGAATCAAGCCTGAAAGTTGCCAGTTAGGTCAAAGTATGTGTATTAAGGGTAATACATTCTATTTTGTTTACTGTCGCTTCTTCTGAAACAATTTCCCATGGGCCGTGGCATATGACATTTCATACAGCTATACCGCTCCAGAGTGTGACTTGGCAAGCCTTTTTGGCTATCGAATATAAAACCGCTTCACTGCTTTCTTGCGGCTGAATAACCTTTCGACACATTTGTACTTAGAATTGCTTTTAGCTATATCTGGGGTTAACTTCCCAGATAACTTAGAGAATAATGACTAGCGTCAGCACTTCACTTGGTGCTTCTGTTCTTTGAGGATCTGGAGGAGGAGGAGGAGGAGGAGGAGAGAGAGAGAGAGAGAGAGAGAGAGAGAGAGAGAGAGAGAGAGAGAGAGAGAGAGAGAGAGAGTGTGAGAGAGAGAGAGAGGTACCAACACACTCTTAGTATTTGTAGGAGGAGAGAGAGAGAGAAAGAAAGAGAGAAAGAGAGAGGGAGCGACAGAGAGAAGGAGGGAGGGAGAGAGAGAGAATCTGTTTGTATGTTTTCAAGAAAAACCAGGAAGGAACAGTCTGGCATGGGCATGTAATGTCTATCCTCAACACCATGGTCTAAACATCCTCAACACCATGATGGTCTAAACATGCTGTCTCACCATGTCTCCTTCCTGGACTCCCTTGATGCTGATCAAGTCTGTGTAAAAGGCTGTGTTCCAACATGTTTCCTTGTGTTCCAACATGTTTCCTTGTGTAAAAGGCTGTGTTCCAACATGTTTCCTTGTGTTCCAACATGTTTCCTTGTGTAAAAGGCTGTGTTCCAACATGTTTCCTTGTGTTCCAACATGTTTCCTTGTGTAAAAGGCTGTGTTCCAACATGTTTCTGTGTAAAAGGCTGTGTTCCAACATGTTTCCTTGTGTAAAAGGCTGTGTTCCAACATGTTTCCTTGTGTAAAAGGCTGTGTTCCAACATGTTTTTCCTTGTGTAAAAGGCTGTGTTCCAATGTTTCCTTGCGCCCTATCTAGAGTGTATACTGTACTTGGTAAGCGCTATAGAAAGAGTGCAGGAACGCATTTTGGAACTCAGCCAAAGTTAATTTTCTGACCTGTGACGACATCGACAATGACAGCCAGAGGTCACACTGACCTCTGACCTCTAACCAGTGACCAGGTCGATGTTGACAGTGAATGTGAGAGGACTGACCTGTCGGGTTGACAACTTTCTCACTACCAAATACAGGACAAAAGATGGCGTACCATTGATCAGATCCTTGTTGACTGTGTACATGAGAGCATACTGACCTCTAACCTCTGTCTTGTGACCTCTGACCTGTGATCATCTCCTTGTTGACAGTGTGTGTGAGAGCGTACTGACCTGTGATCAGATCCTTGTTGACAGTGTGTGTGAGAGCATACTGACCTGTGATCAGGTCCTTGTTGACAGTGTGTGTGAGAGCATACTGACCTGTGATCAGATCCTTGTTGACAGTGTGTGTGAGAGCGTACTGACCTGTGATCAGGTCCTTGTTGACAGTGTGTGTGAGAGCATACTGACCTGTGATCAGATCCTTGTTGACAGTGTGTGTGAGAGCGTACTGACCTGTGATCAGGTCCTTGTTGACAGTGTGTGTGAGAGCATACTGACCTGTGATCAGATCCTTGTTGACAGTGTGTGAGAGAGCATACTGACCTGTGATCAGGTCCTTGTTGACAGTGTGTGTGAGAGCGTACTGACCTGGGACCAGGTCCTTGTTGACAGTGTGTGTGAGAGCGTACTGACCTGTGATCAGATCCTTGTTGACAGTGTGTGTGAGAGCATACTGACCTATGATCAGGTCCTTGTTGACAGTGTGTGTGAGAGCGTACTGACCTGTGATCAGATCCTTGTTGACAGTGTGTGTGAGAGCGTACTGACCTGTGATCAGGTCCTTGTTGACAGTGTGTGTGAGAGCATACTGACCTGTGATCAGGTCCTTGTTGACAGTGTGTGTGAGAGCGTACTGACCTGTGATCAGATCCTTGTTGACAGTGTGTGTGAGAGCGTACTGACCTGTGATCAGGTCCTTGTTGACAGTGTGTGTGAGAGCGTACTGACCTGTGATCAGGTCCTTGTTGACAGTGTGTGTGAGAGCGTACTGACCTGTGATCAGGTCCTTGTTGACAGTGTGTGTGAGAGCGTACTGACCTGTGATCAGATCCTTGTTGACAGTGTGTGTGAGAGCGTACTGACCTGTGATCAGGTCCTTGTTGACAGTGTGTGTGAGAGCGTACTGACCTGTGATCAGGTCCTTGTTGACAGTGTGTGTGAGAGCATACTGACCTGTGATCAGATCCTTGTTGACAGTGTGTGTGAGAGCGTACTGACCTGTGATCAGATCCTTGTTGACAGGGACCCACATGCTGGCCCCCTTCTTCCTCCTCTCCAGCAGGTACCCCAGCAGGGGGGCTCCCCCATCCTGGGCCGGGGGGGTCCAGCTCACCGTCACTGCCTCCTTACTGACGTCAGAGACCTGGGGCTGGGAGGCCACGCCTGGGGGCTCTGAGGGGGGGGGGGCTTATTATCATAGTCACCATGGTGATGATGACAATAATGTTATGATGAAGGTGGTGATGATGATTATACTTATACTTAATTATAGTCACCATGGTGTCATGGTGATGAATATAATTATTATAATAGTCACCATGGTGATGATTATGCTTATTATACTAGTCACCATGGTGATGATTATACTTATTATACTAGTCACCATGGTGATGACAGTAATCTTATTATAATAATAACAATAATAACCTTTATTTGTATAGCACTTTTCTTGCAAACGTTGCAGCTCAAAGTGTTTGAGTCATTATATAATCATCATTTAAGCAGTCACTTAATAAAACGTTTTTAAAAATAAATAAATATGAGTTTTTAGTCTTGACTTGAACAGTTTTGCTGAGGTTGCATCTCTAATGTAAACTGGCAGTGCATTTCACAATTTGGGTGCATAAAATGAAAATGCAGCCTCACCAAATCTCTTCTTAGAGAGCTCTATTGGGCTGATATACTAGCAAAAGGTCTTTCAGATATGCTGGTGCTGTGCCATTGAGAGCTTTATAAACAAGCAGAAGGATCTTGAGATAATGAGGATAATGATGATGATGATGATGATGGTGATGATGATGATGATGATGATGATATTGATGTAGGTGACAATGATGATCTTGTAGACAATGAATGAATGATTGAATGAATGAATGAATCGTTTAATGACCACACAACCTAGGTCGGTGGAATTTGTTGTCGGTACAGGTGGAAAAGCTCAATACAGCAGTGTCAATTACATCAAACATACACACATTGCACATGACTATCACAATGGACATGTACACACATGAACACAAGACAAAAACATAGTAAATATTTACAACTTATAAAGTGCAGTACATCTGGCAGGGTTAGTGCAGTGAGTCAGGTGTTGAGAGTCTTTATAGCAGAGGGGAAAAAACAGTTTTTGAAACGGGATGTTTTGGTGGCCAGGGATCGGTAGCGCCGTCCAGAGGGCAACAGTTGAAACAGGTGGTGAGCAGGGTAGTTGTTTCCGTGATTTACTGTCCGAGCTGCCGTACCAAACTGTGATGGACCTCACAGAGTGAGTATGCTCTCAATGATGGCGGTGTAGAACTGAAGGAGGTTTTGTTTCACTTGAAGATAATAATTATGGTAATGATGATGATCTTGTAGATGATGATGAGGATGATGATGATGATGATGTTTTGGATAATGATGACGAAGATGAAGATAATAATGATGGTGACGATGACCATTCAGACGATCAAGGCTCCCTCACCTATGGGTTCCCCAGCGTACACCTCCTCCGTCTCCAGAGGGTCCCCTACGCCCACGGCGTTAACGGCTCTGATGCGGTAGTGGTAGGGCTTGCCCTCCTCCACCTGGGCGTCTCTGAAGGTGGTGGTGTCGCTCCCCACCTCACCCACCTTCATCCAGGACTTCTTCCTGGCCGAGCAGCGCTCGATCACGAAGCCGCTCATCTGCTTGCCTCCGTTGTCGCGCGGAGCCTTCCACTTCATGGTGATACACTTCCCTGTCCGCTCCAGGAACTCTGCCTTCCCCTGGGGGGCCTTGGGCCGGTCTGAGGGAGAGAGGCGTACTAGTCCATGGGTCTGAGGGAGAGAGGCGTACTAGTCCCTGGGCCAGACCAACATTTGCTACCACTCAGGGTAGAAGGTACATGTAGATGATTGGGGGGTAGTGGTGGTCTAGTGGATAGTGAGTTGGACTTGGGATCGGAAGGTTGTGAGTTCAAATCCCGCCTGAAGCCACACCACTACTAGTGTGCCCTTGGGTAAGGCACTTAGCCCTCAGTTACTCCAGGGGGAATGTCCCTGTAATTCGTAATTGTAAGTCGCTTTGGATAAAAGCGTCTGCTAAATGGCAAAATTAAAATTAAAATTAGATGATAGTTTGGTATGATAACTGTGATAAAGCTACCACTTAGGAATGGTTATCAGCTCATGAAGTGGATCACCCCTTAAAGAAAATGGTATTTTAGATGCTGGTGTATAGCTGCTTTAGGCTCATGGTCAGAACATTTTTCAATGTTTTATAATATAATGGTATCATTAGGGGACCTTCATAGCTTTTACTCAAGCCCCGTTATGAGTCTTTCTAACAAAAATAAGAGGCCACTTGAACTCTTCAAACATCAGGGACACACATTTTTTTTTAAATGTTCGCCTAAGCTATATCCTTTCTTTTAGCCCTGTGGCATCAGGGACACAAAACACAAGTACTGCAATACTCACAGGACTTAAAGAACTCAGGAAATATATATGTATGTATATATGTAAATATTATATATACAGTATATATGTATGTATATACGTACTGTATGTAAATATAATATCGCCACATTATTTCATTGTGAAAGGTGATTGATTATACTAACAGTATGGAACAGCACAGCAGTGAATGAAGCCGGGTTGAGGCTGGTGGAGGTAGAAATCAGAGAACTCCATCACTACCACCATCACCACTACCACCACAACCACCACCACCATCTCCACCACCACCACCACCACCACCACCACCATCTCCACCACCACCATCTCCACCACCACCACCACAACCACCACCACCATCTCCACCACCACCATCTCCACCACCACCACCACAACCACCACCACCATCTCCACCACCACCATCACCACTACCACCACAACCACCACCACCATCTCCACCACCACCACCACAACCACCACCACCATCTCCACCACCACCACCACAACCATCTCCACCACCACCACCACCACCACCACCATCTCCACCACCACCACCACCACCACCACCTCCACCACCACCACCACAACCATCTCCACCACCACCACCACCACCACCACCATCTCCACCACCACCACCATCTCCACCACCACCACCACCACCATCTCCACCACCACCACCACCACCTCCACCACCACCACCACCATCACCACCACCACCACCACCTCCACCACCACCACCACCACCATCTCCACCACCACCATCTCCACCACAACCACCACCATCTCCACCACCACCTCCACCTCCACCACCACCTCCACCTCCACCTCCACCTCCACCACCACCACCTCCACCACCACCACCATCTCCACCACCACCACCACCATCTCCACCACCACCACCATCTCCACCACCACCACCATCTCCACCACCACCACCACCACCATCTCCACCACCACCACCACCACCATCTCCACCACCACCACCACCACCACAACCTCCACCACCACCACCACCTCCACCACCATCTCCACCACCACCACCACCACCTCCACCACCACCACCACCACCACCACCACCACCACCATCTCCACCACCACCACCACCACCACCACTACCACCACCACCACCATCACCACCTCCACCACCACCACCAACAACAACACCACCACCACCACCAAAATCACCACCACCATCACCCCTTTAGGGTGCATTATGGGTAGAATACTCACCGACCACGTTGAGGTGGAGGTTGGCGATGGCGGTCCCACAGTCACTCTTCAGACGGAGCATGATGGCGCCGCTGTCCTCTCTCACACACCTGGGTGGACAGAACACGTGTGATTATACTAATAATAACAACAACAACAACAACAATACATATCTATAAAAACTCTCCTTTAAAAGACTCTCACTCTTTCACTCTTTTAAAAGAATGAATAAAAAGTGCTTCTTTATCATGGTCATAACTCATACAAAGCGTGATTATTGTGTTGTTGTTATTATTTGTTTGTTTTAGTGATTTGACAGAGTAAAGGGTTGTGCTTGTTTGTGGAGGGTTGTTTGGCATGAGTGTAAATGTTTTCTTGAAGCCAGAACATTATTGATATATTGACTGCTGCTGCTTTCTTGGCCAGGTCTATCTTGAAAAAGAGATTTAGTTAAATAAAGGTTAAATAAAGGTTACATACTAATTAAATACAAGGGACAAATAAAGGACCTTTTTACAACTCCAACTTAGCTTCAGCCTACCTGGTGAGAACCAGAGTGGTGGAGTCCGCCGTCCGCTCCACCGTGGTCCTCTCATCCTCCATCATCTCCACGCCGTCCTTGTACCATGTGACTCTGGGTGGGGGTCTCCCTGTGAAGGGGATCTTGATGGTGGCGGTCTGACCTGCCTTCACCGTCACAGGCTGGCCCCCCAGGACTTCCAGCACCGTGGGGTCCATCACCGGAGGGTCTGGGGGAGGGGGGAATACACCAGATCAGTCACTACAGGACCAGTTATGCACACCGAGAGAGGCAGTTGGAGGTTGAAATCGGAGGACGCGATCATTGTAATGCATGGAAGGGAATGAGGAACGGTATCAGGAGATGATGACACATTTGGGACAGCAGGAAGACTAGCTAATGGGGATCCTAAAAACATATTTGATGCCATTCTTCATTCTGTTCCATGCATTAATGAACTTGTGAACGATTTCTACCTCCACCAGCCTCCCCTGACGCACACCCACCATGCTTCACTGGTATAATAATAATATTATAATATAATGTATATGAATAATATGTGAGAAGAAAGGACAATAATGATGTGTGTTCAGATGTTTGAAGTTTGAATATAGAAACAACTGTTCAGACAGGCAGGCAGGCAGGCAGACAGACAATCACACACACTCTCAGCACACACACACACACACACACACACACACACACACACACACACACTGACCTGCGATGGTGAGGACAGCCTCGCTCTCGGCCCCCTTGGCTCTGAAGGTGTACTTCCCCTGGTGGGCCTCAGTCACTCTGTCAAACAGCAGCTTGTGGACGGCCCCCTGCTTCACCACCTGCACCCCGCCCACACCTGACACCTGGAGGCACACAGGGGCAGTTACCTTGCAGTTCAATCATTTCAGGAAGCAAATCAACATTTTAATTAAAATTCTGCATTTCCTCAATTCATTTTCAATGAGGAAGATTTTGAATTTTCTGTTAACTTCCTGAATTGAGATGGACTTTACTCCAACCCAGGTAGGCAAACAGTCAGAATGATTGTTCATGATTGGCAGATTCCATGACTCGATTCTTGCATTATCGAAAAGGCAAATCTATCCAAAAAATAAATACAAATAAAATAAAACTCTTCCTTCTTCTAGCATTGTGACTGCCAGTGACTCCTGGTCCTAGCATAGATTTGTTTCCTTTTCTTATGATGACTGATGTATAGATGATCACTTACATTAGACAAATTGTTTATTACATTGTTACATTATTACAGTATTATATTGTATCTATATGCACCAACCACACCAGGTCAATTTCCTGTATGTCCGAATATACTTGGCAATACAAATAATACTGATTCTGATTCTGATTCTGATAAAAGCGCCTGCTAAATGTCTAAAATGTAAATGTGAATGTAATGTCATTGTTTGATGAGGTGAATGTGTGTTCATTCCTGCTGCGTCTGTCTGAGCAGACAGGAAGTACCTTACCTCCACCCCGTCCTTCAGCCACACCCCCTCCACCTTCTCATCGTTCAGGACCACACACAGCTCTGCAGGCACGCCGCTCGGGCTCTGGGTGTCACTCATACCACTCTTTACTGTGGCGAAGCGCTCTGTGGACACACACACAGACACACACACACACACACACACAATCATGTCAATATAATAACATAATAGCAATAATAATAATAATAACAATATTCATATTCATATTAATAATAACACATCATTTTGTATAGCTTTTTCCTCAGTACTCAAAGACACTACATTTCATGGAGAGAACAATAAATACAACAATAGATACATAGATGTACCTAAAAAGTCAAACAAAAACTAATTCAAAAGTCCTATACGGTTATAATGATGCTAACAGAAACAACATTGATGATGACGGCAATGATGAGGATGACGAAGCTTACCCTCCACAGTGAGGTTGGCAGAGCTGACGTACTGGTGCTCGTCGCTGTCCTGCGTGCAGACGATGGAGTACTCCCCCCCGTCCGCCAGCTCGCTGTCGTCCACGATGACCTCCGCCCTCTTGCCCTCGCGCACGAAGACGTAGCGGGCGTCCCCTGTGATGTCGCGGCCGTCCTTCAGCCAGCGCACGTGCGCGTCCCTGCTGCTCGTCTCACACTCCAGCCGGGCCTGGCCCCGCTCCTTCACACGCACGCTCCTCAACTGGGTCACAAACGTGATCGGGATCCCTGGAGAAGGAAAGGGAAGGGTTAGGGAGGAGATGATGACTGCCAATGGCCCCTGGCCTGAGCTAGATTCTACTACTCTTCCTGCTACGACTGGTGAACTGATGATTCACTAACTTAGTCTAATGTATCGATTGTAAGTCGCTTTGGAATAAGGCGTCTGCTAAATGCCCAAAATGTAAATGTAAATGTAAATGTAAAAGGAGGAGAGTGTTGTGCCTCCTAATCTGACACGCCCCCGTGAGCCTCGTTCTGGCGCCCCCTCCCGGCCGGATTGAGTGGGCCGGATCTCTGGCTCTGTTTGCAGCAGGTGTGGGCTATTACCTTTCAGCCCAGCTGTCCCAATCACCACCTGGACAGCCGCCTACTTAACCCTGCTACAGACGGAGATCCAACGCTTGAACATAACTATCTGTATGGCTCGACCCCTGGACCCCCTCTGACTACTCTCTTCTGGATTTCCCTCCCTGGCTCGACCCCTGGACTCCCCTCTGGACTACTCTCTCCTGGATCACTCTCCCTGGCCCGACCCCTGGACATTCCCCTTGACTACCCCCTCTGGATCTCGGACTTTGCTCACTAGGGTAGTATCGCAGCACATAATACAACACCCCTGACCTCATACACGCACACACACATAGTATAATTACACACCCCATAACTATCGCCTGCATCACACCTTATGTTTGTTTTTCCACTAGTTAGTGTAGGGCCTATTTCTTTGTGTATATCATCCTTAATAAATCATTGTATATTCTCCTGGCCTCTGTCTCTGTTTCTCTGGGGTTCCACCACATTTGGCTTTTCCAGTTTTAAGGTGTGCATAACAGAGAGGGGAGAGGAGAATAGAAGAGAGGAGAGAAGAGAGGAGAAGAGAATCATATTAAACTTGATAGGGATCCCTAGAGGGGAAGGGTTAGGGTTGAGATGAGAGAAGAGAAGAGAAGAGAAGAAGAGAGAGGAGAGGAGAGGAGGAGAGGGGAGAGAATCATATACAATTTGATAGGGATCCCTGCAGGGGAAGGGTTAGGGAGGAGATGAGAGAAGAGAAGAGAAGAGAGGAGAGGAGGAGAGGGGAGAAGAGAGGAGAAGAGAAGAGAAGAGAGAAGAAGAGAAGAGAATCATATTCAACTTTATAGGGATGCCTGGTGGGGAAGGGTTGAGAAGAGAAGAGAGGAGAGAAGAGAAGAGAGAAGAGAGGAGAGAAGAGAAGAGAGGAGAGAAGAGAGGAGAGGAGAGAAGAGAGAAGAGAGGAGAGGAGAGAAGAGAGGAAAGATGAGAAGAGGTGAGAAGAGAGAAGAGAGAAGAGAAGAGAGGAGAGAAGAGAAGAGAGGAAAGATGAGAAGAGGTGAGAAGAGAGAAGAGAGAAGAGAAGAGAGGAGAGAAGAGAGGAAAGATGAGAAGAGGTGAGAATTAAAGAGAATCATATTCAACTTAGGGTAGGGATCCTGGAGGGACAGGCAATCGGTTGAGGATCGGAATGAAATTAAATAGAATCCAATATAATGGAATGAAAATGGAATACAAAAAGAATAGAATACAATCATATAAACCAGCCTCCCCCGCATCTGAACTGTAGTCAGTGGAGGACAAATTAAATAAGTGCTAAGCTGTGTACTGGATAGTAGAACAGAGGCCTCTTCATTCACCTCTGCTCCTTGGTGAGCAGATACGTACCTATAAGGGGAGAGGTGACAGCCTGGACTAAACACACACACACACCTTTAACCTTCAGCGTCTTTCCATCCAAATGTACTGACGGTTCTGAAGGCATGCAAATGGTAATGATGTCCTATTCAAACCTACAGGGAAAACAGCACTCCTCTCTCTGAAGTGGCACTTTGAGCTAGTGTGTGTGTGCGTGTGCGCGTGTGTGTGTATGTCTGTGAGTGTGTGCCTGTGTGTGTGTGTCTGCTCCTCTCTCTGAAGTGGCACTTTGAGCTAGTGTGTGCGTGTGTGTCTGTGCGCGTGCGTGTGTGTGTATGTCGGTGTATGTCTGTGTATGTCTGTGTGTGTGTCTGTGCGCGTGCGTGCCTGTGTGTGGCTGTGCGTGCCTGTGTGTATGTGTGTGTGTGATAGAGAGAGCGCCTTAATGATGAATAACTTAATTAACACAACCCCAATTACACTGGCTCTTAGTACCCGGAGGAGAAGCACATGTCCTTGTGAAGATATGTACACGCCGCCGTCGGCACCGCGGGCTAGTCAGCATCTTGTTAAACATCACTGGAATAAACGAGTGTGTTGTGTGGAGGGGATTTGGCTGGATTACACGAATCAACACTGGGAGAGGAGACCTGGTGATACTTCATTAAGCCTCCTCTATGAGTCTTCATCATTATACATGGCAGGGAAAGTGTGCAGTGAAACTTTGAAATGAATTATTTGTCTTCATCTCAGGAGGTGAAATTAGATAAAGGCCGCATATTAGGAGCCTGATGCTGTATCTGTTTGTGTCTGTGTCTCTATGTTATATCTGTGTCTGTGGCTGTGTCTGTATGTTGTGTCTGTGTCTGTGTCTGTATGTTATATCTGTGTCTGTGGCTGTCTATGTATATTTTATCTGTGTCTGTTTCTGTGTCTGTGATTATGTCTGTGTCTGTCTCAGTGTGTCTGTGATTAGGTCTGTGTCTGTCTCAGTGTCTGTGTCTGTGATTATGTCTGCGTCTGTGTCTGTGATTATGTCTGCGTCTGTGTCTGTGATTATGTCTGTGTCTGTCTCAGTGTCTGTGTCTGTGACAGAATGGTAGACATACTATGATAATGGTACATACTAATAACTGATAACTGATAACATTAGATATATTATGACATTCTATAACACTAGACATTCTATGATAATAATACTATATAATACGATATAATATATAATAATACGAGGTGGAGGTGGAGGAGAGACCTACTCTCTATGAACAGAGGTGGAGGTGGAGGAGAGACCTACTCTCTATGAACAGAGGTGGAGGAGAGACCTACTCTCTATGAACAGAGGTGGAGGTGGAGGAGAGACCTACTCTCTATGAACAGAGGTGGAGGTGGAGGTGGAGGAGAGACCTACTCTCTATGAACAAGGGTGGAGGTGGAGGAGAGACCTACTCTCTATGAACAGAGGTGGAGATGGAGGAGAGACCTACTCTCTATGAACAGAGGTGGAGGAGAGACCTACTCTCTATGAACAGAGGTGGAGGTGGAGGAGAGACCTACTCTCTATGAACAGAGGTGGAGGTGGAGGTGGAGGAGAGACCTACTCTCTATGACCAGCGGTGCGGAGGCGGTGAGGTCTCCGATGCTCATGGTGTAGTCTCCGGTGTCGCTGGCCCTCACGTCCTTGACCTTCAGGGTGTAGGTCAGCCCGTCCTCTGACACAGACACCTCAAACTTCTCATCCCTCTTCACCTCCTTCCCCTTCACCTTCACCACACAAACACAAGGTGGAGAAGCCAGTCCATCATCACGGCCAATCATCAATCAATCGATCGAATTATTTTTGATTTCCCAACAAGAGCAATACAAACAATATGTATCAAAAAATACAATACAAAACGAAGTAACAGTAGTAGATTGAGAAGTCTGTGTTAGTACAATCGCACACACACACCTACACACCTACACCCCCCCCCCCCCTCAGGACAGCAGTGTGGACTGACCTTCCAGACCGGCGGGGCGTCAGTCCTCTTGGAGAGGCGGACCTGGAACACGGCTGTCTGCCGCTCCACCACACGCACAGGCTGCAGCTCTGACTGCAGGCTCAGGGGCTCGTCTGGGAGGGGGGGGGAGAGAGGGGGAGAGGGGGGGTGAGAGAGGGGGGGAGAGAGAGGGAGAGGGGGGGTGAGAGAGGGGGATGAGAGAGAGGGAGAGGGGGGGTGAGAGAGAGGGGATGAGAGAGAGGGGGGGATGAGAGAGAGGGGGAGGTGGGAGATGGGAGAGAGGGAGATGCCAGAGAGAGGGGGAGGGGGGGTGAGAGAGAGGGGGAGATGGGGATGAGAGGAGTGTGAGAGAAGGGGAGGGGGATGAGAGAGAGGGGGAGATGAGAGAGAGGGGGGATGAGAGAGAGGGGTAGAGGGGGATGAGAGAGAGGGGGGATGAGAGAGAGTGGTAGAGGGGGATGAGAGAGAGGGGGGTGAGAGAGAGGGGGACAGGGGGAGAGGGAGATGAGAGGAGTGTGAAAGAAGGGGAGGGGGATGAGAGAGAGGGGCATGAGAGAGGGAGAGGGGAGGATGAGAGAGAAGGGGAGGGGGATGAGAGAGAGGGGCATGAGAGAGGGAGAGGGGAGGATGAGAGAGAAGGGGAGGGGGAGATGAGAGAGAGGGAGAGGGGGAGAAGTAGAGAAAGGTGGATGAAAGGTATGGAGCTATTTTAGTGCCAGCAGAAATTGAATTGTATTTGACAGATTGAATTGAATATGAGCACAAATGTAATTGTATTTCACAGATCTGAATTGTATTTCACAGATTGAATTGAATCTGAGCACAAACTGAATTGTATTCGACAGATTGAATTGTATTCAATTCAGTTTTCATTATTTTCATTCAGTTTTCAAATTCAGTTTCTCTAAATACAATTCAGTTTTTCTCAAAATACGAGTTCAGTTTTAGAGGCACTCATCCGGGGACTCTGGGCTAGGTAGAAT
>NC_137684.1:7323059-7333059 GCF_963989245.1 Nansenia antarctica
GAGGGGGGGATGAGAGAGGGAGTGGGGGGGATGAGAGAGAGGGAGAGGTGGGGATGAGAGAGAGGGAGAGGGGGGGATGAGAGAGAGGGAGAGGGGGGGATGAGAGAGAGGGAGAGGGGGGGATGACAGAGGGAGAGGGGGGGATGAGAGAGAGGGAGAGGGGGGGATGACAGAGAGGGAGAGGGGGGATGAGAGAGAGGGAGAGGGGGGATGAGAGAGAGGGAGAGGGGGGGATGAGAGAGAGGGAGAGGGGGGGATGAGAGAGAGGGAGAGGGGGGGATGAGAGAGAGGGAGAGGGGGGGATGAGAGAGAGGGAGAGGGGGGGGATGAGAGTACAGGATCCTCAGCAGCTCCGTGCCCTGGGGCGCACAATGACAATACACATGGGACCAGGTTCACACACACAGTATGCATGCATGCACACGCACACACACACACACACACACACACACACACACACACACACACACATACACACACACACACACACACACACACACACACACACACACACACACACAGGGTAACTCATGAATTGAGTTTTACCAGAAGCCACTGCATCTTAGTGTTTGGGTCTTTGAGCTCCATGATGGTCTCAAACACCACGTTGGTGTCTGCCTTGGCAGTGATGTCCTCCAGGGCCTTCAGGACCTTGACCGTCTGGGTGAGAGGAGGGAGAGGAGGGAGAGGAGGGAGAGGAGGGAGAGGAGGGAGAGGGGGGAGAGGGGGGAGAGGAGAGGAGAGGAGGGAGAGGAGGGAGAGGAGGGAGAGAAGGGAGAGGAGGGAGAGGGGGAGAGAAGGGAGAGGAGGGAGAGGAGGGAGAGGGGGGAGAGGAGGGAGAGGGGGGAGAGGAGGGAGAGGAGGGAGAGAAGGGAGAGGAGAGAGAGAAGGGAGAGGAGGGAGAGAAGGGAGAGGAGGGAGAGGGGGAGAGAAGGGAGAGGAGGGAGAGGAGGGAGAGGAGGGAGAGAAGGGAGAGGAGGGAGAGGAGGGAGAGGAGGGAGAGAAGGGAGAGGAGGGAGAGGAGGGAGAGGAGGGAGAGGAGGGAGAGAGGGGAGACAACCATCAAATACAAAATATCTACAGTACCAGTGAAATGTTTGGACACACTTCCCCATTCAATTGAATGGAAAAGTGTGTCCAAACCTTTGACTGGTACTGTATTCTATACTGCTTTACATAATGTGACACAGAAATGTGTCCATCAGGGGAGGTTGGTGGAGGTAGAAATGGGAGGACGGTCTCATTGTAATGCATGGAACAGAATGAGGAATGGTATCAAACAGGCTATCTTTACACATGTTTGATACCATTCGTCATTCCGTTCCATGCATTATAATGACCCCGTCCTCCCATTTCTACCTCCACCAGCCTCCCCTGGTGTTCCATCTTTACCCTCTCTGGACACTTTCAGCAGATGGCTTCATTCATTTACATTTCTGGCATTTAGCAGATGCCTATATCCAAAGGCCTTACAACAAATACATTTGTCTAAGTAAGTGAATCATCTGTCATCAGTCATTGTAAGAAAAAGTAATCTATGCTAGGGGCTATTGGCAGTCACAGCGGTAGAATAAGGAAGAATTCCTCTCTTACTTTATTTTAATTTTAATTTTAATTTCTAGTAGATCAACTACAGGGGGGTAGAGGGGAGGAGGAGGTCTTTAGGAGGGACAGTTAAGATGTAGCCTGAAGAGATGGGATTCACAGAAGGTTCTTAAGAAGAAATGTATTCATTGCTATTATATAATTCATACAGTATATATTCATGTATATTAATATATATATATATTATATAATAATTTTTGCTTTGTGTCCTACATTTCAATATAATTGGACTCACCCACTGCTGCTAGCTGGTGGCTATGGTGATCTTCAAATGAACAGCTTCTTAAGGAAATATTTACATTTCCTAAAACAGTTCCGATTCTTCCTAAGAACATTTTGAGGAATTGTACTTCAGAAACATCTTAGGAAAGTTTTTTTCTATTTTTTCTTGAGAAAGTTATAAGTTCATGTTTTTTTTTCTTTAGAAGATAACGCGTGAATGAAATAATAGAGATAATGCGTTCCTTAATTTTCCCTTGGGGATCAATAAAGTACCTCTCTCTCTATCCCTCCCCCTCTCTCTCTCTTTCTCTCTCACTCTCTCTCTCTCTATCTATTCCTCTCTCTCTGTCCCGCTCCCTCTCTCCCCCTCCCCCCTCCCACCCTCTCTCTCCCTCCCTCCCTCTCTCTCTCCCTTCCTCTCTAACTCCCTCTCTCCCTCCCTACCTACCTACCTCTCTCCCTCCACCCCTCTCTCTCCCTCCCTCCTCTCCCTCTCTCTATCCCTCCCCCTCTATCTCTCTCTCTCTTTCTATCCCTCCACCTCTCTTTCTCCCTCTCTCTCTCTCTCCCCCTCCCTCTCTCCCTCCCCCCCCTCCAACCGTCTCTCCCTCTCTCTCTCTCTCGTTCCCTCTCTCTCCCTCCCTCCCTCTCTCTCCCTCCCTCCCTCCTGTCCCTCTCCCTCTCTCTATCCCTCCACCTCTCTCTCTCGCCCTCCCTCTCTCCCTCCCCCCCCTCCCACCCTCTCTCTCTCCCTCCCTCCCTCCCTCTCTCTCCCTCCCTCTCTCCCTCCCTCCCTCCCCCTCTCTCTATCTCTCTATCTATTTATCTCTCCACCTCTCTCTCTCTCTCCCTCTCTCTCTCTCCACCTCCCTCTCTCCCTCCCCCCATCCCTCCCTCTCTCCCTCTCTCCCTCCCTCCCTCCTCTCCCTCTCTCTCTCTCTCCCTCCCTCCCTCCTCTCTCTCCCTCTCTCCTCCAGGTAAGCAGATGTGTGTGACAGGAAGAGGCCCCCACCTCCACCTCCTTCATCTTCATCTCCTTCAGCTTCTTGAGGAGGCCTCTGAAGTCAGTGAAGTGGTGCTGGGCGCAGAGCCTCTCGTAGTCCTTCTTCTCTGCTCCTGACAGGATCTTCAGCATCTCCTCCTCCGTGGGCGGCTTGTTCTCCTCCTTCCTCCCCGCAGGGACGGCCCTGTACCACGGATGACAGCTGTCAGAGCCTTCACACAGGTGTGTGTGTGTGTGTGTGTGTAGGGGGGGGGGGGTGTATGTGTGTGTGTAGGAGGGGGGGGGTGCATGCATTTATGTGTGTGTGTGTGTGTGTGTGTGTGTGTGTGTGTGTGTGTACATTATCTTTAGTACCTCCCCCACTATAGGGGACTTTCTTTCTACCCACTGGAACATTTCTTCCACAACGTGAACATTGATATCTCCCCTGTCGGTATGTCAAAGCCAGGTTGTTATCAATGTTGTGTGTGTGTTTGAGACTCTCCTCCACAACAATACAGCTTTTTCTAATTTCTTCATTTTCTTTTTTTAACTCGTGGAATCGGGATTGTATCTACTGTAGATGCCTTTCACACACACACACACACACACACACACACACACACACACACACACACACACACACAAACACACACACACACACACACACACACAGACACACAAACACACACACAGACACAAACACAGACACAGACACACACACACACACACACAGACACACACACAGACACACAAACATACACACACACACACACACACACACACACACACTGCACTGTACATCCATTTCTGCTTGAGTGGGTAGGTGTACAGTATAAACGTGTATCCTTACCGTTTCTTCAAGAGCTTTTTGAAGTCCAACGCTGGATCTAGAGCAGCACAAACACAGCTATGAAATGCACATTGAGAAATGATCTGTGTTTTGACCTTTGACATTTTCTCTCAGCATTTTGGGGTATGATAACCACCAGATAACCAGACTCACTCTCCGTCACTATGAGGGACATGGAGTAGATGGCGTCTCCGTGGTCGTTGGAGACAACGCACTTGTAGACGTCAGCATCCTCCACCGTCAGGCTCTGGATCTGGGCGTGGACAGACAGACGTCATCAGAGTCACTGTTGTATTCTACCACCTGTCTAACTAGGAGGACGGGCTGGTTGTATTCTACCCCCTGTCTAACTAGGAGGACGGCTGGTTGTATTCTACCCCCTGTCTAACTAGGAGGACGGCTGGTTGTGATGTATGGAATGGAATGAGGAATGGTATCAAACACTCTAGGGGTAGTGGTGGTCTAGTGGATAGTGAGTTGGACTTGTGATCAGAAGGTTGTGAGTTCAAATCCCGCCTGAAACCACACCACCACTACTAGTGTGCCCTTGAGTAAGGCACTTAGCCCTCAGTTACTCCAGGGGGAATGTCCCTGTAATTTGTAATTGTAAGTCGCTTTGGATTAAAAGCGTCTGCTAAATGTCACAATTAATTAATTCATTAACACCAGGCCTGGTAGGTGTGTGTGTGTGTGTGTGTGTGTGTGTGTGTGTGTGTGTGAGTGTGTGAGTGGAGACACAGAGAGGCCTGGTAGGTGTCATCATTAACACCAGGCCTGGTAGGTGTCATCATTAACACCAGGCCTGGTAGGTGTCACCATCATTAACACCAGGCCTGGTAGGTGTGTGTGTGTGTGTGTGTGTGTGTGTGTGTGTGTGTGTGTGTGTGTGTGTGTGTGTGTGTGTGTGTGTGTGTGTGTGTGTGTGTGTGTGTGTGTGTGTGTGTGTGTGTGTGAGTGGAGACACAGAGAGGCCTGGCAGGTGTCACCATCTGGCTGCTTCTGCCTATCCTGTGTTCTGTGTTCTCAGATGCTTTCTTTTAGTTGTGACTCATGTTACTGGTTTTCCACATCAGGGCATTCCTGAAATAGTTTCTTTTTGTAAACAAATATACAGAGAATAAAGATTTAAACAGAATGTGTCTATAACCAAAACACTGATTTATACTTAAGGAATGTTTGGTAATAAAATAAATAAATGTTTCTATATGTAACCCCCCCCCCAAACAAAAACAAAAGAAAACAACAACAACAAAAACAACAACAACAACAACAACATGGTCTTCATGGTACATTACAGTTGGTGCTACAGATTAATATTAGGTAGTCAAAAGAGCAGAAGCAAAATATATTTAAAAAAAACAACCATAAACAACAGCCAGCTCTCAGATCATTGGTGATGAAGAGGAGGAAACGAGATGAGGGAGGCTGGTGGAGGTAGAAATCGGAGGACAGGCTGATTATAATGCATGGAGTGGAATAAGGAATGTTATCAAACCTATCCTCTGATTACTACCTCCACCAGCCTCCTCTGGTCTGTGTTGTATCAGCAACTTCTCCCCAGGGCCCCAAAAACCTTTTTTTCTAAACGTTTAATCTAGAAAAGAACTATCCAAATTCTCTTTTGCTCTCCAGGACCAGTCAGAGCTGGCTGACCAGGACCAGTCTGAGCTGGCTGACTTCCCCAGCTATACTCAACATCAGACAGATACATCTGATCCTGGAGAGCAAAAAAGAATCGGAAAAGCAAAATAGAATTCTGATCCAGATTAAAAGTTTTGAACAACTGGGGCCAGGGCATTGTTAGGGGCGACATTATCATGCAGTATTCAACACGACCAAAGGGAGGCAGTATAGCACCATGCTAGGAATCTATCTAAAAAATAAAACAGTTTTAATGCAGGAACTTAACAAGCATCCGTCACCCATGAAAACAGATGGCTATATGAGATGCATATGTCAGCACCCACAAGTTAATTGCTTTATAATAGCTATTTAAGCTTCACTCAAGCTCTACGGCTGGGGTTGGAGACAGCACTAAATCTACTTCCCAACGTTTACAGACAGGCTCCTGACGGTGGATTATAGATATTTTTTCATCTAGTCTAGTTTTCCACATGATGCATGAGGTCCTGTGTGAGCTGACAGCCATAAGGTGGTGTAGTCTTTAGTTAATAGGAGGCAGTTAAGAGACAAGGAGCATCCTCCTCATGCAGTGAGGATCTGGAGCTCCTCCATGTTAAAGCCTGGGGGGTATTCCATCAACGTCGCTAAAGAAAAATCCAGGCCTGCGAGATTTACCAAAATAAGCCTGGATTTTCCTTTAGTGACGTTGATGGAATACCCCCTTGTTCTGAGGCATTTGTCTTGTGGTGTAAGTGGAGGCTCCATGGAGCCAAAGTGCCAATCCTGCCTAGATTCAATGCCATTGCGTATTATATGCCAGTGGAGGCTGGTGGAGGTAGAAATCGGAGGATGGGCTTATTGGGATGCATGGAATGGAATGAGGAACGGTTACAATTACAATGAGCCTGTCCTCCGATTCCTACCTCCACCAGCCTCCCCTGGGGGGTATTCCATCAATGCCGCTAAAGGGAAAATCCAGGTTTATTTTGATCAAATGTCACATTTTCATTTAGTGACATTTATGGAATACCCCCCTGGTCTCTGGAGGCTCAGTGAAAGAAGGCAAGCAGACACATGTTTGATAAGTCTCGCGAGAATCGAGGATTGAGGATCCAATCGCCTGAATTGTCCTTTAGCGACGTTGATGGAATACCCCCCTGAGCTATTGGACAGGTGCTAAACAACAACAACAACCAAGATAGAACTAACAACTATCTGAAAAATGACTCATGAAACCCAACGTTCCTAGTTCAAGGTGTTACAAACATCTCTCTAAAACAGTCGAAAAATCGGACAGGTAATCGCCCCAAAAACACTAGGGACTCCTTTCCTGATGGAAAACTGCAGGTGAAGCTACATGAGGCTAGCTGGGTTAGCTACATGAGGCTAGCTGGGTTAGCTACATGAGGCTAGTGGGTTAGCTACATGAGGCTAGTGGGTTAGCTACATGAGGCTGGCTGGGTTAGCTACATGAGGCTAGTGGGTTAGCTACATGAGGCTGGCTGGGTTAGCTACATGAGGCTAGCTGGGTTAGCTACATGAGGCTAGTGGGTTAGCTACATGAGGCTAGCTGGGTTAGCTACATGAGGCTGGCTGGGTTAGCTACATGAGGCTAGTGGGTTAGCTACATGAGGCTAGTGGGTTAGCTACATGAGGCTAGCTGGGTTAGCTACATGAGGCTAGTGGGTTAGCTACATGAGGCTGGCTGGGTTAGCTACATGAGGCTGGCTGGGTTAGCTACATGAGGCTGGCTGGGTTAGCTACATGAGGCTAGTGGGTTAGCTACATGAGGCTAGTGGGTTAGCTACATGAGGCTAGTGGGTTAGCTACATGAGGCTGGCTGGGTTAGCTACATGAGGCTGGCTGGGTTAGCTACATGAGGCTAGCTGGGTTAGCTACATGAGGCTAGTGGGTTAGCTACATGAGGCTAGTGGGTTAGCTACATGAGGCTAGCTGGGTTAGCTACATGAGGCTAGCTGGGTTAGCTACATGAGGCTGGCTGGGTTAGCTACATGAGGTTAGTGGGTTAGCTACATGAGGCTAGTGGGTTAGCTACATGAGGCTAGTGGGTTAGCTACATGAGGCTAGCTGGGTTAGCTACATGAGGCTAGTGGGTTAGCTACATGAGGCTAGCTGGGTTAGCTACATGAGGCTAGTGGGTTAGCTACATGAGGCTAGCTGGGTTAGCTACATGAGGCTAGTGGGTTAGCTACATGAGGCTAGCTGGGTTAGCTACATGAGGCTAGTGGGTTAGCTACATGAGGCTAGTGGGTTAGCTACATGAGGCTAGCTGGGTTAGCTACATGAGGCTAGTGGGTTAGCTAGATGAGGCTAGCTGGGTTAGCTACATGAGGCTAGTGGGTTAGCTGCATGAGGCTATTGGGTTAGCTACACGAGGCTAGCTGGGTTAGCTACATGAGGCTAGTGGGTTAGCTACATGAGGCTAGTGGGTTAGCTACATGAGGCTAGCTGGGTTAGCTACATGAGGCTAGTGGGTTAGCTACATGAGGCTAGTGGGTTAGCTACATGAGGCTAGTGGGTTAGCTACATGAGGCTAGCTGGGTTAGCTACATGAGGCTAGTGGGTTAGCTACATGAGGCTAGCCGGGTTAGCCACCTTGAGCACGTGCTGTTTGTTGAGGCTGTCGTAGAAGGTCTTCACTCCCTCCGTCATCGGCCGGCCGCTGGCCCTCTCCCAGGTCACGGTGGGTTTGGGGTTCCCCGTCACCTTCACCTTAAACGACGCCTTGTCCCCTGGAAACAAACGTGGAAGCCCCTCAGATCAGATGGGGAAACAGGGTGTGTTCGTAAAATACGCTCTGAGAGTGCCGGAGCGCACCCGGGGGGGTGCTCTCTGACCGTTCGGAAATGAACTGATTTCAGATGAAACCATAACGCTCTGAGCGCTCAGAGCAGAGTTCCAGAGTGTATTTACGAACGCACCCACAATCTTCTTGGTGCCTCTTATGGCGCTTTTCCACTATCGGCCCAGCTCGGGTCGGGTCGGCTCGGTTCGGCACGCTTCGGCACGCTTTTGAACAGTTCTGGTTTTCCACTGTACACAACAGACCAGGAACGAGTAGGAGGAGTAGGAGATAGTAGGCGGAGTTACGCGTCATAAAAGCGCGCCATGGTGGTGACGTATATTTTCACGAGACACAACACAGCCACAACAATAGCAACATGGAGGAAGCTATCGTATACTTTTTCCTCGGCATGTGGTATATTATTAACTGTGATTTTTTTGGAGAGAAAGAGAAAGAGAGAGAGGAAGCTATGTACACATAATTAAACTCATATATAATCACATAATCCTATTTGACTAATTTCCACCTAAAATCCAGACCCAAACTAAACTGCTTATAAAATCAATAATATAAACGCAATATATTTATATATTTTTTATATATTTAAAGAAATTAATACATTTTATTAGTTTATTAATGAATGATTACATTTATTTTTGAATACATTTAAAACATTTTTTTATTTAATGCAATAAATAATAAAATAATCAGATGCAAAAGCACGATGCCGTTTGATAGCACCTTGACGTTTCGTGTGTATATGCTCAGATCATAGTTCAGAATAGCATACTATGGGGATAAAGCATACACTAATGAAATAATAATGAGGTAGTTAAGCAATTAAGGCAGAATTTGGGTCCAATTATCACCCCACGCAGGTTAAGAGGTTTTAACTACAAGGCTGATCACTCTATTGGATGTTGAATTCTGCCCGTCAGTTGTATTGAACGGTAAGTAAATGTGTTATTGAATTTTGTTTAAAAGCCTGTAGGAGTATGGCCTTTATTCAGGGTTGCCAGATGGGATTGACAATTTCCAGCCTAACCACAGTCTAAAAACCGCTAAATCCACCAAAAACTAGCCCAAAACCTAGATTGTCAGAATACCGCTAATTACTATTACCATCTCCCTAAACGTTACCAATGATGTTTGTAATTTTAATTTTATTTTTTTAAACTGCACATTGTGTGTAGCTACTAGAGTGTGTGTTTTAACTTCACACATTTTGTAACTTTCAGGCACTGACATTTTAATACCGCTATTAACTAAATGCTATTTATCCAGCCCAACCACCCAAATGCTTTTTTCGGGCCCAGTGTGATCAAAGGTAGTCCATCTGGCAACACTGGCTCCCTTGAGGCCTGCGTGGCCATCAGTGAATGCTAACACCCAATAAGGCCACTCTGCAGGAGGCTACTGCATATGGTGACAGCTTTGATTGCACTACCAATGCGCCCCGTAATCTAGAACGGGTTCAGTACAGGTGCAGCCACTAGAACGGGTTCAGTACAGGTGCAGCCAATCCACTGGGAATCAGACTCAAACACCAGCTGTGTCTAAAACAGGCTGTAGTCTACTCAATGCTAGGCTAGCTAGTAGTTAGCCAGCCAGTGGAGGCTGGTGGAGGTAGAAATCAGAGGACGGGATCATTTTAACGCACGGAACCCGTTCCTAATTCCGTCTCAGGCATTCCAATGAGCGCGTCCTCCGATTTCTGCCTCCGCCAGCCTCCCCGTGCTGCCCTGCCTCTCTCTCTAGAGGTCAGTAACAGTGAAGCTAGGTCAGTCAGACTGTATGTTATTTTCGTAACGATTTGTGTTGAGGGGAAGGAGGGGAACGGGGGGAGGGGGGGGGGGGGGGGGTGATTTCAGAGTAAAGGCACATTTTTTCTGTGAAGCCTATCGACCCC
>NC_137684.1:7335559-7340559 GCF_963989245.1 Nansenia antarctica
AGGACGGGCTCATTGTAGGGGGAGGCTGGTGGAGGTAGACATTGGAGGATGGGCTCATTGCAGGGTGGTGGAGGATGGTGGTGGTAGATATTGGAGGACGGGCTCATTGGAATGTTTGGAACGGAATGAGGAATGGTATTTGATTATAATGCCTAGTTTAATGCCTAACCTAGTTTAAGTAGGTGTGTTTTCAGGGGTGAGTTCTTAATTCTTCTTCAGATACTTTTGTTTCATTCTGTCTTGGTTGTCTTGGTTGAACTCCCAGTCCTATATGTCTGTAGGTGGCTGCTTGCCTTCGCTCTTTTTAACCAGCTCAGTGGCCTTGCGGTTAGAGCGTCCCACCCTGAGATTGGGAGGTCGTGAGTTCGAACCCCGGCCGAGTCATACCACCAAAGACTATAAAAATGGTACCCGCTACCTCCATGCTTGGCACTCAGCATTAAGGGTTGGATATGGGGGTAAGACCCTGCAACATACCAGCGTCATGTCCAGGGGGTGTACTTGTACATCTAGCCGCCTCACGCTACGGAAACAGGAGATAGGCTCCTGCCCCCATCGGTTCTCAAGGCTCACTTACTTTTTGACTTACCTTCTTTCACTGAGCAGGGGTAGACACCCCTGTGTTTGATACCATTCCTCATTCCATTCCATGCATTACACGGAGCCTGCGCTCCCATGTCTGTCCTCCACCTGGCCTCCCCTGTTTGTGTGGCTCAGTAACAGTTGTCCCCCCCAGGCCCCCCTGCCTCCCGACACCCCCCGCCCCCCCGGCCCCTACCGTACCCCCATTATAAGAGAGAGAACAGATGGAGGGGGAGCAGCCCTAACCGTGTCCTCCTCTGCAGTCACACACTCCTGTCTGTAATATCCCTAAGCGTGTTCTGGTGGCAGAGGAGATGATCATCATTCAGACAGATGCTGCTGCTGCTCCTGCTAGTACTGTGTGTGTGTGTGTGTGTGTGTGTGTGTGTCTGTGTGTGTGTGTGTGTGTGTGCATGTGCGTGTGCGTGCATTTGTGTGTGTGTGCGTGCGTGTGTGTGTGCACGTGTGACTCATACAGTACCTCCCTCCGTCTCTCAGAGGTAATTGGGTTTGTGTTTCCAACAGCACGCTTGAAAGAAGATTGCAATACACCTCTGTTCCTCTGCTCATCCTCCCATTTTCCAATCCGCCCCTTCCCTTCTTCTTATTCCCCCTCTTCCCCTGAATACAAGAGCCCTTTGACAATCATTTCAACAAATACCCAATAGTAAAGGTACGCTGTAAAGTGATACAGCTCAGTGATAAATCTCTGTGTCTGAGAGCTCTCTCTCTCTCTGCTTGTCCCCCCCCCCTCTCTCTCAGTTTTCTGAGTTTGTGAGTTTGTGAGTATGTGTGTGTGTGTGTGTGTGTGTGTGTGTCTCTCCCCCTCTCCCCCCCTCTCTCTGCTCTGCTTGTGGATCTTGGCAGAGGGAGAGGCTGAGGCATGCAGTATTAAAAAGGCCTTTCTCTCCTGAGCAGATTACGGGCATGGCGGGGAGTCCACCTCCAGCCAATAATTAAGAATGAGGCTGACACTCAAGTGCCTATCTTCAAACACACACACTCACACACTGCCTATCTTCAAACACACACACTCACACACTGCCTATCTTCAAACACACACACTCACACACTGCCTATCTTCAAACACACACACTCACACACACTGCCTATTTTCAAACACACATCGTTCCTATCTTCAAACACACACCGTCACACACCGCCTATCTTCAAACACACACCGTCACACACCGCCTATCTTCAAACCCTCAAGCTCCTCTCATCAAATGGAAGGAGGAGGGTTGTTTGTCTTGAATATGTTTTTTTCTATATCTATCTATCTATATCTATCTACATACATTTATGTGTGAGTGAGAGAGGGAGGGGCCGGAGAGTGTACATACACTACATCTGTTTATGAGTATGGCAAGTAGTGTGTAGTTGCATCTTGTTATATTGGGATGGGGGATGAAAGGATAAATACACATCTGCCTATCGCTCATGTGCCTGGGTTCAAGGCAGAGGGAGAAACAACAGGGATTACTGAGGGAGTGGAGAACATCACACGTGTCATTGTTCCGTGACACAAACATGGCTCGGTTAATAACCTCGTTAATTCCCAGAGCCTGAGAGACTGACACTTCCCCCCGACGAAACCCACCCCTCCGCTTCCGAAGGGTGCCATTTGGAACCCTTTGATGATGACTTGAGAATCACAGAAAGAGCTGCGTGACTAGCGCTGAAACGGTTATGGCAGGAGAACTTGAATCTGAACTTTCTCTAATGTTGAATGTTGATATGCTGATTCGCATCCTGCTGCTGTCACCTATTCTATTATCGACGCTCTGACGCTATTGTACAGTATATACAGCTGTTGTTGCTTATTCTTTTATTGATTTTGTTGTTTATATCCTGCTTATTCTATTATTGATTTTGTATTTCTGCTGCAATGCCAATGTCTAATTGAACCTGAACCCAAGAATTGTACTTCTTGTATCCGTACATTGATGTAATAAAAGCAATTCTGATTCTGAACTCATTTGACACAAACTTTCTCTTTCAACTGGCTGAAATCGGAAAAAAGGGGCCTCAAACAACGATGTGTTGGAACCATCGGTTGGTTGCTTGACGCGACTGGAGCTGGACGCGACCCCCCGGGGGTCGACCACTTCTATCTCAAGCCATAGATACACTTCCCCACAGAGATAGTTGGCATGACGACAGACCCATAACCCATACAGTAGAATGGTGAACAACTCTCTCGCCCTCACTCAACCAGTTTCAGACAGTCATAGATACACACACACACACACACACCTCAACCAGGTGAATCTTACCTGTTCCAGAGGTGACCCTTATCTCACAGGAAGGTCTAACGCACAGGTTCCTTCTGAGGAACTTCAAGTTCGTCAAGTGAGGTCTTCTTCTTCTTCTTGGTGAGAGGTTCCTCGTCCCCTTCCCCCTTCTGCTGTGTCTTCCTTCGTCTTCCTGGCTGCTTCTCTCCTTACCTTCCTTCCTCCTCGCTGGCTAGCTAGCTCTGTTGGCTCTCAGCTCCTCCTCCTCTCTGGGCTCCAGCTAACACATGTTGGAAGTCTTCATCTGTGGACTAATAAGGCTCTGAGGCAGACCTGAGCTGAGCTGAGTGGAGCTGGGATTGGGCTGGGACTGGGCTGGGACTGGGCTGGGACTGGGTCCATTAGAGCAGCATCATCATCATCGCCCCCAGGTCAGATAGACTTCCAGCACTGAGGGAACATCTTAACTAATCTTAGCATCCGAAATACTCAGTTCCCCCCTCAGGGGTCAGGGTTGATGAGGGGCCAGAGGATATTTTAGGATCAATGCATGGTAGGGCAGCTGTGGCTCAGGAGGTAGAGCCGGCGTCTAATGATCGGTTCGACGGTTCGATCCCCGGCTGACCATGTGTCGAGATGTCCTTCGGCAAGACACTGAACCCTCAGTATTGCATGGTAGCTTGGCGCCAGTGGTGTGTGAATGTGTGTGTGAATGGGTGAATGAGAGGCCACTGTAAAGCGCTTTGGAATAAGGCGATAAGTGCAGTCCATTTAGTCTTAAAGGTCTCCTGTGCTGTATGTCTCCCTTAAGATCTCTAACCATGAAGTGATTTTAGCTGATTAGCTGCCTCGTGTATGTTTTTGATTAATACAGAATGACAAAGGTACCATGGTTAATTTGAAGGTCATGCCCAAATAACTGGTGTCTCTCATTTTGAGAGTGTACTGTAACTTATCTGGGGTCAGTTTCACAAAGGTTTCTTAGCTAAAGTACTACTTTATCTCTTTTGAAAACCAAGGCCCTGTCCTCCTCTCCCAGACTCACAAAGTTCTTCATCAAACAAATGTTTCTTTTTCACACACACACACACACACACACACACACACACACACACACACACACACACCAGGGTTGCCAGATGGGGCGGGTTACCGCCGAATGGGATACTGGATTTAGCAGTTATAAACTGTTTAGGCTGTAAATTGTCAATCCCATCTGGCAACCCTGACACACACACACACACACACACACACACACACACACACACACACACACACACACACACACACACAGAGGATTGACAAAAGTTGATGAACATTTATTCTTACGATTGTTACTCTCTTGCAAAAATGAATGTGTATACAGTGCAATTTGGAGGACAACTAGCTCATTCGAGGCAATGTTTACATAACAACGCAGACCATATGGTGAGACAAAAGAAAAAGCACTCGCAAATTTTAAAAGGTATATCCACAACGAGCACAGAGGGTTGCCAGATGGTCCGACTGTTTTTTTCATTTCCTTTGAAGTTGGGAGAATAAGCACACTCATCTAGTTCACTGGGATTAGAATAAAAAAACAAAAGAATTGTAGCACGGTTATGTCAGCTCAGAGTGGGGCCTAGTGGATAGTGAGTTGCCCTGGTGATCAGAAGGTCATGAGTTCAAATCCCACCTGGGAACCACCACTAGTGTGCCCTTGAGTAAGGCACTTAGCCCTCCCTCTTCACCATGCTTACAACAGGGGAGGATGGTGGAGGTAGAAATCGAAGGATGGGCTCGTGGTAATGCATGGAATGGAAGGAGGAATCGTATCAAATACTCTGTGTATTACCATGACCCCATCCTCCGATTTCTACCGCCACCAGCCTCCCCTGGTCTGGATGATGAACTATGACCTGCCCCTCATCAACAACAGCTCACAAAAGGTGTTTGATATTCATTCCATTCCATGTATTACAACGAGCCCGTCCTCAGATTTCTACCTGCCTCGTTCTACAACAACATCCCTACCTCAGCCTGAGACACGGTGCAGCTGCTTTCAGTCACACTGCTGCATGCTCCTGGAACAAACTCCTGAAGAAATCAAACAGGCCCAAACCCCTAAAAAGCTAAAAACCTTAATGTTTTGCAGCAGTTATGATTAAACACAAACACTTCTATCAATGTATTTTATTTTAACTT
>NC_137684.1:7345559-7363059 GCF_963989245.1 Nansenia antarctica
GAACTGTAGCAAACACACACACACAGACATGGATTACAATGAGCCTGTCCTCCGATTTCTACCGCCACCAGCCTCTCCTGGTCAAGGATGACTATGACCTGGGGGCCGTTCCACTAACATGGATTAGTATATCGGCGATTGAAATAAATCAGGCGATCAGGCAACTCGGGATTGGAATTCAAGCCTCAGGTGATTCCTCGAACGAGGATCAGGCTTGTGTCATGAGTGTTCACAGAACACCGGCTTACAAATCTTCGATATGGGCGCGTGCACGCAGACATAAAGAGCCCCGAAGAGTCGATCTGTCGAAATGAAGATACTCTACTCTGCAGGGGTCCTACATTTGCGCAGCATTCCGAATTATTGATCTTTATGAAGACGGAAAAATAAGATGTAAAATAGTGCAATACTGCCGCAATTAACAAGGCGAGGGAAATGGTTTGGCAAGAAATTGCTGACCGATTAAATGCGTAGGTCATACTAGCCCCAGTTATTGTTATATGTTCATATTTTAATAAATTAATTTTACTACTGTGGTGATATCAGCAGCAGGCTACAAACCGTCATAACGCCACAATGGCCTAGTGGTATCGACCGCTGCCATAGTATCTATTCGTAATTGTTAGACGGTGGTTCAAATCCCTCTTCGGACACACTTTTTACTGCATTTCGTTGTCTGAATCTAATTTAAAATCTCATCTAAAAAAGTATGTAGGCTATAAAATTATGGTGCAGGCTAATTTACAAGAACTGACACGATTACAATGATGTTTGAAGCCTTTGCATGAAATCTTCGGTTAAATGTAAAAAATAAATAAAAAATAACTTAGTCAAGTCTCGAACTCGCAACCTTCAGAACTCTAGCTGGTTGCCTTAACCACTGCGCGAGCCAGACCGCTGTGTCAAAAGCAATGCAAGTTGATAGACATACCTATTTATTTTATTTTTTACACTTTTTAATTTATTTATCCATCGATCTATCGATCGATCACACTTTCTAATTATCAAATTATCTATCTATCTATCTATCTCGTAAAAAGTGGGAACTAATCTTTCCTAAAAGACACTTGATGGAACTGTCGTTCGGGATGTAGTTTCCGCCTGTGAGACAATTTTGACGCACGCATTACTTTAGCCAGTCTTTTAGCCTGCTCGCGACCAGGCTAATTATATCTGACTCAGAAGGATATGTTGCATAGCAACCAAGCAGCGAATTATTTGAGCCACATTGATGGCACCGAACGCAAGCTAACATTATCGCCGATTAGAACTTTATCGAGGCTTAGAAGATAATCTCGCACAAACTGGCATTATATGCAGATGACGTGGTTGTTTATTTAACATCACCAGCCCAATCCTTACCAAGCCTAATGGAAGCAATTACAGAATATAGTAAACACTCTGGTTATAAACTAAATGAAAGTAAGTGTGAAGTATTAACAATTGGAGAACAGATAGATTCGGAAATTAAGGAAAAATACAAGTTGAAATGGGATGCAAAGAAAATCAAATATTTAGGAATCTACCTCACTGGAGATATAACAACATTATACACCGACAATTATCAAGCCCTTGAAAATAAAATACGAGAAGATCTTAATAGATGGAAGATAACACCTGAATCCTTAATGAGTAGAGTAGAAAGCGTCAAAATGATGATCCTCCCACAGTTTCTGTTTTTATTTCAAACATTACCAGTTCCCATTCCACAGCGTAGCTTCAAAAAATGGAATACAATGCTCTCAAATTTCATTTGGAACTACAAAAGTAAACGGAAAAAACTTAGTATACTAACTCAAACCAGAGAAAAAGGAGGGTTTAATTTCCCTGATCTAAAGTCCTATTTCCATGCAACTCAAATAGATACAATAATGAAATGGATGAATAACTCGGTTCAAACCAAATTGAAAGACATAGAAAAACAAGCAATATCAATATCAATAGGAACACTACCTTTTCTGAGTCTAAAGGATATTCAAAAACATAGTGGAAATAACAGATGCATAGAAAATACCCTCAAAAATTGGAAAACTATTCGTAAAATGTATAAATGTGATGACAAATGTATTTATTTGAGAGAGATAGCCAGTGACCCAGACTTTTTACCTAATAAAACAGACAACATATTAGAAGAATGGGCTAGGAAGGGACTACAGGTGTACTCACAGATGTTTACAAATGACATGATAGACTCATTTGAAACCTTAGTTAATCAATTTAATATAAGTAATAGCCATTTTTTTTAAGTACTTACAAATTAGAAGCTACCTTATAACACAGCAGAGGAGACAGGAACAAAGATCACATATACTAATGGAATATCTGATCAAAAATAGAAACAGTGAAAAGACAAAAATCTCAAAAATTTACAAAATCATGCAAGAAATCAAGATACAAGAAGATAACACTAAAGAAAAATGGGAAAACGAATTAGCAATAACAATTACGGATGACGAGTGGAAAGAAGCATGCAAAAGAATATTTAAGACAACACAATCAAAATTCTGGAAAGAATTTGCTTGGAAAATAAATATGAAGATCTTCCTAACACCGAAAATGTTGTCAAAATATAGGCCAACAGGCAATGCAGAATGCTGGAGGAAATGTACGGAACGAGAAGCCAATCACACACACATTTTCTATACATGCCCTAAATTGAAAAGGTTTTGGGAGGCAGTTCAAGTAAAAATAAAAAATACATTTACCTTACAAAATCCTATACATCCAGTCAATATTATACTCGGTCTTATTCCATTAGATATATACAGAGAGGGAGATAAATATTTGTACACCATACTACGTATCGCGGCTTTAAAGCAAATCACACGTAAATGGTTGGACTTAAACCCACCATCCGTTAATAATTGGAAAAAAACTGTTGAAGACATAAAAGAAATGGAAAGAATTACTTGCAAAGTGGGAGGCCGTGAAGAGCAATTCACTATGAACTGGAGTAAATGGACCGAATGAATGAGTAGGAAGGAAGCCCCCCCCCCCCAACCCTCCCCGATCCCACCCCTCCCACCCCCCTCCCGTTGTCTCTTACTTTTCTATTTCTATCCCTATAATTTCTCTCTCTCTTTTTTTTTTTTTTTTTTTATATCTTCTCCTAGTCTCTATTCTTTATTTTCTTTATTTCTTGTTCTCTCTATAAAAAATAAAAAAACAAACAAAAATGATGCAGGATGAACTTAAACAAGTGAAGAACTTGTAAAGTGTGTGAAATGAACTTGTGAAATGTAATGTAAAGTCCTGCAATAAAGTATATATAAAAAAAAAAAAAAGATAATCTCGCTTAGTGGAACGGGCCCCTGCTCCTCATCATCAACAGCTCATGAAAGGTGAACATGATGAGGTCTTCTCTGGATGGATGCAGTTTGCAGGGTCTTACAGTGTTATGGCCATTTTTACTATGGGCTTTTATTTTGGATGATTTCTGCTTAATGTTTTGAGTTATATTAATATTTCATGATTAATGTTTATTTTATGTTTTTGGTTATTTATGTCATGAATAATGTTTTTGGTTATAGAATTATTGGTGTTTTTATTTGTAATTGATTGTCACGTGGTGAGGTGATAGGATAGGCCCAGGTGTATTTAGGTAGACAGTTAGTTGCACCTGGGCCAATGGAAACAGGTTAGTTTGGAAAAACATTATTTTGACCACGTTCACGCTTTTATTTAATCCCATAATTTACCGTCTGCTTAATTACTTTCGTTTCGTTGGATTTATTGGATTACTTTTGATTATGGACAATAAACCTTTTAATTTTTATACAATTTACAAGGACAGTGTGGCGTGCGTTCTTATCCTACCCGGACTATAACTGTTTTCATTGCATGGTGGAATTGGCGGCTACCTGCAGTAAGGCCCATGGATGGAAACCCAAGCATTCTCTCTGTGTTCAGTCCCTTGTTGTTGCCAGTGTTGTTGTCCGAGAGGATTATACTTCTTTGTTGTCCCAGAGGATTATACTTCTTTGTGACATAACCATTTGTGATTGTCTGAAGGCGCAGCTGGGACGGTCAAAGGTCAGATTGGTGGGTGAACCTGGTGCCCTTCTGGGCTTGGACGGCTTCATAAAGGCTTGGACTAGAGGAAGCTGCCCCCATCTTAGCTCCACTGATTTACTCTTATAAGAGGCAACTAATGTACACACACACACACACACACACACACACACACACACACACACACACACACACGCACACCACACACACACACACACACACACACACACACACACACACATACACACACACACACACACACACACACACACACACACACACACACACAAGAAAACACACATTATTGAATATAGAAAACAAGAGTAAAATGACCATAATCATAATCATCTGTGTTTCTCCATAATAGTCTTTTATTTCATAAGTGTTTTTCATCCGTACAATCTCAAAGCACATACAGTTTAAACAGAAACACAGAAAGACTCTAAGCACAACAAAAAGGACAACAGCTAGGCCTGGTTTAAGAGGTGGGTCTGGAGGCCTAGGGTTAGGGTTAGGCCTAGGGTTAGGGTTAGGCCTAGGGTTAGGGTTAGGCCTAGTACGAAGGCTCTGGTTCACACAGGAACAGAGGATAGCCTGGCTTGCCTAGTTGCACCCTTCACTGACTCCCAGTAGCAGCTCACATCAGATTCAAGACCCTGGTGCTCCCCTAAAGGGAACAGTCCCTCCCTACTCCCATGGTCTACCAATGGTCAGCCCCAACTGCCCATTGACTCTGCTCTGCCACCTCTGCTGGCCGCCTGGCACCACCGCCTCTATGGGGATGCAGCAGTCATGCTACTCTATGGGGATGCAGCAGTCATGCTACTCTATGGGGATGCAGTAGTCATGCTACTCTTTGGGGATGCAGCAGTCATGCTACTCTATGGGGATGCAGCAGTCATGCTACTCTATGGGGATGCAGTAGTCATGCTACTCTATTGGGATGCAGCAGTCATGCTACTCTATTGGGATGCAGTAGTCATGCTACTCTATTGGGATGCAGCAGTCATGCTACTCTATGGGGATGCAGCAGTCATGCTACTCTATGGGGATGCAGCAGTCATGCTACTCTATTGGGATGCAGCAGTCATGCTACTCTATGGGGATGCAGCAGTCATGCTACTCTATTGGGATGCAGCAGGCATGCTACTCTATGGGGATGCAGCAGTCATGCTACTCTATGGGGATGCAGCAGTCATGCTACTCTATGGGGATGCAGCAGTCATGCTACTCTATGGGGATGCAGTAGTCATGCTACTCTATGGGGATGCAGTAGTCATGCTACTCTATTGGGATGCAGCAGTCATGCTACTCTATGGGGATGCAGCAGTCATGCTACTCTATGGGGATGCAGCAGTCATGCTACTCTATGGGGATGCAGCAGTCATGCTACTCTATGGGGATGCAGCAGTCATGCTACTCTATTGGGATGCAGCAGTCATGCTACTCTATGGGGATGCAGTAGTCATGCTACTCTATGGGGATGCAGTAGTCATGCTACTCTATTGGGATGCAGCAGTCATGCTACTCTATGGGGATGCAGCAGTCATGCTACTCTATGGGGATGCAGCAGTCATGCTACTCTATGGGGATGCAGTAGTCATGCTACTCTATTGGGATGCAGCAGTCATGCTACTCTATGGGGATGCAGCAGTCATGCTACTCTATGGGGATGCAGCAGTCATGCTACTCTATTGGGATGCAGTAGTCATGCTACTCTATGGGGATGCAGCAGTCATGCTACTCTATGGGGATGCAGCAGTCATGCTACTCTATGGGGATGCAGTAGTCATGCTACTCTATGGGGATGCAGTAGTCATGCTACTCTATGGGGATGCAGTAGTCATGCTACTCTATTGGGATGCAGCAGTCATGCTACTCTATTGGGATGCAGCAGTCATGCTACTCTATGGGGATGCAGTAGTCATGCTACTCTATGGGGATGCAGTAGTCATGCTACTCTATGGGGATGCAGTAGTCATGCTACTCTATGGGGATGCAGTAGTCATGCTACTCTATGGGGATGCAGCAGTCATGCTACTCGGTCGCAGCTTTTCACTGTCCTGCTGCCCCCGCTGGTGGAACGAGCTTCCCACCTCTGTCAGGACTGCAGAGTCACTACCTATCTTCTGTCAGGACTGCAGAGTCACTACCTATCTTCTGTCAGGACTGCAGAGTCACTACCTATCTTCTGTCAGGACTGCAGAGTCTCTACCTATCTTCTGTCAGGACTGCAGAGTCTCTACCTATCTTCTGTCAGGATTGCAGAGTCACTACCTATCTGCTGTCAGGACTGCAGAGTCACTACCTATCTGCTGTCAGGACTGCAGTCACTACCTATCTTCTGCAATCACTACCTATCTTCTGTCAGAACTGCAGTCACTACCTATCTTCTGTCAGGACTGCAGAGTCACTACCTATCTTCTGTCAGGACTGCAGAGTCACTACCTATCTTCTGTCAGGACTGCAGAGTCACTACCTATCTTCTGCAGTCACTACCTATCTTCTGCAGTTACCTACAGTATCTTCTACTGTAGACTGAAGACCCATCTCTTCAGGCTACACCTTAAGTGTTTCTCCTAAGACTTCTTTATCCCCTCTACTCCCCCTGTACAGTAGTCAAAATCCCCCCCCCCCTTGTACAGTACAAAAAAATAAATAAAACTTCCAGCATTATGACTGCCAATGGCCCCTAGCACAACCAGCATAGATCTGTTTCTGTTATGATGACTGATGGATAGACTGCAGTCACTAACTATCTTCTGTCAGGACTGCAGAGTCTCTACCTATCTTCTGTCAGGACTGCAGAGTCACTACCTATCTTCTGTCAGGACTGCAGAGTCACTACCTATCTTCTGTCAGGACTGCAGAGTCACTACCTATCTTCTGTCAGGACTGCAGAGTCACTACCTATCTTCTGTCAGGATTGCCGAGTCACTACCTATCTGCTGTCAGGACTGCAGAGTTACTACCTATCTTCTGTCAGGACGGCAGAGTCACTACCTATCTTCTGTCAGGACTGCAGAGTCTCTACCTATCTACCTGACCTCTGTAGTCATGAAGGTCTTTGAACGCCTCGTCCTTGACCACCTAAAGTCCATCACAGACCCTCTCCTAGACCCCATGCAGTTCACGTATAGAGCCAACAGGTCCGTAGAGGACGCAGTCAACATGGCCCTACACCATGTCCTAAAACATCTGGACACGGCCGGGACCTACGCCAGAATCCTGTTCGTTGACTTCAGTTCGGCATTCAACACCATCTTGCCACCCATACTGGAGTGTGGGCTCTCTGCACTGCAGGTGCCTGACTACACCTGCAGGTGGATCACGAACTTTCTGTCCAACAGGACCCAGCGGGTGAAGCTCGGGAAGTCCATCTCTGAGCTGAGGACCATCAGCACCGGTTCCCCGCAGGGCTGCGTCCTGTCTCCCCTCCTGTTTTCCCTCTACACCAACTGCTGTACCTCCAGCCACCAGTCGGTCAAGCTCCTCAAGTTCGCGGACGATACCACCCTGGTAGGGCTCATCTCCAAGGGGGATGAATCTGCTTACAGGAGCGAGATTGACTTGGTGGTCTCCTGGTGCACCCGGAACAACCTGGAGCTAAATGCTCTTAAGACAGTGGAGCTGATAGTGGACTTCAGGAGGAACCCACCCCCTCCCTCTCCAATCATACTGGGAGGCACTCCAGTCACCACAGTGGAGTCATGCCGCTTCCTTGGGGTGACAGTCTCTCGGGACTTGAAGTGGGGGCCCCACATCAACGCCCTCACAAAAAAGGCCCAGAAGAGACTGTTTTTCCTGAGGCAGCTCAGGAAATTCCACCTTCCTAAGACCACGCTGGTGAACTTCTACACGGCCATCATTGAGTCCATCGTCACCTCCGCCATCATCATCTGGTTCCCCGCTGCAGCGGCCAAGGACAAGGCCAAGCTGCAGCGGGTGATGCGCTCGGCGGAGAGGGTGATTGGCTGCCCTTTGCCCCCCCTTGAGGCCCTGTTTAAAAGTAGGGCTTTGGGGAGGGCCAGGAAGATCATGGCTGACCCCGCACACCCAGGACACGGTCTCTTCGCCCCGCTCCCCTCAGGCAGGAGGGTGCGGTCCATAAATACTGTGAAGGTCCGACATACCAACAGCTTTTTCCCCACAGCCATCCGGCTCCTAAATGCCGCTGGCCCCCCTCCCCCCCCCCCCCCCCCCCCTGACCTGACCCCTATCTATCTACCCTCCCTCCACCCCCACCCAGAGAGCTTTGCACTGTCTGGATATGAACACTTGAACACTTGAACACTTGAATCTCTGCACTTTATATTTATATTAATTATGACTCTTGCACTTTGATGTTGGTTTGCACTGTCTTGTCCTGTCTTGCACCTGTCCTTCTGTAAACCGTGCTCCATGGTACCAAACCAAATTCCTAACATGTTTACATGTCATGGCAATAAAAGTCTTCTGATTCTGATTCTGATTCTGATTCTGTCAGGACTGCAGAGTCACTACCTATCTTCTGTCAGGACTGCAGAGTCACTACCTATCTTCTGTCAGGACTGCAGAGTCTCTACCTGTCTGCTGTCAGGACTGCAGAGTCACTACCTATCTTCTGTCAGGACTGCAGAGTCTCTACCTATCTGCTGTCAGGACTGTAGAGTCACTACCTATCTTCTGTCAGGACTGCAGAGTCACTACCTATCTGCTGTCAGGACTGCAGAGTCACTACCTATCTGCTGTCAGGACTGCAGAGTCACTACCTATCTTCTGTCAGGACTGCAGAGTCTCTACCTATCTGCTGTCAGGACTGCAGTCACTACCTATCTTCTGCAGTCACTACCTATCTTCTGTCAGAACTGCAGTCACTACCTATCTTCTGTCAGGACTGCAGAGTCACTACCTATCTTCTGTCAGGACTGCAGAGTCACTACCTATCTTCTGCAGTTACCTACAGTATCTTCTACTGTAGACTGAAGACCCATCTCTTCAGGCTACACCTTAAGTGTTTCTCCTAAGACTTCTTTATCCCCTCTACTCCCCCTGTACAGTAGTCAAAAATCCCCCCCCCCTTGTACAGTACAAAAAAAAATGAAAAAACTTCCAGCATTATGACTGCCAATGGCCCCTAGCACAACCAGCATAGATCTGTTTCTGTTATGATGACTGATGGATAGATGATTCACTTACTTTGCCAAATACTTGTTACTACTTATTTGTTGTCAAGTCACTTTGGATAAAGCCGTCTGCTAAATGCCAAAAATGTAAATGTAGATGTTAAGAGGTGGGTGTGTAGGCCTAGGGTTAGGGCTCTGGGTCACACGGGAACAGAGGGAGGTGGGAATCAACCAGTAGAGTCTGGAGGAGGTAGACATCTCAGGCATGCTACATATTACATCCATGCATTATAATGAGCCCTTCCCTCCTAAGGCCTCTTCATCCCCGCTAAACCCCTGTAAGGTTTCTCTACTGTAAAATACACATTTAAATAATATATATTTATATATATTATTTAAATGTTTATATTATGTTACGGTACATGTGGGAACACGATACATGTGGGAAAACTAGGGTTAGGGTTAGGTACTAGGGTGCTACGGTTAAGGTTAGGGTTAGGGTTAGGGATAGGGATAGGATTAGGGTTACGGTTAGACATGCCAGCATGTACCAAATCGACGTAGCACCTAACCCTAATCCTAGTTTTCCCACATGTACCGTGTTCCCACATGTACCGTAACATATATATTAATTTGTAAATTCTTCCTTCTTCTAGCATTATGACTGCCAATGGCCCCCTGGCACTAGCATAGATTGTTCTTGTTATGATGACTGATGGATAGATGATTCACTTACTTTGTCAAATATATTACTTCGCTTTGAATAAAGACGTCTGCTAAATGCCAAAAATGTAATTGTGAATGTTAAGAGGTGAGTGTGTAGGCCTAGGGTTAGGGATCACACCGGAACAGAGCAGTGTGGGAGGCTGGTGGAGGAAATTGCTAGAAATCTGAGGTCGATATCAAATCACACGTGTTTCATACCATTCCTTATTCTATTCCATGTTCAACTCTCAAGATGGCGGCGCGCACAGACGCAGCGCGGCTCGGAGTGGCTTCAACACTGGTGTTCTTTAGTGTTTTTAAGTACATTTGTATGTACATTTTTATTTTAGTACTTATAGGGAACGGTTGTGTCAATAGTACCTACAGCAAACTAGACTTACTAGAAGTTGGTGCGAAAAACGAGGGGACTGTAACGGCGGAGTTCTTGAAACAACAAAGGATCCCATTCGACCTCGCTCGGTCGCCGGGTGAAAAATACTACGCGATCCCAACACTCAAGCGCAAACGTCGGAGGCGAGACCGTAAACAACGCCGAGGAAGAAGGGGGGGCCTGCTAGCCAGGCTGAGGCGAAGCCCGGATAAGCCAGCTTTGCCGAGTATTTTCCTATCCAACGTCAGGTCCCTGGCTAACAAGATGGACGAATTGAGACTACAGGTCGTCACAAATAACATCGTGGGAGATAGCTGTGTGATTATTCTCACTGAAACCTGGCTAAATGACACTATCCTGGACTCCGCGGTTAGCCTGGAAGGGAGAACCCTTCACCGGGCAGATCGGACTTTGCTTAGTGGAAAGACCCGCGGAGGTGGGCTCATTATATCTACGAAGGATAGCTGGTGCTTAAACACGAAAACTGTAAGTAGCCACTGTTCCCCAAACCTGGAATACTTGACTGTTAAATGCCGACCCACTTACCTCCCGAGGGAATTCAATGCAGTGTATATTACAAGCGTTTACATTGCACCAAATGCAGATGGTAGCTTAGCATTGGCGCGGCTATATGACATCATCAGTGGTGAACAGAGCGCGGACCCACAGGCAGTCCACATTATCAGGCAGTCCACATTATCGCCGGAGATTTTAATCATGCCGACCTGAAGGTAGTACTACCCAAGTTCTATCAGCATGTTAAATGTGCAACAAGAGGAGAAAAAAGGTATACACCAACATCAAGCTTGCTTACAAGGCTAGACCGCTAGCTCATCTAGGCATGTCTGACCATGTGTCAATCCTCCTGATCCCAGCCTACACTACCATGAGGCTTTAAATTAACTTGCAATGCGTATAGGCTAATTTCCGTTCGATGTTACAGCCTAGGCCTATGCCTTTTCTCAGATAGATAGGGGATAGCCCTGTAAGCTCATATGGGTCTGTATGTCGTCCTGAAGACCGGCTGTTAGATCATATCGCTGAAGTTTGTCTCCATCTTAGTGTAAATGTTGTCCGTTTCGTTTGTTATCCTTGTTATTGTGCGATAAAGTTAAGGCGCTCCGCTTCGGGCCACCATTTTCAGCTGAGCACCAAACACACACACACTCATACACACACAACACTGCCCGAGAGAGAAGGACCCGCCCCCTTTAGTTAGCCTATAGGCTCAGCTGAAAATGGTGAAAATGGTGGCCCGAAGCCAAAGCGAATTGTATTCAAATTGTGCTTAGAGGGAATTATTTTCACCGGACATTATGTCCGACGAGTTTTCAATTTATCGGACTTCAACAAATTTTACCGGACTAAAACCGGTAATTACCGGTTAACGGAAACCCTGCCCACAGGTCCACAGAGGACGCCATCGCGACGACTCTCCACGCCACTCTATCCCACCTGGAGAGGGGAAACAGCTACGCGAGACTGCTCTTTGTGGACTTCAGCTCTGCCTTCAACACCATCCTTCCAGACAGGCTAGTGACCAAACTACTAGACCTGGGACTATCACACTGTATATGTGCATGGATCAAGGACTTCCTGTCCGACCGCCCCCAGAGGGTGCGGGTGGGCTCCCACACCTCCACAGCCCTCAGACTCAGCACTGGGTCCCCCCAGGGCTGCGTGCTAAGCCCCATCCTCTACAACCTCTACACCTACGACTTCACCCCCGTCCACCCCAGCAACTCCATCGTAAAGTTTGCAGACGACACCACCGTGGTGGGCTGCATCTCGGGGGGGGACGAGGCGGCGTACAGGGATGAGGTAGAGCAGCTGAGCAAGCTGTGCAAGGTTCACAACCTGCTGCTGAACAAGTCAAAGACCCAGGAAATCATCGTGGACTTCAGGAGGAAAAAATCTGAGATCCAGCCCCTGCTCATCGACGGAGAGAGCGTGGAGAGAGTCTCAACCCTCCGATTCCTGGGGGTGCACATACAGGATGACCTGTCCTGGAAGAACAACACAGCAGCCACCATCAAGAAGGCACAACAGCGGCTCTACTTCCTGAGAGTCCTCAGGAAGGAACACAACAAGCAGGAGATACTGGTGGCCTTCTACCGCGGCGTAGTGGAGAGCATCCTCACCCACGGCATCTGCAACTGGTTCTCCAGCTGCACAACCGCGGAGAGAAATACGCTACAGAGAGTCGTGAGAACAGCCCAGAAGATCACCGGCGCCCCCCTCCCCTCTCTGGAAGAGCTGTACAACACACGCTGTCTCAGGAAGGCCTCCAAGATCTCCAGAGACCCAACCCACCCTGGGTACGAACACTTTGCCCGGCTGCCCTCGAAAAGGCAGTACAGGACCATGGCCGCAAGGACAAACAGACTGAAGCACAGCTTCTACCCCAGGGCCATCCAGGCCCTGAACACAGCAAAGACCTAGGTTCTGGGCCCTGGACAGTCTGGACGGATTGATGGCAGCTGCTGGATTGAAAAAATCAGGTGTAGTGCTGAGGCACAAATGTGTACATTTCAAGCCTGCAAACTGCGACACTTTAAATGAATGTGCAATAACACTATGTGCAATATGACAACCCTAGTCGTCTTACATGTACAGTATAGTATAGTGGATAGTGTACATAGCCTTTATTTATGTAAACCAGCTCCTTTCCCTTCTTGTTTTTGTTTTGTTTTTTTTGTTTCCTAGCACCAGGGGAGCCACCCCTCCCAAATTTCGTTGTTTGGTACCTGTACTATAGCAATGACAATAAAGACCATTCATTCATTCATTCATTCATTCCAATGAACCCGTCCTCGGAGTTCTACCTCCCTCTACCAGCCTCCCCTGCAATATGCTGTAGTATGAACAGAGGACAGCAATTAAACATTTAAAATACTCCATCCAGCAAATAATTAATAAACTGCGCATAAAGCTGGGTGCTTTTTGTACTATCGGCGAGAACAATGTTTGTTGTAGTGGAGTTGTCCATGGTTCTGAAAAGAGGATCCAGTCTTTGACAAACCAGTTACTGTACCTTACGTTCACTACAGAACTTGGGTTTTGGTATTACCTACGTGTTAATAAAGTGTTTAATCCTGACGCTATAGTGACACGTAGATGAAACAGGTTTGTGCATGTGCTTTTCCCCTTGCACACAGTTGTGTCAGTGTGTTGAGTGCGCTCTGTTTGTCCTACCAACAGACGGCGCTCTAGCGCACATCTCCAAAGTGCGTCTCCAAAGTAGTGTTCTTTCAATCTCCAGCAGCCTCCTGCCTTCATTTTTCAGCCTACTTTTTTTTACATTCATTTATTTTTTAGCAAAAAATTATATATGGTAAACCCGTGTTCGTTCACTTCATCCACTGATGAAAAAAAAATATAGAATAGTGCTTAAATTGACTTAAACAAATAAGTAGTAGTTAATGCTGATAACTCTGCAACCAAGATGCAATACTGCGGCTCGTCACCGCTGTTGGATGAACCTGCCATGCTATGTTAGATAACGCTGCATGGACATGGACACTACATTATTTACCATTCATCCTTTCAGGAGGACGAGGCGACCATGCCAGCGCCCGATGGCCAACGTCGTCATCCCGCCCCCCTTTCCAAAGCGCAGGCTGCGGTTGGATACTGAACCTGTCAATCACGGGCTCCTCCCAAGTTCGGTTGCCCAGCACCGTTGTGATGCTCAATTGATGGGCGAAGAGAGCTTATACAGATTGATGGGCAACGGTATTATTTAACTTGAGGAATTCCATCAATATCATTTGTGTTTTCGTTGATCGGTAACCCCTTACACGGAGCGCGTCGGCTCGATGGGACTGGCAATGTGACAACGACGGGAAACGATGTCATCACGGGCTTTATTATACCCAAGCGGAATAAACGGAATAACAGCACTGTCAGTGCATCACGGATAAGCAACATTGTAGCATACTGTACCCTCCTACGTTTGGATGTTATTGTTTATTGAGGGCTTTCCTTATTATTGAGGGCTTTCCTTATTATTGAGGGCTTTCCTTCCCTCTGCGTTTCACGCCAGTAAGATGCACCGACTAGTGCGGAGACAGCGCGGAGCACGGCGGCGCGTCAAGGTGCACATGGAGCTCTGAGAGAGAGAGAGGAGTCCCGGTGATCTGAGAGAGGAGTCCCGGTGATCTGGAGCTCTGAGAGAGTCCCGGTTATCTGAGAGAGGAGTCCCGGTTATCTGGAGCCGCACGGTGTCTTCAAACACCCCCCTCCCTCAACCTGACAGCCCGGGAGCGCCTGGAGGACAGATGTGGGTCGCGGGAGGTTTGCCGTTTCTCTGCGGGGAGATCCAACGAGGATGACAGACAACACCGCTCCTGCTCTCCGGGAGAGTTCTAGAGGAACGCGGTCCAACTGACCCATTAGCCTTAATGACCCAACACCGTTTCAACTGGGTTTAACAATGAACGAGGGAGAAAGACAGATGGTCAGTTCGTTCATATAGTTGGCGGGCTTCATTAGCTCCCCAATACAATTTACAACGGTGACATCTTGAAAAGATTACACATTTAATAGACCAAACACTCTCGTTTTTAATCGGATCTAACATTCTTCTATGCACGTTGTATCATTCGGATAGATCAATGTCACCCCGGGAATGCGTTTAGGTCTTTCTATCTTTTGCAAACAATCCAGATCTGTCCCACTCCTCCTCTGTTAATATGTCAGGTAAAGTCGCTGCTCGGCGGCGTCGTGGGTGGGAGAGACACTTCTGAGACAGCTCCTCTCTGCATAGAAACACACACACACACACACACACACACACACACGCACGCACACACGCACGCACACACACACACACACACACACACACACACACACACACACACACACACACACACACACCTCTCTCACATCTCACACACACACACCTCTCTCACATCTCACACACACACATCTCTCTCAAGTTGCACGCGGAGATTCTCGCCGAGAAGTCGCTCGCTGCGCTCTTGAGTGAACCCGGGGATGATCCTCGTGTGAGTGGCCGTGGAAATATCAGCGTGGTGGTGTCAGCGAGAGCCTGGGATTTGGCTAGATTATCGCCGGACTGCTATTTTGTTTCCCGTCTCACACACACACACACACACACACACACACACACACACACACACACACACACACACACACACACACACACATACACACACATACACACACACACACACGCACGCACGCACGCACGAACGCACGCACGCACGCACACACACACACACACACACACACACACACACACACACACACACACACACACACACACACACTCTGACTAAAGCACTGCTTTTGATCCGCCGCCCTCTCCCCCTGCCCTCGGAGCTGCTGTCCCCACACAGAGCCTTTCTCCGCCGGTGTATGGAGTCTTTCTAAGGAGGAAAACACTGTTCTCTTGTGGAATAGGGGCAAAGGGACAATTCCTCACTACAACTGGCATACATTGACATAGCAGTGACTGAAACCAGACCGGAGCGACATTATTCTCATCAGGAATAGCCGACGCACCCAGAGAATGTTCCTCAACGGATTCTGACTGAACCGTATCAGTTTGCAGGAAACGTGCTATACAAATAAAGGTTATTATTATTATTATTATTATTATTATTATTATTATTATTATTATCGTGTAACAAATGGATTCAACACACCCGGACGGACTCTAACGCGCGTTACAGGAGGACAACCTTGTACATCGCTCCATGTTGGATAACGGAATGCTGCCATCGGTTTGATCAGACGTCCCCCCCGGGTGTTTCGTGTAGGTCCACTCCACGGGCTCAACAGATCACTGCTCCACAGCCAAGGACGGTTAGTTAGTTAACGGATCCAACCACCGATCCAACCACCGATCCAGCCCCTCTCCCCTCTCTGCAGACGGACACCTCTCCCCGGGTCTGCAGACGGACACCTCTCCCCTCTCTGCAGACGGACACGGACATGGTCCAGCCAGGATGCTGCGCTTCCCCGTGAAGAAAATTCGGAAGCAGTTCAAACTCCTGCTGCTGCTGGTCCTGCTCACCTTCGCGGTGTGGTTCACCTACCTGCACATCAACCAGGGCAAGGCCATCAAACTGCACCTCAACTACGGCAAAGGTACGCTTTAACACAACAAACTTTATTATAACTGTTTCATAGAGCTTGGGTTTTGGCAATGATATTTGTCGATATAATGTATTCTCTCTCGGATTATTGCTAACCGACCTTTCACAGGACCGTGCGTGTTTGTGTGCGACTTTTTGGGTTGAGTTTGTGACTTCCAAGGTATATCATCATCATGCCCTGGTGGGTTGGTTGTTCAGCTAGTGTGCTGCTATCATTTTGTATGAGTCCGAATAGTAACAAAAAGCATCTTCTCATGAATTAAAAATAGCCTCGATCCCTCCTTCCCTCCGTAGCAAGGCGAAGCGCGATGTTCTGAAACACCAAGTGGAAATCCGAGGTTGTGTGTGTGCTCATCAATAATGTACCTGGGTCACCAGCGCTGCTGCAGAGGTCATCGCTTGCCAATCACACGTCTACCTGCCGCTGGGCTCTGGATTGTTGAATTATTTTTTCCGTCTGGGAATGAGATTCTATTCATGGCATCATCAGATCTACATTATAGATTCACCGAACAGTTTATTAGGAACACCAGTACACCTTGTTCTCATTCATTCAGGTGGTGTAATGGTGTGGGGAATGTTTTCGTTGCACAACTTGTTAATACCAATCAATCATGGCTTGAATGCCACAGCCTATTTGCATATTGTCACGTGATCACGTGCATCCCATCATGGCCACAATGTACCCATCTTTTAATGGCTATTTTCAGCATGATAATGCACAAAGCAAAAGTTGTCTCAAACATTTCATGAACATGACAATGAGTTCAGTGTTCAGTTCCCAGTCACCGGACTTGAATCCAATAGAAAACCTTTGGGATGTGGTAGAACAGGAGATTCACAGCTTGAATGTGCACCTGACAAATCTGCAGGAATTGCGCAATGCAATCATGTCATCATGGACCAGAATCTCAAAAGAATGTTTCCAACATCTTGTGGAATCAATACAAGCAAAGGGAGACCCTACCCAGTATTAGTATAGTGTTCCTAATAAAGTGTTTGGTGAGTGTATGTCCGCTGCTGCTAATATCATATTTCTAAGAGAGTTTTACATAGGCCTAATTTAAAAACTATAGCTTCAGACATCAATTCGGTGGTAAATCAAAATGCAATAGAGCCTACTATGCATAATTATAGTCTTTCTAGAAGGGTCTGACATGTAG
>NC_137684.1:7373059-7375559 GCF_963989245.1 Nansenia antarctica
ATATGACAGAAAGCTTGCAATAAACATTTTTTTTGCACAGTGTTTGAGTGTGCAGATGCTGTTATTTTGCACTCTATTGATACTCTTCAGTTCCAGAACCTCAGCAAAGTCTGATAACGGATGAGCGGTGGTATTTTCACTATTTGCAGTAATCATATTGAAATGTCTAGAAAATATTAGCAGAATATGTACAATGAAACAAAACAGACTAGATGCATTGCCAGGGAAGACATTAGATGTGACCAGATGCAGACCAGAGGGTGGACCAAAACCCTGAGGAGTGAGACATTTTTGGTGTGATTGCTATGTATTGTAGCCCTGGAATTTCAGTTTTTCTTTTTTATTTGAACTTTGCATCTTCCACTTTATTTTTCACTTTTCATTGTACACAAGTAAATGTAGTGTACTTTGAAGTAAATGTACCGTAACTTACTTTCTGCAAAGATACTGAAAAAAAGGATAAACTATAGAATACAGTAAAGGATAGAAGCAAAAGATAGGATAAAGGATAGAAGCAAATTGCGGCATTTCTGATTCATTCTTGTTGCCTAATACTTTACAATTGTACAGTCAACTATTCTGTCTATGATTACTATAAATCAAACCATTTTTATAATGAAATATTCATTCTTGTGAAAATCATTCAAACTATGTAATGCTCCCTGTTGTTAGTATTTTGTAAGTCAGAATGTTATGAATGACAGTGTATGCTTCTGAGTGAACATTGATTGTTGACAGTGTGTGGTTGAACGAGCTTCTTTTGAGACATGAATGAAGTCATTGGCCAACATGAGTGTTACGAATGCAGACTGTATGAAGAGTTGTGAAACTGTGGTTTCAGTATTGAACATGGTGAGTTAGCAATCGTAAAAAACGGTAATTCACAACAACGTATGGCGCCAAAAGACTGTTCCCCACGCGAGCCACTGTGTTTCTCCCTCTCACACACACCCCAGTGACGGGTGCCTGGCAGTGGCGTAGCGCAAAATCCCGGGGCCCCCCCGCAAGGTGGCGGCGGGGGCCCTTTCGCAACGGAGTAAAAAAAAAAAAAAAAAAAAACTTGCGTTTTTTAGAGGCCGATGCGTTATTGACGTTGCGAAATTTCGCAATATGCACTCTACATTCTAAATGCTTGACTTAGCAAAAGGTACAAACAAGTGAGAGCAATAACTAAAACCAAATGGTAGACTACATCAGTAGAATGTATTATAAGTAGAAAAGTACAAGCTTTATTTCTTTTAACAAAGTGTGGTGTGCATAGCAGCGTGATATCTGTAAACATACAAGCTGTAGACTCTCCGCTAAGGGTTGCCAGATGGGATTGAGAATTTCCAACCTAACCAATCTAAAAACTTCTAAATCCACCAAAAACCAGCCCATCTGGCAACCCTGTCTCCGCTGCATCAGAGTCTACTTGTTGCGTAAAATTGGCCATGGTTAGTCAAATCCTTTGTTGGACATCTCGTTTCTTAAGTCCTGGTATATTGTGGCATGTCTTTACTGTTTGCCATCTGGTCTAGGAATACCCAGGGAGACACAGACAGCAGAAGTAGAATAGAATAGTAGAATAGAAAAAGAAACAGCTATATATAGCCTAACCATGCTGAATTATGTACCTGTATGATGCACTGACAGCCTGTGACTGTGAACCTGGCCGGACCCTGCCCTTCTGCCTGAGTTTGAGTATGATGCTGCCCAAATAAATGTTATTGTTTAGTGCTGTACGCTTTCGTGGTATTATATTGTGTGAATTATCATCTGTATGTTGTTTTTCTTTCACTCGACTAACCGCCGAGATAATACTTGAGACATGTACTTCCGTAAACATAAATTTTTATTTGATTTTTTTACAATATCGGACCGACAGTCCCACATATAGCGGCTATAATGTCCGAATAGAGAATCTACCACCACCTAAAGAATGCTTATTGTACTTTGTATTGTATTTTCGCTTGCTCATTTTCCTTGTGTCTCGCTGCCTACGTGTGACGTCAAAGTCATGTTGCTATTGGATACGGCTAACTATGTATATATATTTTTAATATAGGCCTATATATTAAAATTAAGGTTGACACAATGAAGGGCCACTTATTTTCTTTGTTTTATATTTTTTTTAATTATAAAAATAAAATAAAATAAATATGGATCCAATGTTAGGGGGCCCCCTAGTGGCTGGGGCCCCCCCGCGGTGCGTCGCTTGCGGGCCCGTCCGCTACGCCACTGGTGCCTGGAGAGATGGAGACACACTCACACACACACACCCGCGGAGAGACACCGCAGAGACACACTCGGACCAGCTCGAAAAAAGTGTCTCAAGTGGTCAAGTTAACAAACAACAGAGGAGGAGTTACGATGCCAATTTTAAGACCATGGTGGTCAATGAAGCAGAGGCATCAAACAACTGTCGAGGAGCCAAGAAATATGATATTACAGAGTGTAATGTTAGAAGTTGACGAGCCCAAAAAGATCGGCTTAAGAATGGTAACAGTCAGAGAAAAGC
>NC_137684.1:7380559-7388059 GCF_963989245.1 Nansenia antarctica
CAAAAAGTGCATAGTTCAGAAGAGAATTGCATTCAGGAATAAGGATCTTTTGGCCATGAGGAACATCCAAAAAGAAGTTAAGAACTGAATCACAAATTAAGGGGGGCCAAGAGGAAACAGAAAGAGACATTTGAATCCCACTGCTCTTCTATGAACACTAAAAAACTATGGGACTCCATGAAACATATGACTAACATGGCCCCAGCTAAAAGGTGCCTTAGTGTCCTAAACGAGGGTGAAAAAGCCAATGAACTTAACCATTTTTATGCCAGGTTTGAGACTGCCGACTCTCGATGGAGCAAACAGTGGCTCTTCAGGCGCTGCCTGAGTTGGAAGCAAGTATCACCATTGAGCAGCGCGAGGTACAGAGACTGTTCGCTAACACCCGCCCTAGAAAGTCCTCTGAACCGGATGGCATCTCTGGGCTCATGCTAAAGTCCTGCAGTGAGGAGCTGGCTGAGGCCTGGTGTCCTATCTTCCAGAAGTCTCTGGACTCTCACACTGTTCCGTCCATCTGGAAAGACGCTATCATTATTCCTGTTCCTAAGAAGGCTAGCTGCAAGGAAAATAATGACCTGCGACCAGTCGCTTTGACATCTGTTGTAATGAAATGTTTTGAAAAATTCATTATATGTAAAGTGAAAAATGCAGTCAGTTGCTCTCTGGATCCTTTTCAGTTTGCGTATAGATGTAACACAGGCACAGATGATGCAACCTCAGCCATGGTGCACTTCATATCTAAGCACTTAGAGGACCCTACCTACTATGTCCGACTCCTATTTGTTGATTTCAGTTCTGCTTTTAACACGATACAGCCGCACCTTTTAATTGAGAAGTTAAATGGGCTTAATGTCCCCCCCCTCATTATAAAATGGTATCACTCCTTTTTAACTAACCGCACACAGCGGGTCAGTGTTAATGGCACTCTTTCGGAACCCAGAACCATAAGCACTGGTGCTCCACAGGGTGTAGTCAGTTCCCCTGTGCTCTTTACTTTATACACAAACGAGTGCAGAAGCACCTACCCTAGCAACCGCATCATAACATTTTCGGATGACACTGCCATCCTTGCTTTAATCAAAAAGGACAGTGACCTAAATGACTATTATTCTGAAATCCAGAGGTTTGTTAAATGGTGTGATGTTAACTGCCTGGTTTTAAATGTTAAGAAAACTGAGGAGATGGTGTTCGACCCCAGAGGTGTTGGGGACCACAGGCCTGTGGTCATCCACAAACAATCCATCTCTCAGGTCGCCTCTTACAAATATCTTGGGGTTTTCATTGATAACTCACTCACCTGGAGCACTCATGTAGACAGCCTTTGTAGCAGATTACAACAACGACTACACTTCCTACGCCGCCTTAGAGTTCATGGTGTTGACCCAAAATGTATGCTACTTTTCTACCAGTCTGTCTTAGAGAGTCTCATCAGATACGGCATTACATCTTGGTTTGGTAACCTATCTGTAAAACTAAGGTCCAAACTGGTCCGACTGATACAGACTGCATGGAAGATCATAGGGGTGAAAGACCACTCATCCCTGCAGTCTATTTTTGAACAGGCTACTCTCAGACAGGCTAGTAGAATTCTCATGAATCCCTCCCATGTCCTACATGCAGAGTATGAACTGCTGCCCTCTGGGAGGAGGTTCAGAGTCCCCCGCGCTAGATTAAATAGATTTAAAAATTCTTTTATTCCCGTTTCTGTTAAACTTTTAAACTGCACCAGATGAATGTAACTTATCTTGCTTATCATTTTATTCCCACTCTTGTCTTAATCAGGGCCGCCTTCTGTTTGTGTGCTAATATCCTGTATTGTCTGTTGCTCTTTGTTGGCTGCTGTGGGGTGTAAGCCCAATACAAATTTCCCAGTGATGGGACAATAAAGTGACTCTTGACTTGACTTGTGTGTGTGTGTGCGTGCAGTGTGTGTGTGTGTGTGTGTGTGTGTGTGTGTGTGTGCGTGCGTGCGTGTGTGCGTGCGTGTGTGTGTGTGGCTGTGTGTGTGTGTGTGTGTGTGTGTGTGTGGGCGTGTGTCTGTGCGTGTGAGTGTGTGTGAGTGTGTGTGTGTGTGTGTGTGCGCTGCGGTTTAGCACCAGTGTTTAACAGCGAGGCAGGATCCTGGTGAGTGATGCTGCTGCCCCCCAGCTGGCACACTGGTGGGGGGGGGGGAGGGAGGGAGGGGGGGGAGGGAGGGAGGGAGGGAGGGGGGGGGGGGAGGGAGGGAGGGAGGGAGGGGGGGGGAGGGGGGGAGGGAGGGAGGGGGGGGGGGAGGGAGGGAGGGGGGGGGGAGGGAGGGGGGGGGGGTGGATGGGGACCCCCCACGTCCACAGGTAGATGCAGTAGGATACTAGAGGGAGAGGAACACCCACACACACACACGCACGTACACACACACACATACACACACACCCACACACACACACGCACATACACACACACCCACACACACACGCACACCCACACACACACACACGCGTGGTGGTGAGGAAGAAATGGCACCTCCCTCTCAACACACACACATGTACACACACATACACACACGCACATACACACACACCCACACACACACATGCACATACACACACACCCACACACACACGCACACCCACACACGCACGCACGCATGCACACACACACACACAAACACTCACACACACACACACACACACACACACACACATGCGTGGTGGTGAGGAAGAAATGGCACCTCACTCTCAACACACACACATGTACACACACACACACACAAGCATGCATTCAGACACAGACACACACAAATAGGGAGGGGGAGGTTGGTGGGAGGTAGAAATTAGAAGACGGGGCTCATTGTAACACATGGGACGGAATAAGGAGTGGTATCAATCACTCAACGCCGTATGTCAGCGGTGTGTGTGTGTGTGTGTGTGTGTGTGTGTGTGTGTGTGGACCCACACATCACAGGGATTAACGTGCCGGTTACACTGTTTAACTGAGCCATCAGCTCTTAATGAAGCCCAATCTCCTCAGCATAGGGTTTACTAACGACGCCCGCAATTTGCACTGTTTAACGAGATGCTGTGTGTATGTATGTGTGTGTGTACGTGTGTGTATGTGTGTGTATGTGTGTGTGTGTGGGAGAGAGAGAGAGAGAGTGAGCGAGAGAGAGAGAGAGAGGTAGAGAGGGAGAGAGTAGAGAGAGAGAAAGAGAGAGAGAGGTAGAGAGAGTGAGAGAGAGAGAGGTAGAGAGGGAGAGAGAGAGAGGGTAGAGAGGGAGAAAGAGAGAGAGAGAGTTAGAGAGAGTGAGAGAGAGGTAGAGAGGGAGAAAGAGAGAGAGTGAGAGAGTGGTAGAGAGGGAGAAAGAGAGTGACAGAGAGCGCGAGAGAGGTAGAGAGGTAGAGAGTAGAGAGAGGTAGAGAGTGAGAGGTAGAGGGAGAGAGTAGAGAGAGGTAGAGAGGGAGAAAGAGAGAGAGTGAGAGAGAGTAGAGAGAGGTAGAGACTGAGAGAGGGAGAGAGAGTAGAGAGAGGTAGAGAGTGAGAGAGAGGAGAGTAGAGAGAGGGAAAGAGTGAGAGAGAGGGAGAGTAGAGAGAGGGAGAGAGAGGGAGAGAGTCAGTCAGTCTCAAATGTCAGGATTCAGTGGTCTCCTAACAGCCAGACAGGATCTGTGACATGATAAGATTCAGTCCTCCTCTCCTCCTCTCTCCTCCTCTCCTCTCCTCCTTTCCTCCTCCTCTCTCCTCCTCTCCTCTCCTCCTCTCCTCCTCTCTCCTCCTCTCCTCTCCTCCTCTCCTCCTCTCTCCTCCTCTCCTCTCCTCCTCTCCTCCTCTCCTCCTCTCTCCTCCTCTCCTCCTCTCCTCCTCTCCTCCTCTCTCCTCCTCTCCTTCTCTCCTCCTCCTCTTCTCTACTATGTGGCAGATCTCCTTTCACAGCCCTGACTGCAGAGTGAGCAAGTATGTGCAGGCATGCATGTGTGTCTCTATCTGTCTGTGTGTGTGTGTGTGAGTGTGTGTGTGTGTGTGTGTCTATCTGTCTGTGTGTGTGTGTGTGTGTGTGTCTCTATCTGTCTGTGTGTGTGAGTGTGTGTGTGTGTGTGTGTGTCTATCTGTCTCTGTGTGTGAGTGTGTGTGTGTGTGTGTGTGTCTGTGTGTGTGTGTGTGTGTCTGTGCGTGTGTGTCTGTCTGTGTGTGTGAGTGTGTGTATCTCTATCTGTCTGTGTGTGTGAGTGTGAGTGTGTGTGTGTGTCTCTATCTGTCTGTGCTTGTGAGTGTGTGTGTGTGTGTGTGTGTGTCTATCTGTCTGTGTGTGTGTGTGTGTGTATGTGTGTGTCTCTATCTGTCTGTGTGAGTAAGTGTGTGTGTCTCTATCTGTCTGTGCTTGTGAGTGTGTGTGTGTGTGAGTGTGTGTCTCTATCTGTCTGTGTGTGTGTGTGTGTGTGCGTGTGCGTATTTGTGTGTGTCTCTATCTGTCTGTGCTTGTGAGTGTGTGTGTGTGTGAGTGTGTGTCTCTATCTGTCTGTGTGAGTAAGTGTGTGTGTCTCTATCTGTCTGTGTGTGTGTGTGTGTGCGTGTGCGTATTTGTGTGTGTCTCTATCTGTGTGTGTGTGTGTGTGTGTGTGTGTGTGTGTGTCTCTATCTGTCTGTGTGTGTGTGTGTGTGTGTGTGTGTGTGTGAGAGTGTGTGAGAGTGCTGCAGTGTGAGCCCAGGCGTTGCGTTAGGGTAAGTGATCTGCAGCAGCAGGTTTCATCCATCATCAGAGGAGCGTTGGAGCGCCTTCTCTTTCCTTAGCGCTGGTTAACGGGGAAGGTCACCCCCCCCTCCCCCCTCCCCCCTCCCCTTCCCCCCTCCCTCCCCCTTCTCCCTCCACTCTCCACCCTCCCCCCCCTCCACCCCCCCTCCAGGGGGTGATGCATCAGGGGGAGGAGCGGCAGGGAGGGAGGGGAGGGAGGGAAGGAGGAGAGGGATGGATGGAGGGAGGGAGGAGAGGGATGGAGGGAGGGAGGTGAGAGGAATGGAGGGAGGGAGGTGAGAGGGAAGCGGCCACGCTGTGAGTCAGCGATAGCGTTGTCGCCACGGAGACGTGGGCGGAGGGACGCGCTCCATTGTCGGCGGCGCTCCATTGTCCCCGCTGCGAGCCTCCCTCCCTCCCTCCCTCCCTCCCTCCCTCCCTCATGGTCGACATGGAAACGGATGTCAGAGCGACGTTGATGCACGACCACGACTGAGTTAATGTATTCCGAGCGGAGCGGTCGAGGGAATGAATAGAGAGAGAGCGCCTCATAATGTCTCACTCCCTCCCTCTCTCCCCCTCCCTCCCTCCCTCTCTCACTATCTCTCTCTCTCTGCCTCTCTCTCTCTCTCTCACTCACTGTTTCTATCTTTCTTTCTTTCTTTCTTTCTTTCTATCTTTCTTTCCTTCTTTCTCTTACTATTTCTCTCTCGCTGCCTCTCTCTCTCTCTCCTTCCCTTTCTCTCTCTATCCCCCTCTCTCTCTCACTGCCTCTCTCACCACCCCACCCTTTTATCTCTCTCCCTCCCTCCTTCCCTTCCCCTTCTCTCTCTCTACCCTCTCTGTCTCTCTCTCTCTCTCTCTCTCTGTGGTCCTCTGTGGCTCAGTTGGTAGAGCGTGGCGCTAACAACGTTCAGATTGTGGGTCAGATTCCCGCCGGGACCATATATACTGAAGAATATACTTTTTTAATACACTGCAATGGAAGTCACTTTGGATAAAAGCGTCAGCTCAATGTCATATATTATCATATATTACCCACCCCTCCCTCACACCCCCACTGTCTCTCTCTCTCTCTCCTCTTCTCACCCCCGTCTCTCTCTCTCTCTCTCTCGATAATAAACAGACAACAGAAAAAAAGTATCTCTGTATTTACATCTACATAAATATTTACACAGGTTTGTCCCACTGGTGTGATGTCGTCGGTGGGGTGGTGGGGTGGTGGTGGTGGGGGGATGGGGGGGGCGATGAATCCATCTACATGTATTAGACCCCTGCCTGACTGTGCAAGGTAACGGTTTAATGGGGAAAGTTTGCTGGCCTCCTGTGGGTGACATTTAACAGGGAGGGGAGGGAGGGGAGGGGAGGGAGGGAGGGCAGGGGAGGGGAGGGAGGAATAACCCTGTCAGGATGGTGTGTTAACGTTCCTCCCATCCAGCTAGGCGGAGGCAGGGGGGGAGAGGACCTACGGTGGGTCTGTGGCACAGAGGCAGCCATGACAACCTTTCACTGGTTGTTGTTTTCCCAATCTTTTCTTCTGGGTCTTGGGAAGGAGGAAGGAAGGGAGGGAGGGAGGGAGGGAGGGAGGGAGGGGGGGTGGGTGGGAGGGAGGGAGGGAGGGGGGGTGGGAGGGAGGGAGGGGGGGTGGGAGGGAGGGAGGGAGGGAGGGGGGAGGGAGGGAGGGAGGGGGGGTGGGAGGGAGGGAGGGAGAGGGGGTGGGAGGGAGGGAGGGAGGGGGGGTGGGAGGGAGGGAGGGAGGGAGGGGGGGTGGGAGGGAGGGAGGGAGGGAGGGGGGAGGAGGGAGGGAGGGAGGGGGGGTGGGAGGGAGGGAGGGAGGGGGGGAGGGGGGTGGGAGGGAGGGAGGGGGGTGGAGGGAGGGGGGGTGGGTGGGAGGGAGGGAGGGAGGGGGGTGGGAGGGAGGGGGGGAGGGAGGGAGGGGGGGAGGGGGGGTGGGAGGGAGGGAGGGGGGTGGGAGGGAGGGGGGGAGGGGGGGTGGAGGGAGGGAGGGAGGGGGGTGGGAGAGAGGGAGGGAGGGGGGTGGGTGGGAGGAGGGGGGTGGGAGGGAGGGAGGGAATGGGGGAGGGAGGGTGGGTGGGAGAGAGGGAGGGAGGGAGGGAGGGAGGAAGAAAGGGAGGGAATGGGGGAAGTCTTTCATCCCCCCCACCTCCCGCTGTATTGTGACCGGTCATGAGAAAAGAGTTAGATATTAAGAGGAGAGAAAAGAATAACGCATTTGTTTCATAAAGTTTTCATATTATTATTATATTATTTCATATATATTATTATTATATTCCAGGTGCTTTTGTCAGAGGCGCCTTTCCAAGCCAGTGCGCCGCGGATGCTGACATCCCACTTCATCGCCGTGGCGACCCTTTCATCCACCCTGTCTGACACCCCTTCATATCGGCGCAAAAGTTTTCCCCCGTCAGTTCAAAAGCGCAGCTCCGTCGTCTCCAAAGTTAATAGGGTTTTTATTTTCACCTTCTCTGAGGAGGGCGGTGTTGAGGCAGGTGACAGAGACAAGATGAGGAGGGCGGTGTTGAGGCAGGTGACAGAGACAAGATGAGGAGGGCGGTGTTGAGGCAGGTGACAGAGACAAGATGAGTTTTATTTTAAACTTTTTTCTCGCTGTTTTTCTAATGAGATGCTTAAGGCATTTGCTTTTGTCTGTCATTTTGTTTGAGAGAACGTCTTTTTTTTCACTCTCTTTTTTCATACGGATTATGAAAGTGCAGATTGTAAGCAAATAGTAGAAATAGTTGAATAAGATATGCTTATTTTAATGTTAGTACACC
>NC_137684.1:7395559-7397370 GCF_963989245.1 Nansenia antarctica
CTTTGTAGTGGTTTGGGGGAATACTACAGTTTGTCATATGACTGTACAGCACAGTATATAAGACGAGTATATAAGGCAAGTATTTTTGTGCTGGTGGGTGTGGTCCGACCGATTGGGGTGGGCCTGTCTGGGCCAAAAATGCCAGGGCCTAATTTTTGTCCCAGTCCAGCCCTGGGGTGACTCCATATCCCTTCTTATACCTTTTGTGGAAGAAAGTGTCCACAGTATGTGTGGGTGTGTGTGTGTGATTGTGTGCGTGTGCGTGTGCGTGTGAGTAGTGTGAACAGGGGAACGGAGGGATAGAGAACAAAAGGAAAAATAAACAGAGAGGTAAAGAGACAAAGGAGGGGAGAGAGAGAGAGAGAGAGAGAGAGAGAGAGAGAGAGAGAGAGAGAGAGAGAGAGAGAGAGAGAGAGAGAGAGAGAGAGAGAGAGAGAGAGAGAGAGAGAGGATTGGTACTACACACCAGACAGAAGCCATCTCCCAGGCAACAATGTCTGGAGCCCACCCTGTGTGTGTGTGTGTGTGTGTTTCAGACTGTGTTTTTAAAGCCCTCAGATTTAAAGACCTCCTCCTGCTGGGACACAATATGAAAATGGAGAGTGTGTGTGTGTTTGTGTGCGCATTCGGGCGTGTGTGTGTGTGTGTGTGTGTGTGTGTGTGTGTGTGGGTGTGTGTGCGCACGCGCCACCGTGCGTGTGTGTACTTTCGGCATGTGTGTACTTTCGGCATGTGTGTGTGTGTGTGTCAGACTGACTAAGTCTACATTTTGGGCAGACTTTAATTTTTCATTCATCCTAACCTAACAAAGCAGGCCTTCATGAAAGAGCAGCTTAGTCAGGGAAGCTCTGCCTAAGTTCTGACCATGTTCTGATAACGCTTTGAAATGAACGCTGATAGGACAGCTACTGTTCTGTCTCGCTACATGCGCATGCAGCCATTGGGAACGTGTTTGATGGCCGCAAACAAAAGTAGGACCATGAATATGAAATGAAACATAACAATAAAAAAGAAAATGCTTTGACTGCGGTTCAGAGAAAAAAACACGGTCACGTCTAATAAGCGCCATTAGACAATTATTTCATAATTGTTCCAGGCCTACACACATGTGGTGAGGTGTGATGACATCTTCTGTCATTAGGGTAATCACCTGGACCACACATGCACACTTTATCTCTCATTACACTGCTGTGGCTGCTCTCTCCTCTCTTCCTGTCTCTCTCTCTCTCTTTCTGTCTCTCTCTCTCTCTTTCTGTCTCTCTCTCTCTCTCTTTCTGTCTCTCTCTCTCTCTCTCTTTCTGTCTCTCTCTCTCCCTCTCTCTCTCTCTCAATTTTCAATTTCAAAGGGCTTTATTGGCATGGGAAACATACATTTACATTGCCAAAGCATGTGAAGTGTGAAGATAAAAAAACAAAAACAAAAAGAATGTAATGTACATACATGTACATACTAGAATAAATAAATAGATTACAAATAGATTACATACTAGAATAAATAAATGAAATAAAACTTATTTCAATTCTTATGGTGGTTTTAGCCCAATTGATTGCCTTTTTCTATCACAGCAGCTAACAAATCTTGCTGCTGTGTTTGCACATTGCTGTACCTCACCCAGCAGATATGGTAGCCTTTCGACATTGGTCAAGTCCTCAAAGTCTCCCTGGATGTTGGTGATCAGTGGGAAGTATGTGTCCCTGATGTCCTTGTACAGCTGGCAGGTAGTTAAGAAGCTTTGCTCTGTTTCCACCTGGTTTTGTGTGCAGTGGGTGCACAGTCAAATGTGGCACCTGAGTAGTGATTCTCTCAGGGG
>NC_137684.1:7405070-7417570 GCF_963989245.1 Nansenia antarctica
CCAGCCTCCCCTGGTGTTCTACCTCCACCAGCCTCCCCTGGTGTTCTACCTCCCCCAGCCTCCCCTGGTGTTCTACCTCCCCCAGCCTCCCCTGGTGTTCTACCTCCCCCATCCTCCCCTGGTGTTCTACCTCCCCCAGCCTCCCCTGGTGTTCTACCTCCCCCAGCCTCCCCTGGTGTTCTACCTCCCCCAGCCTCCCCTGGTGTTCTACCTCCCCCATCCTCCCCTGGTGTTCTACCTCCCCCAGCCTCCCCTGGTGTTCTACCTCCCCCATCCTCCCCTTGTGTTCTACCTCCCCCAGCCTCCCCTGGTGTTCTACCTCCCCTGGTGTTCTACCTCCCCCAGCCTCCCCTGGTGTTCTACCTCCCCTGGTGTTCTACCTCCCCCAGCCTCCCCTGGTGTTCTACCTCCACCAGCCTCCCCTGGTGTTCTACCTCCCCCAGCCTCCCCTGGTGTTCTACCTCCCCCAGCCTCCCCTGGTGTTCTACCTCCCCCAGCCTCCCCTGGTGTTCTACCTCCCCCAGCCTCCCCTGGTGTTCTACCTCCCCCAGCCTCCCCTGGTGTTCTACCTCCCCCAGCCTCCCCTGGTGTTCTACCTCCACCAGCCTCCCCTGGTGTTCTACCTCCCCAAGCCTCCCCTGGTGTTCTACCTCCCCCAGCCTCCCCTGGTGTTCTACCTCCCCCAGCCTCCCCTGGTGTTCTACCTCCCCCAGCCTCCCCTGGTGTTCTACCTCCACCAGCCTCCCCTGGTGTTCTACCTCCCCCAGCCTCCTCTGGTGTTCTACCTCCCCCAGCCTCCCCTGGTGTTCTACCTCCCCCAGCCTCCCCTGGTGTTCTACCTCCCCCAGCCTCTCCTGGTGTTCTACCTCCCCCAGCCTCCCCTGGTGTTCTACCTCCACCAGCCTCCCCTGGTTTGACTCTTATTATCTTTGAACTTCTTGTGCCTGTTGAAAAGTCTTAATTCTCAGACTTGTTTTTGAAGGAAGGTAGAAGGGGGGTGGACGGGGGTAGAAGGAGGGTAGTGGGGGGGTGGGAAGCGCTTATCGCCTGGTCTCTGGGTCTGTGTCCCTGGTCTCTGGGTCTATGTCCCTGGTCTCTGGTTCTGTGTCCCTGGTCTCTGGTTCTGTGTCCCTGGTCTCTGGGTCTGTGTCCCTGGTCTCTGGGTCTGTGTCCCTGGTCTCTGGGTCTGTGTCCCTGGTCTCTGGGTCTGTGTCCCTGGTCTCTGGGTCTGTGTCCCTGGTCTCTGGTTCTGTGTCCCTGGTCTCTGGGTCTGTGTCCCTGGTCTCTGGGTCTGTGTCCCTGGTCTCTGGGTCTGTGTCCCTGGTTTCTGGGTCTGTGTCCCTGGTCTCTGGGTCTGTGTCCCTGGTCTCTGGGTCTGTGTCCCTGGTCTCTGGGTCGGTGTCCCTGGTTTCTGGGTCTGTGTCCCTGGTCTCTGGGTCTGTGTCTCTGGTCCCTGGTTCTGTGTTCAGACCGCTTGGCATCCATTCAGGAGCACAGAGGCGTGAGATTGAATCACACAAAGAGCCGTGATTTCCCCGCAGGCAAGTGGCCCCCTGTGTTGGGTGGCACAAAGACACGACAGGGAGGAGGAGAGGAGGAGGGGAGGAGGGGAGAGGAGAGGAGAGGAGGGGAGGAAGGGAGGAGGAGAGGAGCGGAGGAAAGGTGAGGAGGAGAGGAGAGGAAGAGAGGAGGGGAGGACACGAGGAGAGGAGGAAGAGAGGAAGGGAGGAGGAGAGGTGAGAAGAGGAGAGGAGAGGAGGAAGAGAGGAGGGTAGGAGAGGAGGGGAGGAGAGGAGGAGAGGAGGGGAGGAAGAGAGGAAGGGAGGAGAGGGGAGGAGAGGAGGTGAGGAGAGGAGAGGAGGGGAGGAAGAGAGTAGGTTAGGAGAGGAGGGGAGGAGGAGAGGAGAGGAGGAGAGGAGGGGAGGAGGAGAGGAAGAGAGGAGGGGAGGAGGAGAGGAGAGGAGGAGAGGAGCCCCCTGTCCCCCTGTCCTTCCTGTCCCCCTGTCCCCCTGTCCTTCCTGTCCCCCTGTCCCCCTGTCCTTCCTGGGGTTATTATTAGACACAGTGAGGTATTCTGACGGATCAGAGCGCCTCCTTTTTGCTGCTTCTGTCGGTCGACTTTTCGATGTAGCGTTTTGACACTGAGATGTGTTAGAGGCCCAACACTGAGATGTGTTAGAGGCCCGACACTGAGATGTGTTAGAGGCCCAACACTGAGATGTGTTAGAGGCCCGACACTGAGATGTGATAGAGGCCCAACACTGAGATGTGATAGAGGCCCAACACTGAGATGTGTTAGAGGCCCAACACTGAGATGTGTTAGAGGCCCAACACTGAGATGTGATAGAGGCCCAACACTGAGATGTGTTAGAGGCCCAACACTGAGATGTGTTAGAGGCCCAACACTGAGATGTGTTAGAGGCCCGACACTGAGATGTGTTAGAGGCCCGACACTGAGATGTGTTAGAGGCCCGACACTGAGATGTGTTAGAGGCCCGACACTGAGATGTGTTAGAGGCCCAACACTGAGATGTGTTAGAGGCCCAACACTGAGATGTGGACGGGCCCAACACTGAGATGTGGACGGTGTTTCAGCTATGTCATCCTTATCAAAAGTGACTGCTTGTCTCACTTTGCGCGAGAGAGAGAGAGAGAGAGAGAGAGAGAAAGAGAGAGAGAGAAAGAGAGAGAGAGAGAGAGAAAGAGAGAGGGAGAGAGAGAGAAAGAGAGAGGGCCAGAGAGAGAGAGAGAGGGAGAGAGGGAGAGAGGGAGAGAGGAGAGAGAGAGAGAGAGAAAGAGAGAGAGAGAGAAAGAGAGAGAGAGAGAGAGAGAGAGAGAGGGAGAGAGAGAAAGAGAGAGAGAGAGAGAGAGAGAGAGAGAGAGAGAGAGAGAGAGAGAGAGAGAGAGAGGGAGAATTCTTTGCGGTGGGCCAACACTTGTCCTCACCACTCAATATCTGGTAATCATTGCGTGCCACTCTGCCTTGGGTTGTCGTTGGATGTGGGTGCTGGTCGATGGATGGAGCTGTGTGTGTGTGTGTGTGTGTGTGTGTGTGTGTGTGTGTGTGTGTGTGCGTGCGTGCGTGTGAATGCGTGTGTGTGTGTGTGTGTGTGTGTGTGTGTGTGTGCGTGCGTGTGAATGCGTGTGTGTGTGTGTGTGTGTGTGTGTGCGCGTGCGTGTGAATGCATGTGTGTGTGTGTGTGTGCCAGCCCAGCCTGGCACGCAGCAGCAGTAGCAGCACAGATTAACGGGGGGCCGCTCATTGATCTGTTGATGTTTAATCTGGCACCTCATCAGGGTCAACGAAAGGTCAAATAAACAGCTACCCCAAACATTTACATACACAGTACCAGTCAAAAGTTTGGACACACTTTCCCCATTCAATTGAAGTGTGTCCAAACTTTTGACTGTTACTGTAATTTTTTGGGCATTTAGCAGACGCCTTTATCCAAAGCGATTTACAACAGATGCGTTTGTCTAGTAAGTGAATCATCTATCCATCAGTCATCGTATTTTTTTAAAAATCTATGCCAAAACCAGGAGCCATTGGCAGTCACAATGCTAGAAGGATGGAGAAACTGTACAGGGGGGGTAGTGTGGATGAAGAGGTCTTTAGGAGGCAACAGCAGCCCCCCCCTTGTCGTCGTCCCCCCCCCCCCCCCCCCCCCCGGGCCTAACAATACCTACTATCGGCATCCTCTGGGCTCACACTCATCACTCCATTTATTTATCGAATACTCCTCCACCGTGTCTATTTCTCACTCTCCCTCCTTTTGTTGCTTTGAAGAGTGAAGAGACTCTATCAGACTGAGTCATATTCACTGGGTATGGAGTGAGTCATATAGAGAGAGTTGGACCAGCTTCTCATAGAGGAGGAGAGGGGGAGAGGAGGAGAGGAGGAGAGGGGGAGAGGAGGAGAGGAGGAGAGGGGGAGAGAGGAGGTCCGTATAGTGGCTGAATTTCAATTCGGACCCCAATCTTCTTAAGTTCACCACCCCCCCGGAAGGAAGATGTCTGTGAGCTCTGTGTGGAATCAATGTCCTGCGGTGTCAAAGCTGTGATGTCATCAGGTTGGGTGTAATAAGATCGATTGTGGTTGGGTCTCCTTATCAACAGCTGCTCATTTAAATACGGTGGTTTTGAGTGTGATATAAAAAGCAGAGCTCTTTCTCTTGTTCCTGTTGTGAGGCTATCGTCATGTTGTGAGTAGCACTGTTTCTCAGTTCTCCCTCTCTCTCTCTCTCTCTCTCTCTCTCTCTCTCTCTCTCTCTCTCTCTTGTGATGTAACATTTCTCTATGAAATATTCACCTTCTTATAGTTGTATAAGTATACTTAAAGTATTATTAAAGCCTCACTTGATTCATCCTATTTGACCTTTCTTGTCCTAATTTAGCAACAACAATTCTTTGCCCATAGTGATAATTACATTGGAGTCAGATTATCAATATTAGATTATATGCGGATTATATGTGGCGCGCGGAGTGGGAGGCAAACACCTCCAAACTCCTCGACCACATCCCAGTCGCCGGCCCTGAGCCCCTCGGGATGGACTTGCCAAGGCTATCCTGGGTGAGGCTCAATCGTCTCCGGACCGGCGTCGGGCGTTTCCGCTCATCAATGCACAGATGGGGCTTGGCCCCAAATGCGTCGTGCGAGTGTGGCGCAGAGGACCAAACCGCAGACCATGTTATCCTGGATTGCCCGGTGTCCCACCCACCCAACGGGATGCATGGTCTGTCGGTGTTAGATGACGAGACGATGACGTGGCTTCTGGAGGGGTGTCCAGAAATATAGCCCGGGTGAGCCCCTCAACCAGGTCTCGGGGTGGTAAAAGGGTAGCCCCTCGGCCCGAGCCTGATGGAGTGGAGAGGAAAACAACAACCCATACGCCGAAGAATATTAGATGTTTCGCTATTCGCTAACAAAATAGAGCCAAAAGTGTCTGCCAAACCTTCATGTGGAAACTGATATGAATATAACTGAGTCTACAGTACAGTTCAGAAGAAGGGTATCGTTCCATGCAAGCATTACACTGTCCTCCCATTTCTACCTCCACCAGCCTCCCCAGATATACAGACATTGCACACTGGCCTTCCACATACGGTCAGCTCAGATTTAGACCCTGCAATGCTTCCTCTGAGCAGTGTGTGTGTGTGTGTGTGTGTGTGTGTGTGTGTGTGTATGTGTGTGTCGCCTCCTCTGAGCAGTTTGTTCAGTTCACCTCATCAATTCACCATGAGTTATTGGACACAATCTCCAACAGATTCGGAGGACTTCCATTGGTCAATAACGCTCGGGGGGAGGAAGGGCTACAGTCACATGGCTGTCGTGTGTGATGTTTAATAGTCGTTTCTTATTGGTAGAGCACAGCACTACCAACGCTTAGGTTGTGGCTATCTACTGACAAATGCTCTCACTGCAGTGTAAGTGGCTTTGGATAAAAGCGTCAGCTAAACGGCGTATAAGTCTGTCCGTCCACCCCCCCCCCCCCCGGTCCCCCTCCCCTCCCCCGACAGGAAGGAAGTGATTGGTCCCCCGACCGCGTCTTCTTGGCTCGCCGCCCGCTCCGTAACACCGATCCCCGGGTCAGCAGGGGAGTTGTTTCTTTTTTTGAAATTTTCTTTTTATTGTCAATGGTCATTGGTTACAACAATCGTCATTACATTCAACATATCACAATCAACTCAGTTCCTATGACCAAAGTCTTTTTTTCTTTTTTTCTATTAAGTAAAGTAAAGACAAGACAAAACGAAAACAAAAACAAACAAAGAAAAAAGAAAAACAATAGCGAGTGAACTTTGGGAGCTTTTCTCTTACATATGATAGATTAGAATAGAAAATGATTCAAGAAAATAAACACAATTACATCACCCTCTCATGTTCTTTTAACAATTCAACAGAAATCTGACCTTACAGGTTTAACATATCCAGTCCATTTCGTCCAGATCCGATAGAATTTTTCTACCTGAATTCTAAGGGAGTATGACATCTTTTCCATTACATATATATCATGAATTATATCTATCCATTCATCCACTGTGGGTACGTCTGGCTTTAACCATTTTCTTGTGATAGCCTTTTTACTTGCTACCAGAAGTATCAATATCAATTTTCTGTCGTTATTGTCCCAATTTTCGAATGAGATGTTTCCCAGGTATAAGGTGTCACATTTGAAGGGGATGTTAATTTCAAAAATAGCTTCCAGATTATTGTGTATCTCCCGCCAAAATGGGACTAGATTTGGGCATTCCCAGAATACATGGTAGTGATTGGCTTCATTCAGTCCACAGGATCTCCAACACGCTACACCCGTCCCCTGATGTCGTTTTTGTAGGGGGGTGATAAAAAACCTTGTAAGGTTTTTCCAACTAAATTCTCGCCACGTATTTGAGCATGTCGTTTCCCATTGTAGTTTACATAATCTGTCCCAATCCTCCCCAGAAATAGTAAAATTACCCTCTTTCTCCCATTTCTCTTTAATATATATTGTATTGACTGTTTTGAGATTGATCTGGCGGAAGCCATTGTATAGTCTAGATACCACCTTGTTGCATATCAATGATTTGCTTGCTGATGTAAATACTTCCATAATTCCTGTTACCCCCTCTTCTGATACTCCCCCTAAATTCTGATTGAAATGGTGTCGGACCTGGAGATACCTATAGAAATCATTTTGTTCCAAACCATGTTTTCTCTGTAGCGATTCAAAGCTATGGAATGCCCCCTTGTGGACAAAAGTTAAATAGTTCGAAAGGCCTTTTCCAACCCAGACTTTAAATCTAGCATCTGTTTTGTTTGGAGGGAAGTCTGTGTCATATGCACACCATCTTAGCATTTTAAGTGAGTCCTTTATACCACACAGTTTTACTGTCTCCTGCCAAATCTTCAAAGCCACGTTAATCCAGGGATTATTTTTATTTGTCATGTTGTTTATTAATTCACTATCTGCAACTATCGCTGCTATTTGAACCCCTTCTGTCATTGCACTCTCAATTTCCTTCCATCTTGCAGAGTATGATGGAGTACACCAACACACTACAGGCCTTAATTGAGCTGCGCAATAGTATTCTCGTAAACAAGGAAGGCCAAATCCCCCGTTTTCTTTTCTTAACTGTAGAGTTTTGTATCTGATTCTGGGTTTTTTCCCTTGCCATAAATATCTAGATATTAATTTGTCCCATTCTATAAATTGCTTAGCAGGTATCTCCACTGGAAGAGTCTGGAATAAATACAGTAACCTTGGTAGGATGTTCATCTTAACAGACTCCACCCTAGAGCTCAAACTCAAGAAGGGAATGAGACTCCACCGTAGTACATCTGATTTTAGTTTTACATTCAAAGGGCCATAATTAAGATCAGATAATTTTGAGACATCTTTTGGCAGGTTAACACCTAGGTATTTGATTGAATCTGCATCCCATTTCAGGTTATATTTCCCTCTAATATCGTTGGGTGGGTCATAGTTAAGTGTTAGTACCTGGGTCTTCTGAATATTTAGTTTGTAACCTGAAAGTGTCCCATATTCCTTTAATAAACCCATCAATTTTGGGATTGTCTGTGTGGGCTGTGTTAGATATACCAGGACGTCATCCGCAAAAAGACCAAGTTTATGCTCACCAGCTGCCATGTCTATTCCCTTAATTTCAACATTTTGCCTTATCCATTGGCTCAAAGGCTCAATAAAAAGGCTGAATAGGAGTGGGGAAGCGGGACATCCCTGCCTGGTTCCACGTTCCAGAGTGAAGGATCCCGATAGGGCACCATTAATTTTGATCCTTGCGGATGGGCTATCATATAATGCTTGGAAAGTTGCAATAATAGACTCATGAAAGCCGAATCTCGATAGTACCTTGTATAAAAAGGTCCAACTAACTGAATCGAAAGCTTTCTCAGCGTCCAAACTTACAAGAGCTGCCTCTATTCCGTGTTGTGTGATATGTCTGATAATGTGCAATGACCTTCTAATGTTGTCTTGTGTTTGCCGTTGTCTAATGAATCCTGTCTGATCTAAATGAATGAGTTTAGGTAGAATCCTATCTATTCTTCTGGATAGTATTGATGTAAACAGTCGATAATCGAGCTGGAGAACACTGATAGGGCGATAGCTATTACAATCTAGTTTGTCTTTCCCTTCCTTCGGTATGACTGAAATTATTGCTTCCCTCCACGAGGGTGGAATTTCCCTTTTCTGTAGTACCCAATTAAATGCCTTCAGTAATGTTGGAGCTAATTGTTCTCTAAATGATCTGTACCATTCAGCAGTGAAACCATCTGAACCCGGGGATTTGTTTGCCTTCAATCTCGAAATTGCTGATTGTAATTCCTCTATTGTTATTTCGGCTACCAAGTCTTTATTTTGTTCATTAGTGACAGAGGGTAAATCAAGAGAGGCTAGGAATGACTCAATCTGTAGGTTGTTGTCCACTTGTGGTTGGGAATATAGTGTTTTATAGAACTTTTCGAAACTCTGTTGAATTTTGTCTAGCTTACATTCTATCGCTCCGGATTCGGGGTTCCTTATTTTATAGATTGCATTATCTGCTTGTTGTTTTCTTAGTCTATATGATAAGAGTTTCAATGATTTCCCACCTACTTCATAGTATCTTTGTTTTGTAAATAATAGTTTTTTTTGTATGTCCTGATTGCCTATTTCATTTATCTCGTTCCTTATGTCTTTCATTTCTTGTTTTACCCTGTTATCCAAATTGTTACTGTGTTGTCTTTGTAGATGTTTTAATTTAATTTCCAGGTCATGCAGTCTTTGTCCTCTAAGTTTTTTTATAAGTGAAGTAGTGGCGATGATGTTACCCCTCATTACTGCTTTAAGTGCATCCCAGAGCATATTCGGAGCCACTTCCCCGTTATCGTTTATTTCAAGATATGTTCTAATTTCAGTCTTCATGGCCTCCCTTGTCTCTGGGTTATTCAGGATACTTGAATTCAGCCTCCATATTGTAGACCTTGGCTTTCTATTGAGACACACAGACATGTAAATAGGGCTATGATCAGAGAGGGCAATCGGTCCTATGTCACATTGACTTATTCTATGTAGGTCTCTATTGTAAATTAAAAAATAATCTATCCTTGAGTATACGGCATGGGGGGAGGAGTAGTGGGTGTAGTCCCGGCTGGATGGATACAATTCTCTCCAAACATCTATGATTCCCAATTCCTTCATTAATGCTTTTATCTTCCTACTTATAGGTTTTGACTCTGGAATACCGCTAGATGCATCCAATCTTGGGTTTAAACGAACATTAAAGTCCCCCCCACAGATTAAGATTCCCTGAGATTTTGTGGCCATTAAATCAAATATCTGTCTATAAAACGTCCAGTCACTACCAGGAGGAGCATATACATTCAGTAAACTCACTAGGGTTCCCTCTATTTTCCCTATTATCATTATAAACCTACCATCTTTATCTTTAAACTCTGATATGTGTTCATAGGTCACTGTATTTGATAACAGTATGGCTACACCCCTCCTATGACCTGGTTCGTATGAGGATGAATATACATATTTAAAACCCAGTTTATTCAATTTGGCATGCTCTGTATTGGTAAGGTGGGATTCCTGTAGGTATGCTATTTGTATTCTATCTTTCTTTAATTTTGTTAGGATCTTCCTTCTTTTTATCGGGTTAAGTAAACCATTAACGTTAAAAGAAACTATTCTTATATCTTGCATTTAGGTTATAACATGTGATATTTCCATCATGTACATGAAAAGCTTCCCAGTCGCTACAGTAAACAGTTGTAAATGAAATACACAAACATAGTACTGAAAAATGAACAATGAACAATGAAATACACAAAAATAGTACTGAACACTGAACTGGACTTCCGAAGGAAAAGGTGACATATCACCTTTGGTAATGAGGGGTGCTGGCCACTAAGTGGGGCCCCTCTGTTGCAAAAATAAAAAATAAAAAAGATGTGGCTCTTGGTCAATGACCGAATAGGCTGAAGGAAAAAAAAAGAGTCTAGTGACTGTCTATGAACTGTCGGTGTCAGCCTATGTTAACATCTTGAAAAAATAATAATAAGAGTCTCTGGGCTGAAGTGAATCACTCACTCATTATCTGCTGTAGAATCCACATCGCCCCGACGAAACTGCTTCAATCTCTCCCGGACTTGCTGCTGATGTTGGTTCTGGGCTCCACCCCTCCGGGGCTCGGTTGTTTCCCACGGTAGAAGTCGAGTCAGCGTTTCCTCCGTTATGCCCTTGTCCTTGGTCCCGCGAACAGCTCCGTCCAAGATGAATCCCCGTCTCCGCAGGTCCTCTGCTGCTTGTGTCGCGCTGTTATACATGACGGTGCCTGTATCAAAAAAGACACGCATTCTAGCCAGCGGGGTCTGGAAGCGTATTCCCCTCTCCTTAAGCGCCTTCTTGATGGGTATATATTCCTTCCTTTTGTTCTGCACGTCCGTCGCATAATCATGGTCGAAAAAAACACGTTTGTTTTGGTAAGTGGGTTGCTTTTTCCAGGCGGTATAGAGGACCTTTTCTTTCACTGTAAACTGGAGGAACTTGATGACCATGGATCGCGGTGGAGCTCCTCCGGGTGGTCTGGGCGCCAAGGCACGGTGGGCACGCTCTATCCCCAGGTCACAGTCAAGATCACCTCCCAATTCTGACTTTATCAGTTTTTCAACAAACGCTGCTACGGAGGTACCCTCCGAGTCCTCTGGGATGCCGTAGATCCTGATGTTGTTGCGTCTAGACCTCCCTTCCAAGTCAGACACTTTATCTTGCAACGCCCGCTGATTACCAAGTAACTGGGTGAGGGCATCCTTGACACCAATGTCCCACCGCTCCATTTCAGCCACACCGTCCTCCATCTGCCCCACGCGCTCCTCCGCCCCCTCCACTCGGCCTATCACGTCTTGGATTTGCTGGTTCACTCCTGTCATGAGTTCATCCATTTGTTTCTTAATGTCCTCTCGGAAATCCGTGAGGAATTCGGAAAAGTCCTTTTTCAATTCAGCTTGCCAAGTTGTCATACCCGCATTCACGACTTCGCTCACCACTTTACGAATCGAGTCCAGCGTTTCATTCTCTCTCAAGCCTCCATCTTGTTCCGTCGGGGTAACGTTAGCTCTGTTGCTAGCTGCTCCGTCTTTCTCAGTTATTCTCTCAGATGGCTTTCGAACCCCAGTACCCTTTCTCTTATATTTGTCCCCCTCCATCATTACGTTGATATATATCAATTCGAGTGCATAAAATATCTTGAATTAGGGGTAATTTAAGGCTGACACCGGAGCTCTGTTATCAGGCTGCCATCTCTGTTCGCGCGCCACCGGAAGTCGGGGGGGAGTTGTTTCATGTGTGCATTTTGCATCTGCCGTTTCCGGCGTGCTGGTGTGTGTTTGTGTGTGTGTGTGTGTGTGTGTGTGTGTGTGTGTGTGTGCGGTTGTGTGCAAATCAATGGCTTTGAACTCAGATGAACAGCAGCAGGCGCTTGAAACGGTGCGGACCCTGCCACACACACATACACACACACATACATGCACACACTTGTAAGTGCCAGGGGTCAGGAGGTGATCAAGTCTAGACTTCAGCCTCAGGGCCTCATTTTCTCTCTCTGTCTCTCTCATCCCTGTCTCTCATCCCTGTCTCTCTCTCTCTCTCTCTCTCTGTCTCTCATCCCTGTCTCTCTCTCTGTCTCTCATCCCTGTCTCTCTCTCTCTCTCTCTCTCTGTCTCTCATCCCTGTCTCTCTCTCTCTGTCTCTCATCCCTGTCTCTCTCTCTCTCTCTCTGTCTCTCATCCCTGTCTCTCTCTCTCTGTCTCTCATCCCTGTCTCTCTCTCTCTCTGTCTCTCATCCCTGTCTCTCTCAATTCAATTTCAATTTCAAAGGGCTTTATTGGCATGGGAAACATACATTTACATTGCCAAAGCATGTGAATGTAAATGAAAATAATGTAATGTACATACATGTACATACTAGAATAAATAAATAGATTACATACTAGATTACAAATAAATAGATTACAAATAGATTACATACTAGAATAAATAAATGAAATAAAACTTATTTCAATTCTTATGGTGGTTTTAGCCCATTTGATTGCCTTTTTCTATCACAGCAGCTAACACATCTTGCTGCTGTGTTTGCACATTGCTGTACCTCGCCCAGCAGATATGGTAGCCTTTCGACATTGGTCAAGTCCTCAAAGTCTCCCTGGATGTTGGTGATCAGTGGGAAGTATGTGTCCCTGATGTCCTTGTACAGCTGGCTGGTAGTTAAGAAGTGCAGCTCTGTTTCCACCTGGTTTTCTGTGCAGTGGGTGCACAGTCTGTCTGGTCTAGGGAGCCAGGTCTGCCTGTGGCGGCCTTTCTCGATGGCCAGGTTGTGTTCACTGAGTCTGTACATAGTCAAGGATTTCCTTAGCTTTGGGTCTGTCACAGTACTCAACGCTCTCTTTTGAATTTTTATAATTAGTGGGTATCGTCCTAATTCTGCTCTGCATGCGTTATTTGGTGTTTTACGTTGGA